>NW_025999864.1:3121918-3167682 GCF_001458135.2 Marmota marmota marmota
AGCGTCCCGGCTACGCCTCCCCGCGCCCGCCTGCGGCCGCCGCTGCTCTGCGGGCACCCGGACTGCGGGTCCCTCTCCATGCTCGTGGCCTGCGGGGAGTCTTCAGGGAGCGGCCTGGGAGTTCGAGTCGGTGCCGGGTACCCAGGCCCATTTCCCCATCCCCTGGGAGCCGTCACCTCCACGAGTCCAAGTTCCCCCCCAGCACCTCCCCCCCGCAGCCTTGGGACTAGGCCCCCTTGGGCGCAAGGTAACTGTGACTCCGCACAGGGCCCCAGGGCCTCCCGCCCCCCACCCTGTGAACGCGTCCCTAAGACCTACCTCTGGAACTCACTGGGGGCGTCGAGCGAGGGCAGCTCCTTCTACCAGTGGAGATCACGTCTGGGGAAAGTTTTAGGTGGTGTCAAGGGTCAGCCATCTCTAGGGGCGTTCTCTAGTCAAGAGACGGAAACTAAAGAGATTCCATCTGCAGGCTCTGCTAACATCACAAACCACACATCACTTGGTGTCGTCTTGTGTAGTTACACAAGGACTCACCATCCTTACTGCAGCCGTCTGCGTGTTCGCCTTTCAAAGCCTCAGCCTACTGACATTTCAGTGGAAGGGTTTAAGGAACATAATTTTAAGTAAAAAAAAAATAGTATTTGAAATTAGTACACTTATGTTAGCTGTGCACCAACCTGCAAGTTTGGTCACCTCTGAATAATTCAGAGCTTCCAGTGACCAAGATTAACTAGGAAGGCACTAGGGAGCACCTCCTTATTTCCAGAACTTTCTGTCTGTTTCACAGCTTTCATTTCCCCTGAGATGTGAAGGAGGGTGAAAATAAGATGCAACAAAATCAATTTGAAGAGCTTTTAACAGCTGGTATAAAAGTTTATGGGAGAGGAAGTATGCAATCATTGAAAATAGAGTTGGAAAATTATAGACCTCACTCTTCATTTTTACCGTTTTTGCTTGAACTTGAATAATGAAGGGCTAGTTGTGTCTATTATTTTTAGCAGAAATAACACCAAGAACTATTAAGTAGATTAAATGTATAAGACAAGTTATGATGTCAGATCGGTATAAAACTGTATTGCCGGAAGAAGGTGTTAACTAGAAGATGTGAAAGTACAGGAGACCCACAATGCTTTGAAGCTGTACAATTTTTTTTTCATAGAGTTTAAATAATTCAAAAGGATATGTTAGAGAAAATAGAATCTCTGTAGTGGTAACTGCTATCTAATGAAATTATTTCCTTTTCAAGATCCTTATTTCCTTCAATTGTTTCTAGTAAGATGTGATTTCAAGAAGACTCAAGGCTTTGGGCACCCATTCATTCTTTACAGTATTTAATGAGGGCTTAGAGAGTTCCTGGCATTGAACTTGGTGCAAGTCATGAGAGAGAGAGAGAGGAGAGTGGGGGGGAGGGGGAGAGGGAAGAGAAAAGAGGAGGGGAGATGAGAGGGGAGGGGAGGGGGGGAGGAAGGAAGAAAGAAGAAGAAGAAGAAGAGAGAAGAGAGAGAAGTTCTGGAATTCACATTCTAATGCAGGAGACAGCTGCTAAGTTGCACCTGTGAAAAAATGTACATTGGAAGTACAGAGTTCTAGGAGAAGACACCCTCCAGTTGGTTTACTTGACTTCTAGATTCTTCTTTTGATTTGAACCATAGAATAATTTCAGGCTGTAAAGATGTTTTCATTATTGTTCTTTCATATTCTATACACAATCCATTAGGAAATTCTAATGGTTCTGAGATTGAAAAGGATAGGCAGTGGACAGTAAAAGTGGACAAGAGGGCAAGCAAGAGGACAGCTATTTTAATGTGTCCTGACATGTTATAAAACAGTTCCTGTTTCCAAGAAAGGGTGAACATCTCCATTTTTCAGAAAGTGACTGGATAATCCATAGTCTGGCCTGTGCTCAATGTGAGACAAGTAGAATATCAAAAACCAGTCGAGACAAAGGGGAATGAAGGGAAAGGAGGGAATGGGAATAGGAAAGACAGTAGAATGAATCAGACATAATATTCTTATGTTTGTATATGAATACACAGCAAGTGTAACTCCATGTATAACCACAGAATGGGAAGTTATTCTCCATGTATGTATGATAAGTCAAAATACATTCTGCTGTCATTTATAACTATAAAGAACAAATAAAAAATTTTAAAAAACCAATCAAGGTCTGGGATTGTGGCTCAGTGGTAGAGTGTTTGCCTTGCAAGTATGGGGCTCCGGGTTCGCTCCTCAGCACGGCATAAATAAAATAAAGGTATTGTGTCCAGGTACAGCTAAAAAATTTTTTTTAAAAAATCAATCCAAAGGAGCTTATTAACTTCTCCTTAGATACCTTTAAAAAGAGGAATGCTGTAAGATATAAATGACACTCTCGCCCCTCCCAGGTATGCTGCATGGGAGTTCTGAGTCTTTCTCTTACTTTCCTTTTTAATAAAATTACCACGGTGTGTTCCTGGTATCCATTCTTTGACTCTGTGGAACATGAACCCGATCCTGACTCCAGTTCTATCTTTAGTCCTGTTCTGAACTCAGTCTCCACCACTACCACTCTTCTAAACTTGTGTTGCTTACTTGAATTTTTGAAAAAGCCCCTAAACTTGTCTTCCTGCTCTTAGTCTTTTCCCTGTAGTCTATTATCTATACAGCATTTAGGATGACCTTCTGAAAGTATATGCAATTAGTTTATGTTAATCCTCTGCTCAAAAAAACCAATCCCATTGTTCTCAGAATACAATACAAACTTGATCTTGACATCTGAGGCCTTACCTGCTTACCACCTCACTTTCCTTACCTCCTTTTCCATCACTGTCTCCTCCCATATGGTGCCACAGTCTTTCTGGCCTTTCTCTTGCCTTCTCAATCCTCCTGCTTCTTGGCCTTTGAGCCGGGACTCTTCTAAACTATAGAGGCTTTCTCCTTATTTATATAAGTATCTGCTCCCAGAAGCAGTCTCTGTCCACACATTTTAAAATATACCCCCTTTAAATTCCCCTCATTCTCTTTTCCTTTTGATGCACACATGCATGCTCATGCACAGGCAGACATGTTACCTGCTCTTTTGTATAGAATGAGAACAGCATCTTGGTTATGATGAGAGTTACCTAGAAGGTCTTTACATATTTGTTGAAAGCATAACAGCTGTTATGGACTGAATGTGTACCCTGAAGATTCCTGTGTTGAAACCTTAACCTGAAACATGATTGTTTTTGAAGATATGGCTTTTAAAACATAATTAAGATTAAATGAGGCCATAAGGGTAGGGCCCTGAGCCAATAGCATTAATGGCCTTATAATAAGAGGTACCAGAAAGCTTGCTCAATCTTTCCATTGCATGCACTGAGGAAGGGCCTTGTGAGCAGACAGTGAGAAGGTGGCTGTCTGCAAGCCAGGAAAAGAGCACTCATCAGGAACTGAATCAGCTAGGACCTTGATCTTAGACTTCCCCACCTCCAAAAATGTAATGAACTTTTATTGTATAAGTCACGTAGGTAGTCTATGGTATTTTGTAATGGCATCCCAGGGTGTCTAAGACAAAACAGATATAAAAGAAACAAGCAACTCAGACACAATCTACACTCACACAGTATCACTAATCACTTCAAGATCAGGTATGCAACTGAACGGTAGAATGGTGTGAACTTTAACCAATAAACAACACTTCACAGCACCTCCCAGAATAAATAAGGTTTTAAGAATAATTTTATCTTGACCTGAGAATAGAAAAGTGTTTAAGATGAGCAAATACCTCTTACAACTTAGAGAAGGAAAAGCTTATTTTGGCTCACAGTATCTGAGGTCTCAGTCCATGGTTGGCAGACTCCATTGCTTTGGGCCCAAGAACATCATGAGGGGAAGCTTCCCCCCTTAAGCCAACAAAGAAGCCAGGAGAAGAGGGGAGAGGCCATAGGGAAGATGCACCCTTCCAGGGTAATCCTCCCCCTGCCCCAGTTACCTACCTCCACCTGCCTACAGTCATTCCCCCACTGTATACAGTCACCACCCAGTCTGTTCATTCAAACTAGGATGGACTGAATAGATTATAGCTCTCAGAATCCAATCATTTGTATTAATTTCAGGAGCTTTGGGAGGGGTTCCCCTCATATCCAAACCATCAGTTAGGAATGACTGATGCTTGGAGGACAAAGAATGATCTAGTCACCATTGTGGAAAATGCTGTTTTCAGAGCAAACTCATTCTCTAAAGTGTATAAAAGTTCCCTGCTGGTATCAATGAAGAATGCATATGCAGCTGTGTGCCTAGCACATGACCATGACCCACTGATGCACAAGCAAAATATCAACTGCTTCAGGTGCCGGCTCTGGTTACCTACCACAGGGGTTTAAGTGTTTGACTTCCAAAATAGGTTATGGAGAATAAATATTAGAGCTTAACTTATATTTTTATTGTAAATTGATAAAAAGTTTTGCAAATATGCACCATATAGGATGATACTGGTACCCGCACTTGCCCATGGGCCAGCTGGTCTTTTGTCTTGTCTTTTGAAGGTGTTCTGAGGAAATACGTAGAGATCCACAACATGAGAAGTGCAAGCACTACCTATACTTCTTTCATTTACACTGGGTTGCATCCGATTGATGTTTATGTGTGTTCACTTGAGAAACTAAAGATTCTATTGCCAAGTTTAACCAATCCAGAAATCTCAAAAGTAAAAAAAGTGAAAAAGTGACTTCTGTGAAGAAGATAACACCAATAATATGTGTATAAGTAACAATAAGAAATTGGTGGAATTGATGACTTTCCTACCATATTCTTAGCCATACTAGGGAGTTAACAATGCTGATGATCTTATGGGTCTTATAACAAGACAGCTTTTCCCTGTCATTGAAATAATCAAAGAACACATTTGGAGTATGGATTTACATCACTTTTATTAACACCAAGCTGGAAGTATACATTATACTTTGAGATGTAAAAACTAATGATAGTATAAAGCATTACAAAAAGCAAGATATTAACAAGTATGATTTATTTCATCACTAAATGATTTTTGGGATAATTTTATTTGTGTGTATGCTTTTAAACTTAAGAATCTTTTATTTAAATTTAAAGTGACACATAAAACAAAATTTGTGCATATAAATGGAGTACCACATGTTTTTACGCATGTATGCATTGCATAATGTTTAAATCAGGTTAAACCTATCTTTCTCATCTGTGCATATGTTTTATGATGTACAATGGTTTATGCAATAAATAAACAATATGACTAATAAACATAAATAAATCATATTTGGGGTATATACTGAACTTCTTTTTTTGTGGTGCTAGGAATTGAACCTGAGGCCTTATGCTAAACAAATATACTTCCCAGCCCTATTCTGAACATTTTTTTATCCCTTTTCTTTTTTTTTTTTTAATACTGAATGTACTGATAGAGTACCTTAGCAGAAAAGTTTGGAAGCTACTGATTTACATATCCAGTAATAAAAATAATTTATTAGAACACAACACTCGCTTCAAAGAGAATAAATCCAACTTCTTTTTAAAAATTTTTTAAAAAAATATATTTTAAAAAATGTTGATAGGCCTTTATTTTGTTCATTTATTTTTGTGTAGTGCTGAGAGTCGAAACCAGTGCCTCACACATGCAAGGCAAATACTCTACCACTGAGCCATAACCCCAGCTCTTAAACCCAAATTCTTAACCACAAAATATCTGTTTAGGATATGGATTATCCAGCATGCTTCTATGCCTTTCTTCTCTCTTTTTCCTATTGATCATTCTGCAATTTCAAGGGAAATGAGAGGAGAAGACACTGTTAATTTACCATGTTTTTGAAGAGGAGATTGAATTTCAAATAATAGTTTGGGGCCTACTTAGGCATTTTGGTTTGCCTGTTATTCTAGTTTTAAATGATTACAGGTCATAATAAAATAACTTCATATTCACCCACTTTTTAAAAATTAGTTCATTTTTCCTTTATAGTGGAATATACCCATAGAACCTGGGGTTTAAAGTTATATTAAACCACAGTCAAACTCCTCATTGCTCTTTTGCACACATAAGAAGAGTCTGTCTCAGTTTTTTCAAGCTCTCAAAAAAAAAAAATAACAACCAAAAAAAAAAAAAAAAAAACCTCCTTCCCTGCTCTACAACTTGACAGGTTAAGCCACATACATTGTGCCATTTTTGATATCCATGTACCCTTAATAGAAGGGCTGTCTAGTTATGGTTTCTTAAATGAGTATCATTGCATCATAAAATTTTGAGGCTGAAGGGAAACTTGGGTACAGTTCACTGTGTGAATAAAGAAGCTATGGCTCAGAGATGCCAAGAGCTTGCCCTTGGTCAAATCCCTGGAACCTGGCAGAACTGAGACTGGATACCAAGCCTTCTTCTGATCTCTCATTCTCAGTACTTTCCACTGTGTCATGCTGTCTCAGAGCAACTTTGATGAGAATGTTATTTTTCTTGTCAAATATGAGTGAGGGGAAGTAGGGCACCTTTCACTGTGCCTCGTTGTGCCATTCATTCATGTGTCAGGCAGCCCAGGGGGTTGCAAATTCCCAAATGCCCCCGCCCCTAATGGTGTAGGGGTCTTTCCTAGATATTTGTTTACTTTGATATTAATAACAGGTAAAAGGAGTCCTTGTAGCTTATTATATTTATATTTTTTCCTTGGGGTTTCAGAAAGTAGCTGACCTCTAATCAACTGCCAAGAGTTTTCCCAATAACAACATGAACTTTCAAAAAATATTATTTTGGTGAGATGGTCACAGTGAAAAAAAGGCAAAACAAAATACCAATAAGGCCTGGGTAGGCAGAGTAGCTGAAACTAGTTGGTAGGGATTATTGTTACTATTTAGCAATAACACCTAATGGTTTGGTAGAAAATTTTCAAGGAGAGTTATGGAAACCTAATTTCCTGAGGTACTTAAAATAGGACTAAATAAAATAGTGAAGAGTGTATTGTGGAGATAATCTAGTTGTCCAGATGGCCTTTCCATAGTTACAGCTTTTATGGTTCTTGAAATGTGTGTGTTCTTTATTCTTTTATGAGAAAATAAAGATTTTCTTTTTCCCAGGGGCATGAAGTTACCCTGCAGTTTAGTTGTTAAAAAACATTGAATATTTTTTCTTTCTTGCTTCTAGGACACTCATATTTATTCTGGAAGTTACCTTAGTTCCTGCGTTTCCCCTTTGCATTTGAATTTCTGGCTCTAGAGTCCAGATTTTAAGCTTGTTAGTTACATTTCTCCATTATTCCTGATAAGCTACTAAATATCAGATTTTGTGCCACGAAGTAGAGGAAAATATTGTTGATATTTGGTTATAATCTTATCTCTCCAACTTTGATACTTTTTCAACCTCCCAACCTTGGCAGCTGCAATAGGGGGAATTATTGCTTGAAAGGAATTTGGAAATTTATTTGTAGTTCCTACTATTGTGGCTTGTAAATTCTATAACCAAATTCCCATGTATTTTGCAAAAGACACATTTCATTTTCTTATTAACAAAGTCTCAGAGTTTGAAAAATTAGTATTTTCACAGTACTATGCCTTCTGGGTTTTATTACCAAAGAAAACATAGGGTGGTAAAATACCATCTCCATAAAGTCTGTCCAGATGGATTGGGTCCATGTGGGCACCATCTCCTTTCTTTCAATAAAAGAAGACAAGTCTTTGATTATAAAGATTCTGTCCGTTTTGTTTTCTCAATTTGTAGTGCCTAATAAATTATTTTATGGCTATAATGTATTCATTTTCCACCTATAATATGCTTTGTGAGTAGAAACTGTGGAGCCTGGAATTTATTGAAGAGATCACCTGAAATTTTGGCCTTAATATTAGACTGTCAATATGAGAGGGATTTTTGACCTTGCGAGCATATCCCAAGTCTGAAGAGATGAGACCTATAAGTTAAAATCTGATCATTTCCATACACACCATTGTTTTATGGGATAGAATAATAACTGATGGGTATAAAAATTTGTATGCCTTTAGGCTTTTTGTGATTAGGCTTCTTTACCTTATGCATTTATATCTTTGCAGCCCCTTTCTTCACATTCATTATGAAAAAAGATGCATTATTTGTGCTTTAAACATTGTTATAATTATGCCATTTTCCTCCTTAAAATGTGGTGGCTTCCATTACACCTAGAGTCAAACTTAGCACAGGCAATAAGACCATGTAAGAATGACTATGCCTACTTCTCTCATCTTTCCTGCAAATCTTCCCGAGTCTCTAAGCTCAGTGACACTAGACGACTTTCTATTTCTTGAAGACAGATACTGATTACTGACCCTCCACCTATAACCTTGTAATTCCCTCAGCCTGGAATGTTCAGAGCTGTGATTTTTGTTTTATTTATTAATTTATCGAAATTAATTTGTTCTTTTAAGATATACATGGCAGTAGAGTGTAGTTTGACATATTATACATACATGGAGTATAACTTATTCTAATTAAGATCCCATTTTCATGGTTGGACATGATGTGGAGTTACCCTGGTTGAGTATTCATATATTAACATAGAAAAGTTATGTCCGATTCATTCTACTGTCTTTCCTACTCCAATCCCTCTCCCTTCCTTCATTCCCCTTGGTCTAATCCAATGAACTTCTATTCTTCCCTCCCCTGCCCCTTATGGTGTGTTAACATCCACATCAGAGAGAGCATTCAGCCTTTGGTTTTTTAGTTTGGCTTATTTCAAGCATGATATTCTTCAGTTCCATCTGTGTACTGGCAAATGCCATAATGTCGTTCTTCTTTATAAGTGCCATGATGTTAAATGTCTGCCCCTTTCCAAATGTTCCCTTCCTCATAAATAATCTCATATTGTTATCTACCCATCGAGTTCCTCTCCATCACTTTAGTCTATTTTAAACAACCCCAAACATTCTCTTACCACTTTGAAAGTGATATTATTTGTTTACAGGTTTATGACATAAGAGCCATTAGAATATGATCAACATGAAATCAGAGAACCTATGTTTATACTTGTATAATCATTACTTAGCACGGAATCTAGAATATAGTAGGTGCTTAGTAAATATGTATTTTTAGAGAAATATGGATGCAGTGATGGCATAAATAGTGCTTAATAGAATTAGATCTGTGATCAAGATCCTTTGCTGCCTCAGCACTCTAAGGTGATAAAAATACTTATTTTTTAATAATAAGTATTAATTGAGATAATGTATATTAAGTGCAGAGCACATACCTAACCTAGAGCAATTATTCATTAAGTAACAGCTATAGTAGTTTATCCTCAAAACAGGAAAGGAAAAGGATGGGAAACAAGCTCAGTCCATTTGGAATTCTGGGGAATGCCAGGGGTCAAAATCCAGAAAGCAAATTATTTGATTAAGTTCAAAAGTGCAGACATCTGAAGTTCAGGATTTTAGTAAGGCAGATGAGGGCAAGAAACAAGGCAGATGCAAAGGGAGACGACTTAAGACAATTGCTGTCAATGAGATTGGAGTGCCTTGAACCCATTTTTATTGGTAGGATTACCATGGTTTATCCTAGATGGCTTAAACCCCATACAGGAGCAAGGCTAGAAACTTATTCTCTCTCTCTCTCTCTTTAATCCTGAAACTTGAGAACTAGATACACCTTATCTGATCATTTGATAATAGTTGGTTCTAAGTTAATATAGGCACCATGCTTAGGTCACCAACAAATAGTGGGCAAAAAAGCTCTTTTGAAAGCAATGTAATCTGCAATGGTTAAAAAAAAAAAGAAAAGAAAGAGAAAGAAAGAACATTGCAGTTACAGGGGAAAAAATGAAAACTTTGTTAGAATTTTTTACACATATTAATAACTATGGTTTACAATGTTTAATTACATATTGGTACGAGTATCATGGTCAAATAAAATATCTCCAATGCTTGGGCCTTTAAGGATTTTAATTCATTCTGTTCTAGAAATGCTTTAGAAAACCGAATCAAGGATTTTAGCTTTCAAATCTCAGGTTTCTGTTGCAAATTTTCATTCTTAAACACAAAATAACTTTTCCCTAAAACTAAAACAAACAAGCAAAACCAAAACCAAAAAAAAAAAAAAAACCCCTACATAACAGAATCTTTTCTGAAAACTGTGTGTGCTGGGAATTCACAGTGTGCATACATTTATTTTTAAGTTTTGAAAAATCTCCAAAGTAGAGAAAATTTGGAGAATTGAAAAAACAATCACATTCTAATTCCTGATGTCATTTTAGACTATTTTCACTCAACTTTTTTCTGTGCATTTAAATAATAGCCCATAATTAATCTGCAATTAATTAATAATAGCCCATAATTAATAAGCAGAGTATCTGAGGGATAACCAGTTGTTTTGGCTTTAGGTTTTTAAAGATTAGTAGTAGTCAGAATAGATTAGTTCATAAGGTAATAAACAACCCCAAACACTCAATGTCTTCACACAATAAAATTTATTTCTTTGAAAGAGGGAGCACTTCCAATCTCATTCTATGAAGCCAGTTTCACCCTGATTCCAAAACCAGGCAAAAACAATCAAAGAAAGAAAACTTCACATCAATATCTCTAATGAACATAGATGCAAAAATTCTCCATAAAATTCTGGCAAAACAAATACAAAAACATATCAAAAAGATAATGCACCACGATCAAGTGGGTTTCATCCCAGGGATGCCAGGTTGGTTCAACATAAAGAAATCAATAAATGTGACTCATCACATCAATAGACTTAAAGATAAGATCATCTCAATAGATGCAGTAAAAGCATTCAACAACATACAGCACCCCTTCATGTTCAAAACTCTAGAAAAACTAGGGATAAAAGGAATGTATCTCAACATCATAAAGGCTCTCTATGCTAAGCCCCAGGCCAACATCATTCTAAATGGAGACAAATTGAAAGCATTCCCTCTAAAAACTGGAACAAAACAAGATGCCCTCTTTCATCACTTCTAATTGCTCTGGCCAGGGGTTGAAACCAGATGTTGAAACATATCACTCCAATCAGAATGGCAGCTATTAAGAATACAAACAACAGTAAGTGTTGGCAAGGATGTGGGGGGAAAAGGCACACTCATACATTACTGGTGGGACTGCAAGTTGGTGCAACCAATCTGCAGTATGGAGATTCCTTGGAAATCTGGGAATGGAACCACCACTTGACCCAGATATTCCATTCCTCAGTCTATACCCAAAGGACTTAAAAACAGCATACTACAGGACACAGCCACATCAATGTTTATAGCAGCACAATTCACAGTAGCTAAACTGTGGAACCAACATAGATGCTCTTCAGTAGATGACTGGATAAAGAAAATGTGGTATATATACACAATGGAACACTTTTCACCATTAAAAGAGAATAAATCATGGCATTTGGAGGTAAATGATGGAGTTGAAGAATATAATGCTAAGTGAAGTTAGTCAATCCCCCCAAAAGCAAATGCTGAATGTTTTCTCTGATATAAGGATGCTGGTTCATAATGGGGTTGGGTGGGGAAAGCATGGGAGGAATAGAGAAACTCTAGATAGAGCAAAGGGGAGGGAGGGGAAAGTAGGGGGCATGGGGGTAGGAAAGATGGCAGAATGAGTTGGACATCATTCCTCTAAGTACATGTATGAAGATATGAACAGTGGGACTCTTTGTGTACAACCTGAGATATGAAAAATTGTGCTCTATATGTGTAATATGAATTGTAATGCATTCTGCTGTCATAGGTAAAAAATTAGAATTAAAAAAACTCATTTCTTTGTCGTGCAAAGACCCCATGTGTTTGAGTGACTCTTTACAACAGTGGTCCTTCATGGGGTAATTTGGCAACCTGGGTTCTTTTGATCCTGTAGTTCTGCAATCTCAATTCAAGACTTTGTTGGCTCTTGCAGTGGGGAAAGGGAATAGTATGGGTCTCTTCAGTTCTTCAGCACTGAGAATAACTCATATTATTCCTGTTCATGTTTCATTGGCCAGAATTAGTTACGTGGTCCCACCTAACTGCAAGTGTACTGGGAAATAAGATTTTCCATGTTGTGTCAGGAATAAAAAACTGGATATTAGATAGACTGGCTATGTCTATCATTCCCTGAAATTGATTTTTTTTGAGCAAAGGATTTATCACAGAGCTCAAAATTATTTAAAAGTGGGACTTGACACTCATGTACATTTATAACCAGTAAAATTGGATTATTGGCCACTTAAGGATAATTGGCAGTTCAAGGATTACTCGAGAATTGCTCTAAAGAAAGTACATTCTATGCCAGATGTGACATAGCCAAGTATATTTTCATAATTCCATCTTATTTATGCTCTTCAGCTTTCTTCAGAAAATTTGTTCTTTGATATTTTGTCTCAGTTCCCTACTTTGGCAATGACTGCTTAAAAAGAGTAGGAGATTTTTGTTATTCTTCAATCTGCTATGGTAGACTTGCAATGCTACCCTGAATTCAGACTGCATCATGAAAAATAGTAGCAAACAATTCGGTTGAATTCTCTATATATTTGTATATATTTAACCTCCATTGTTTTTAACTTACAAGAGTAATTACATATAGTTCATCCTTAGAGGTAGTAGTAGGTATAAAAATAAGTAGAATATTGGCTTTTCTATTATTTTACCCATTTTCTTAAGGGGTAAACCCTATTTTAGTTATAACCTAAAATATACTATTATGTGAACCCTAATATAGGTGTTCTAATGGGAACTCTGAGTTCATTTCAAGTAAGAAATTTTGTACATAGAATTTTGTGTGGTAAGGTTTAATTGTTTTACACAGTCTCTTCAACCATGACCAAATGTTTCACAATGTGAACAATAGTTGATTTTAATAAATTATTTAACAGGTTTATCATCTACAGCTTCCTCAGAGCATAGGGTTTTTCTTTTGGTCATTTACTCATTACACATTTTTAACTGAATAGCACATGGTAATGAAAAATACATGTGCTTTATTCTATGTGTGTATTGTTAGGGATTAAACCCAGGACCTGTACCCCTACCTCTATTCTTTTTTCCTCTTCAGCTTTATTGAGGTATAGCTGACAAACATTGTATATATTTAGAAACACAATATGATGATATGGTATACATCATGAAATGATTACCGCATCAAGCTAATTAACACATCCATCACCTCACAGTTACTTTTTTAATGAGAACACTTAAGGTCTATTCTCTTAGGGAATTTCAAGTATACATTACAGTATTATTTAGTCAACATGCTGTATATTACAACATTCAAATTTATCCATCTTATACCTGGAAGTTTATACCTTTAAGCCAACATTTCCCCAATCTCTCACTCCCCATTTATTTGGCAACTGCTGTTCTACTTTTTTCTTTTGTAAGTTTAACTTTTTTTTTTTTTTTTTTTTTTTAGATTCTGCATATAAGTGAGATTATACAATACTTTTTTTTCTGTGTCTGGCTGACTTGACTCAACATAATATCTTCTAGGTTACCCCAGGTTGTAGCAAAAGACAAGATTTCCCTTTTTTATGGCTATAAATGTGATATACATTTTTCATTCATCTGTTTATGGACAATTAGGTTGTTGCCATATCTTAGATACTGTGAATAATGCTGCAACGAACATGGAAATGTGGATATCTCTTTGAGATACTGATCTAGTTTCCTTTGGAAATAATCAGAACTGAGATTGTTGGACCATATGGTAGTTTTATTTTTAATGTTTTGAAGAATCTTCATTCTGTTTTCCATAATGGCTGCACCAATTTACATTCTTGCCCTAAATGACAAGTCCTATTTTACGTACCCTCACCAAACTCTTATTATTGCTTGTATTCTTGATAATTAGCTATCCTAACACATGTGAATTATTTTCTCATTGTGGTTTTGATTTACATTTCCCTGATCATTTCACAAGGTGTTGGTGTTACCTTTATACCAAAGTAATACAAGGAGCCTATAATAAAATAAAATTATATGTAAATTTCCCCAATGAATGGGGATATAAAAATTCTCAACAAAATACTAGCAAACTGAATTCAACTGCACATTAGCAGGATTATATATCATGATAAAGTGGAATTTAACTCTGAGATGCAAGGATGGTTCAACATATGCAAGTCAATAAATGTGATACATTATGTTAACAAGATGTAAAACAGAAAAGAATTAGGTAAAATTCAACATGCTTTCATGATATAAACTCCCCACAAGTTGGGTACAAAAGGAATGTAACTGAAGATAACAAAGACCATATATGCTAAACTCTCAGCAAATATCTTCAACCATGAAAAACAGAAAGATTTTCCTCTAAGTTCAAGAATAAGAGAGTGCCACTTTTGTCATCTCTACTCAATACAGCACTCCTGAGTAATTAGGCAAGAAGAAGTAAAAGGCATCAGAATTGGGGAAAGTAAAATTGTCTTTGTTTATGGATAAGTGATCTTATATCAAATTCAAATCTTATATAGAAAATTCTAAATATTTCATTAAAAAACTGCTAGAACTCATACATGAATTCTTTAAATTTGCAGGATACAAAATCAATTAAAAAATCAGTCATATATATCAATAATAAACTATCTGAAAAATAATAGATATTCAAACAACACAAAACAAATAAAAAGCAATTTCATTTACAATAGCATCAGACAATATAAAATACTCAGGAATAAGTTTAACCAAGAAGTAAAAGAGTGCTCACCTCAGCAGCACATATAGTAAAATTTGAATGATACAGAGATGATTAGCATGGCCCCTGAGCAAAAATAACACCCAAATTCGTGAAGTGTTCCATATTTTTTCCCATACTCTTGGATAGGCAAAATTAATATTGTCAAAATGGCCATACTACCCAAAGTGCTGTATAGATAGATTCAATGTGATTCTAATTAAAATCCCAATGTCATTCCTTATAGAAATACAAAAAGTAATCATTAAATTTATTTGGAAAAATAAGAGAACTAGAGCCAAAAACATACATGAGAGAAAATATAGTCTCTTCAACAAATGGTGCTGGGAAAACTGGAAATCCATATGCAACAAAATGAAATTAAGCCCCTATCACTCACCATGCACAAAACTCAACTCAAAGTGGATCAAGGATCTAGGAATTAAACCAGAGACACTGTGCCTAACAGAGGAAAAATTAGGCCCAAATGTTCATCATGTCATATTAGGCCCCAACTTCCTTAATAAGACTCCTAAAGCACAAGAAATAAAGTAAAAAATTAATAAATGGAATGGATTCAAACTAAAAAGATTCTTTTCAGCCAAAGAAACAGTCAATGAGGTGAAGAGAGAGCCTACGTTCAGGGAGCAAATTTTTGCAACAAACATATCAGATAGAGCACTGATCTCCAGGATATATAAAGAACTAAAAAAATCTTAACACCAAAAAACAAACAACCCAATCAATAAATGAGCTAAGTAACTTAATAGACACTTCTCAGAAGATGATATACAATTGATCAATGAATATATGAAAAAATGTTCAACATCTCTAGTAATTAGAGAAATGCAAATCAAAAGTACTGTAAAGATTTATTTCATGCCAGTCAGAATGGCAGTTATCAAGAATATAGACAACAGTAAGTGTTGGTGAGGATGTGGGGGAAAAGGCACACTCATACATTGCTGGTGAGACTGCAAATTGGTGCAACCAATCTGGAAAGCAGTATGAAGATTCCTTAGAAAACCTGGAATGGAACCACAATTTGATCCAGCTATCCCACTCCTAGGTCTATACCCAAAGAACTTAAAATCAGCATATTATAGGAACATAGCCACATCAATATTTATAGAAGCTCATTTCACAATAGCTAAACTGTGGGATCAACCTAGATGCCCTTCAATAGATGAACGGATAGAGAAACTGTGATATATACACACAATTGAATATCACTCAGCATTAAAAGAGAATAAAATTATGACATTTGCAGGTAAATGGATGAAGTTGGAAAATCTCATGCTAAGTGAAGTAAGCCAGTCTCAAAAAACCAAAAACCAAATGTTTTCTCTGATAAGTGGATAATGATCCATAATGGGGGAGGTCATGGGAAAAATGGAAGAACTTTGATTGGGCAAAGGGGAGGGAAAGGAGGAGAGGGGGAATGGGGGCAGAAAAGATGGTAGAATGAGATAGAAATCATTACGCTAGGTACATGTATTACTGCACATACATAGCCAGCGTGTACAACCAGAGAAATGAAAAGTTGTGATGCAATTATGTACAATGAATCAAAATGCATTATGCTGTCATATATACCTAATTAAAATTAATTAATTAATTAATTAGAATTTGTTTTCTTCTACAAAAATAAAAAGAAGTAGGTAAAAGACTGTATAACCAAAAACTGTTACATTGATTACATTGGTAAATGGAAGAGGGCACAAAGAAGTCTCTGACATGGATTGGAAGAATCAATATTATTAAAATGCCCACAGTGTCTCACATGATTGATAAATTCAATGCAATTCTTATTAAAATCCCAATGGCACTTTTCACAGAAAAAGAAAAAAACACTCCTACAATTTACATGGAGTCTTAAGAGATTCTGAATTAATCAAAGCAATTTGAGAAAGAAGAATGAAGTTGGAATATTTCCTGATTTCAAACTATAGTAAAAAGCTAAATAATCAAAACATGTTACTGACATCAAAATAGACATACCAATCAATGGAACAAAATAGAAAGCCCAGAAATAAACCCATGAATATACGGTCAGTTTATCTTCAACAAGGTTGCCAAGAAAACAATATGAAAAAAGGACAGCCCCTTCAATGAATGGTTTTGGGAAAAACTGGGTATCAACATAAAGAAAAAAATAAAAGTGGAACTTTATCTTGAACCATGTACAAAATTTAACTTGAAACAGATTAAAGATTTACATAAAGACTTTTATGAAGCTATAAAACTCTTGGAAGAAAACATAAGATAAAAGCTTTATGATGTTGCTCTTGGGAATGATTTTTTTTCTTTCTTTTTTTTTGATATGACAGGTAACAAAAGCAAAATAAACAAGTGGGACTATAGTAAACTAAAAAACTTCTGCACAGTAAAAGAAACAATTAGCAGAATGAAAAATAAGTCTGCAGAATGAGAGAAAATATTTGTACACTATATAGCTGACAATAGGTTATTATACAACTCAATAGCAAAACACACAAATGAACAAACCAAAAAATCCCACCTGACTTAAAAAGTAGGCAAAAAAGAACTGAAAAGAAATTTTTCTAAGCAAAACTTATAAACTGGCCACAAGAGAAATAAAAAGGTGTTCCATATCATTATTCCTCAGGGAATTTCATGTAGTACTATGTGCCTCAGAAGGCCTGGATATACAGAACTCTGAAAAACTGAGGTGTTATATCCACCTAGATTTTTATACAATAAAAACAAGCTAAGAAACACAGAACATTTCTTAAATCTAGGCATTATGTAACAGTTTTGCTTTATTATTTTTATAATTAAAAACAATCAAAAGAAACAAAACAATCTAAAAGATAAGCATTTTGAAGCCATATTCATAGAGTATACCACACAGTGTCTTGACTTGATGAGCCCTCAAGAAGTTCTGATGTGTAAATAGAAAATGAGTTTTTTAAAAATGTTGTTATTGGTGCATTATACATAATAGTGGGATTTATTGAGATTCATTTGTATATGTACATACAATTTGATCAGTTTCATCTCCCCTTTCTCTCTCCTTCTCCTCCCCTTCATCCCCTATGAAAATGGCTTTTGAAATCTAACACAACGCATTGTTTTGCGTTAAAGACTAGTTTTGTGAAATCCTCATATTTTCAAGGTAGTTAATTTGTTTCCCAGTGTAAATATTTAAACTTTTATAGTTTCATAATGCAAATTTAAAAGCAATAAGTATTTGGTCTCTTAAGTTTCATATATTTCAGCCTCAGATAATAAAACAAGAAAATATTTCTAATTTGTAAAAGACTCATAGATTCTTTATACTTCCTGAGAGAATATGGCTTCATATTAATTTTATGCACATAATCCTTATGAATATATACTAATTGGACTATACCAAATGGAAAATAATAAAGGAAACAATGACTATCAGATTTCATATATTTGCTTTTCTACAAAAATCAATTAATAAATGGATGAGATGTAATGTGGTACTATCAAAGCCTTGCGGTTAAATTTACTTTTAATCATTTTTCTTTATTATCTTTTGGCAGCTGGAAAATCTTTGATTAATCTTTGTGAAAAGAAATTAAACTTTAAACCTTATACACTAAAAAGAAAAAGCAGCTAAGGTACACAATGAATAAGATTATTAAGTCTAAAATTAATCAGTCAACACTAGCAAATTCAGTTAGAAAACTATGCTGATAATTATATAATACTTATATTATGCTCCCACTTTGATTTACTCCATTTGCTAATTTCACAGTAATAATGCTTCATTACATTTTTGATAGCCTGTAATTCCTTTTGCAAATATTTCAATTTGCACTTGTTGTATATTTTTGGTTTTAAGACAGAATTTTAAAATGAAATGCAAACTTGAGTTTGGAGAAATAATCACCTGAATATAAAAAGCCTGGTGACTTTCAAAATAAGCAGATTCATCCTCACTCTTAAAACACAGTTACATAGAATGAAATTGTCGGGGTTCCATTTCTGGCGGTATCACCTATTAATTGTAAACATTTGTGTTCTTATTTACCTTTCTAAATCTCAGTTTTCTTATTTTTAAAATGGGGATAATTAAAGCTTCTATCTCAAAATACTCTTGTGGACATTAAAGAGGTAATGTACCTTAATGCATTTAGTGCAAGGCCAGCAAATGGCACATGGTTCAATAAGTCCTAGCTATTATTTTTGTTGACATGGCAGTGACTTTTTTAGGAACAGTTGATTGTTTGGTTCCTTTGAAGATTATGTAGACATAAATATGTTCATGTTGATTATATGGGGCATGATGAAATAAATAGTAAATACATTAAGGGATGTTTCCAACAATTATGGTTTATTGGTAGCATTTATAACACTAATATAAAATACTGCTTATAATAATGAAGATCCCCATGAACAAATCATATTTGTAATAATGAGTATAATTACAATGGATTAATAGCATAATTAGAATTGTGATGACTATTTAAAAAGTGAGTTAGAAAATATTAACATTATGTATGTGTTAATATAGATTGTTTATGCCAATATGGAATTGTGAGTGTATGAAAGTTATGAGATAGCAATCAAGAAACTTTTATTGCCTGAAAAGAACACTGCATGTAGGGAAAATTTCCCCCAAACAGAGAAATGATAATGCCTGAGAACAAAAAAAGCATCTTCATAAACAAAATACCCAGCATTACTGAAGGATAAGTCAAAAGAGGGCAGGATATCCCACTGGGAGTCAACCTTCTGGTATTCTTCTGTAGCATGCATAGTAGTGGACTATTAACATCTGACAAAGAATCTGTTGAAGTAACAGCAGAGATAATTTGCATGCAATGCAGGGTATGCCACAGAATTACATTATATACAAACGGAAACCCTGAAAACAACTCGGCTATCCTGTTTTTTGGAACCACAATTGAAGTATGGAGGACTCTTCATGCTTCCTCTCCTCTGTGTGTTTTCTCTGGATACATTAATTATGAAGTGACCATATATGAAGAAAAATAAAGATACACTAATGAGCAATTTCTCTTAGGGATGAAATGTTGAGATTAATAACGGACAAAGGGCAAAAAGTCAGAAATTTATTATCATACATAACTTGTTCTAAACTCTTTTCCCTGAAAAATTACTTTGTTAAAATATGTATATTTCTTTTATTTGACCAACATTTTAAATTCATTTAATCAGTTAAAATGAATAGAATATTGTGTAAGTGACTAAATATGGAATGGTGGGGTGAATCAGCCACACAAATCTTGCTCTCAGAAAGCTTATGACCCAGAAGGAAGGTTTAGAGTGTAAATTAAGCAGGAAGAATCAGGCTAGAGAGAGGTGCTATGAAGTCCATTATGTTCTACACAAGCAAAATTACCAATAAGTGCTGGCTCTTCTGATAAGGCTCAGGATAATGATCTGTGGGCTATTTATAGAGATAATGTAAACTCATACATTTAAACTCTTGTTACTATTCTGCGGTGGCAATCACCTATCCATCATCCATATATCAAACATTTATATATTGTCAACCCTGCCAAGCACCGGCCTATAAATATGAGTTAACCTTTTATGGAGTTCATAGGGTAGTAAGGGAGACATCACACTTTATTGTAGTTTATTTATTTGTCCTAGCTCCAGGGTTGAAATATGCACTGGGTCTATAGGGGGAAATGAAATGGAAGTTTAGGGGAACTAGCATAATAATTATTGTTAATGTTGGCTTAAAAATGATCAACTTAGAAATGTAGAGTTTTAGATCTTAAGGGTCTTTCAATTTACACTGAAGAAATGTTCAGAGTAGATAAATGATTTTCTCAGGGTTACGTAGCTTATTGGTGATTGAACTGAGAGTTGGATCCACCCCTGGGTATTCCAGCTCCTATTTGTTCCTGTTCTGATCAAGCCCACTGCCTCAGGAGGGTTAAGAGTTAATATAAATGTTTCATGTAGAGTCTGAGCCAAATAAAATATGTCTAAATTGCTGTTTAAAAGGGAAATAAATTAGTGATATGAGCAGCTTAATGGCAGGTACCAGATTAGAAGTAGATTTACTCTGCAAAGATCAACAAAGGAATTAATGCAGCTTTTGGAAGATATTGTCTTATAAATTAGGGAGTCGATATTCCATGTGACTATGATGTGAACACAAAGAGAGATTTTTTTTTTTGTAGAACCTTGCAAAACGAAGAAGTTTGGGACAGAGTCATAAAAGTCAGACGAGTGTGCTACCGCTTGAGCCACATCCCCAGCCAGAGTCATAAAAGTCAATAGGAAAATATCCATGATCAGTTAAGGGAGAATATACATGGAATCTGATTCCTTCTCAAATTGCAATTCCTTGTGATAAGGCTGAGATAAAACCTTTCTTTGGCTGCCTTCTTTTTCCTTTTTCTCCAGAAAAGAATGTGTAGGCTTGTGTTCAACAGCTATTACTAAAACAATATTAGGACTCTAGGAGAGTCTATGTGATAGAACAGTCTGGAAGAATGACATCTACTCTGCCATTGACTTAGGACAAGTTACTGTGCCTCAGTTTCCTTATTTATCATGTGAACTACATAATACTAAGTTATTTATACTTCCAGTTTTAAAACTCTATGTCTTTGCAATGGATAACATTTGCCTGTTCAAAAAGTACCATCACAAATGGTTAGCTGAACTTTGTATTCTGCTTAATAGGCACTGGTAAATAAAGTTGCTGATAACTAGAATAGAAAGAAAAATGATAGCTCACTCATTTTAATGAGAATGCTGAAAGCTTATGCAATGGTTTATTATTAAACTATTCCACTAGCAGAGAAATTGGAAATATCACAATAAAAATTTTCAATTTTCCATTTCAGTAACTTTATTGAATTGCCAAGGCATATAACAACAGCCAAAGTTGATACATTAAATGTGGATGTTTAAGAACAAAGTTAATATGTGGTATTATTGTTTCTCATTTGAGTTCTTTTCTGCCAACCCCCCTCCAAAGTGAAATAAATCTTCTTCCTTACTTATTGCCAAAAAGGGTCTTACTATTTCTGATAGTCTGAGCATTTTTTCAGCTAATTCTTTATTCTTATGTAAAGGTAGTAAATCACTATGGATTTCTATTTCTTCACTGCCAAGTGTAATACAATGTCAATATTCTCTTGGTTTCCAGAGTCTGTCTTCTGGTTTCTATTTTCAGTTTATGATCCTTGTGTCTATATTTGGTAAAAGTCTGCTTATGTTTTTCAAATCTGATGTAAGGCAATTTTATAACAAAATGTGTCTGAGTAGAACCTAAAGCAAACTAAATTATTATAATTTTAGATATATGCTTCCCAAGAAAGCAATATAATGTTTTTTAAAAAGGAAAGTGTTGCTATTTGGTTTCAAGCATCATACAGTTTATGTATTTACACTATATGTAATAGTATTCCCATCCTTTTCTTTGATGTTAATATTATTATCAGGAGCTGCTGCTTCCTGACCCAGATTCCTCTCTGTTTCTGTTTCCATGCCCACTAATGAAATTTCTCCTGGGCTCTAGGCCCTGTTTTCTGCATCAGTGGAGGATTTTCCTACTGACCACTAGGGGTCTTTGGCTTTGATCATATTCTGGTGATTATTAAGTAAGAGCAATTTTGTTAAGAAATCTATAGGAAGAACTCATAGTTTGTCCTATTATAACCCATGTTTTTTATTTTACCTTAAAAATCTAATAGACGAGTATGATACAAAAGGATACAAGATGACCAATCTCTACGGATGATCACTGGGACCTGCAGTGCTAGAGGAGGGATTGCCAAGCTTCTGCCAGAATTCTCTAAATTTTAGCCCTGTCCTGTCTCTTCTGGAGTGTTTGGCATGATTTTCTTTTCTTATTAATTAAATCATCCTTTTGTGTGTATTTACACCCAACAATAATTGTTGTCTTAGTTAGCTTAGGCTGCTAAGAAGGAAGGACAGTAGAATGAAATAGACATTATTATTGCTGTGTGTATATACGTGACTGCATGACCAATGTGATTCTGCAACCTGTACACTCAGAATAATGAGAAATTATATCCCATCTGATTCAAATGTATGATATGTCAAGGTCATTGTATTGTCATGTATAACTAATTAAAACAAATAAAAAATAAAAAAAGAAATTATCGTGAATTGGAATACTTATCCAATAAACAATTATTATTTCTGGAAGTTGGAAATCCAAGATCAAGGTGCCATAAGACTGAGATCTGGTGAGTACTGTCTTCTTGGCTAGACATCCCTACTTGTAAGGATACTAATGCCATAATGAAGGCTCCTCCCTCAGGACCTAATTCCCTTCCAAAGGTTCCACAAATACTCTTTCAAGTATAACAGTGGGGATTAGATTTCAACATATGAATTTTGGGGGGACACAAACATGTGCATCATAAGATATGCCTATGATGAGTTTATATTTTGCTCTATTTGTATGCTCTAGAAAAGCACATTATTTATTATCTCATCAGGTAATATATAACAAATTTGTTGTTATTAACTGCAAATACTAACAGGAATGCATTTGATCTCTTCCAACTCTATTTCTTTGGGTGATAACAGCAGGATGGTGTTGGGCCAGTCAAGTCTCTGCCTGGTTACTCTGAGTTTTCTGATCAATTTCTTGCATCTGTGTTTGTGGATTCTTCCTCTAAAATAGTGATTATATAGATTTTTGATTTAACTTCTTTCTGGGGTGATGCCTCTTAAATTTGTCTTCTAGCTTTCTTTTATTGCAGTCTCTGATCAAGTGGCACTGTCCCTTTTGCCTAATCTAGACTCAGGATACCAAAGCTTACCCATGGTCCAATGCCTTGAATTGTCACTATGGAGGCATTGTTGTTCTTTTATTTAAACTCTTAAATTAGAAATCTTCTAACTATCCTTTACATCTGCCATGTTTTAAAGTATCTTTCCACCAAGAAAATTTCTAATACCACCACAGGTCATAATGATTATATTGTGTGATTTAAAAATTATAGTATTTAGAAATATCACAGTGACTTAATAAACTCAAGGCCCTTTCTAGTTATGAAATTGGATGAGAAAATCTACTATCAAAAAATTAAAACAAAAACAAAACATAGAAGTTACCCTGATGGAGGTGGGAGCCAGGATGTTGGGTAGGCTAAAGCCCCACTTATTTGATAATTCCTTTGTGATGAGGCTTTGAGAGCTATCCTACCCTCAACTCCAACACCTGTGGATACCTGGAACACATTTCACAAACCACTGATCTCAATGTTATTCATTTAGCAATTAATCAGTTATTGCCCTTTGACATTTCTTCAGCCATATTATTACACTTTGTATGGTTATTTAGCTTTCTCAGTATATGTTTTGACTTCCCCATTAGATTTTAATCTTTTTTTAATATTTATTTTTTAGTATTTGGCGAACACAACATCTTTGTTTGTATGTGGTGCTGAGGATCGAACCCGGGCCGCACGCATGCCAGGCGAGCGTGCTACCGCTTGAGCCACATCCCCAGCCCCAGATTTTAATCTTCTTGAGAGTAGGAACAGTAACTTGTATTTTAAAGAGGAACCACATAAAAATCCATAAAGACAGATGAAGTTACTACTTAGCTTGTGAATATGGTGCTGTTGATAATTGCTAGTTCTGATCCTTCTGATCCTTAAACTCAGGAGAGGAAACCATTCAGGAGCCTGGACATGAATATGTAATGAGTCTAAGTAGACAATGATGGGGTAACTTGAATTCCTGCTCTGGAAAGTTAAAATATTTATCCCCTGCTTCTGACGTTCTTCTGAAAGAATGCTATTAGGCACAGTGTTTCAGAAAACAGTGTGTGCTTTTCTCTGGTGGCAAAGTTTACTTGATATACTTGGACTGATAGGCTTATACAAGACTAATAATAAGGGTTTACCTAGTCTAGATATGACTTTCATGTGAGCAAAGTTTCAAATAACATGTGGAATTAAAGTCAGATTCTGTTCTGTTTCCTTCATGAAACACTGTTCAATACCCAAGCAATCAGTAAAGATATAGGAAACCAAGCACTCTTATCAAATCTAGAAATGTGCTTAATCATATGGAGATTGAATGGGCAATATGAGCAACACTTCATAGTCAGCTTGGGATGGAAATTTTCTTTCTGTACATTGGTGTTACCACTGATTAATAGCTTGCATGACTCAAAAAATATGTTTGTATCCACAGAGTTTGGCTGACTCACAAGATTGAGTGTTATTTAGCCAACATATACTATCTGATGATAGTTGTATTTTTCAGTATGCTTTGTAATCAGAAATTACTTGTTTCTCTCAATGTGAAATGAATGTTTTATTGGGCTGGGGATGTGGCTCAAGCGGTAGCGCGCTCGCCTGGCATGCGTGCAGCCCGGGTTCGATCCTCAGCACCACATACAAACAAAGATGTTGTGTCTGCCGAAAACTAAAAAAAAAATAAATATTAAAAATTCTCTCTCTCTCTCTTAAAAAAATGAATGTTTTATAAAGGAAGAATAAATTTATATGACATATACTATAGAAATGAACTTAATTAATATCTATTTTGAGACTACAACTTGTTACTTGAGTACATTTAAAACTAACTTGAGCAGACTTTCGAAAATATTTATCAGAGAGGGAGTATATAGGGATCTCCTATGCTTGAAAAAAATACTTTCACTTTTCCAAAGCCTAGGTAGTACAAAGAACTGGTATCATTACAGAGGAATTAAATATTCCTACATTTTTGACAAAAGTCTTCAGGCAGAATTTTTGAACCAGAAATTTTATTATTAATAATATAAAGTATACACACATCTTCACCTTCTGAAGAGAATCTTCATGCAAATATCTTATTCCCCTTTATGCATTCCCTGTGCAGAAGAAATGAACAGAAATGGCTGTGATCCTTTTACAGTGGCGGGCAGCTGAAGAATAAAGAGCAGACAATTTGCCATAGGCACAAATGGATTGAGTTGAAAGGAAGATAGCCGGGACCCTACATAGCCCAGTGCTTTGTTCACTATCCGTAGATTCTCAGTCTTGCTTGCCCACAAGCGTCACTTCTGTTGGATGAGACCTACTTCAATGGATAACTATGGATCATAATGGGATATGTGTATGCATGTGACAGGGGTGAGATTTCACACACTGTGTCTCAAAATTTTGGTGTAGCTACTGGATACAGTTTAAAAATATTCCAAGAAGTCCCCTCCTCTTTGAAAAATCATGGTAATATTAGAACATTTTATGGACTTTTTCTAAGTCTTTCCTTCTACACCTTCTAAGTCTTTCCCTTGGAGACCTGAAATCTTTTACTTTGGTATCTAAAATGCTTCCTCCTTGAACTTACTTTTTATATAATACATGTTTGCTGCTTCATTTATACAATGAGCCTTTTGGAGTATTGATCCTTTTGGGCTTGGTTCAAAGCCAACCTGCTCTCTGATGAAACCCAATCTCTCTTCTAACAGATTAGGTGTGATCTGGCTCCTTTCTGCACATTTCCCTATACCCTTGAAAGAGCACAGCACAGTCCTCTCCTTTCTGCTTACTCCTTGGATCTTGGTTTAATCAGCCAAATATTTTCCATGCTAAGAGCAGCAATGATTATGAGGTAACCCAGTCTTCCTGAGGAGGTGGGACAGGGGTGAGAAGAATGGAAAGAATGCGACTCTTTTAATTGCTGAAACAATGAAATGTCCTTCCATCCAAGGCACACCTGAGTGGGCTGGCTATAAAGACTCCAAAGTGCATGAAAAGATTCCATAAGAAAACAGGAAGGCAAAAGCAGAGCTGTGATGAAGGGTAGTCTGGGATAGGGACAGTGGGTATCCTAGTCTGTTTGGGTTGCTACAACAAAATATCATAGAACAGGTATCTTGTAAATAACAGAAATTTATTGTTTAACAAGTCTGGAGGGTAGCAAGTTCAAGTTCAATGCACTGGCAGATTTGGTGCCTAGTGAGGGCAGATCTCTTGACTTATAGGCGGCTGTCTTCTTCTTGCTTGTCACATTGCAAAAGAGACTAAGGAACACTGTGGGGTCTCTTTTATAATGGCACTAATCCCATTCATGAAGGTGCTAACTTAATGACTTAACCACTTACCCCTCAATACGATCATATTAGAGGTAGGATTTCAATCTATGACTCTTGGAAGAACTCAAATATCCAATCTATAGCAGTGTACAGTGAGGTGTGTGTGTGTGTGTGTGTGTGTGTGTGTGTGTGTGTGTCTTTCACACTCATTACTACCTAACCCCTAACTTCTAGAGGGAAAACTATTCATGACTGTCAAAAGCATGACAGGATTGTCAAAAAGTACATGAAATTATTTGTTCATTCAATAAATATTTATTGAAAGCCTGTTAAAGTAGTAAAATTAATAGCTAACATACAAAATGTGCTGACAATGTGCAAGATGGTGTGTGAAAAGCTTTGCATCCATTGTTCTAGTTACTTCTTATAACAAACTATGAGGAATATCATTATTTAGTAGATAAGGAAACTGAGACCTAGAGAGGAAGAGTAAAATTCCTAAGATACACAGTTTATAAGTGAAGGCAGAATGGAACACAGGTCATCTGACGCCAGAGCTTCCCTGTTTAACCACCACACTCCACTACTGAGGGCCCCACAGTGAGATGTTCCAAAGTATAAGGCAGATGAGACACCAGCCTTCATGAGACTTTGCTGGTTTCAGGATGGCCAACTCTCCTGGTTAGTTTAGGACTTTTCCAGTGTTAGCACTGAAAGTCTCTTATCCTAGGAAATCCTCAGTCCCAGGCAAACTAAAATAATTGGCTACTAATATATTAGTCAAATCTGTGTCCTTTGGGTCTGTTACAACAACGTCCAAAGGATCAGATGCCTCCCTTGACATATTCCTTTTGTGAATTTCACACAGGAGGGCGTCCATGATATGGAGGAGCCCAAGACTCTGTAGAGTGTAAATTTTAGCTTTCCTCAGTGTCCACGAGGATTTAAACATAACACAGGACAGAGAAGACTGAACAAGGAATATTTTCTAACCTGTTCTGATTTTCCTCTTTGGTAGCATATCATCTGTTATAATATACATTACCGCCTTTATCCTCCATCTGTATTTTACATTTAAGGAATACGTTTACTGCTTAATAGTTGACTCTCTTCAGTGAAATAGGCGAATCGTACTATAACAACCTCAGCATATGCAGATACCAAGTGTAAAATTAAAGGAGTCTAACTTTGGACATGATTAATTTTCTACTAGGATATTATTTAGTGAGGAGAAGAATAAAATACCTGTATTCTTGCCATCAGCAATTCTGGTTGAACTTATCATAAGCACATGAGCTGATGGAAGCTTTGTATTTTGCATCTATTTTATATCTGTTCTTTTCCTTCATATTATTCATCATACGCATTCTGATTGTGTTTTATTTGCAGTTTGAGGTCCTTCCTACTAGATTGTAAGCTCCTTGATGGTGGAGACCATGAAAGTTTTATTTTCCACTATTTTTATTACATATTCTGCACAAACATGGCATATTCTGCACAAACATGGCATATCACATCAAAAAAGTGATCTGAGGTTATTACTGACTAGAAGGTAAACTTGGGAAACCTAATTCCATTTTTCTGTTCTTAGATAAAAGAGTTTCCCTGTCTGTGTAGTTGGTGGCTGATTTAGTGAATGCCTCCCAGCAATCTGACTGTGGGCCATGTACCAACTTCCTCAGGAGGCTAATGCTCAGAGTGGATGGGTCAGGATGTACCCCCATCCATTCCCAAGAAGGTTCTACAATATGCTTATATAATCCAATTTGTTATTTTCTCATTAATAAGAAGTACATTTTTGGCCCAAATAAAATTGATCTTGGCACTTAGTCATTCCATATCATTCTTTTAGGAAATGAATATTTATGATACTATGTAAAACATCCCAAATCATGGACTTGCTAACAGTTGCAGAGTAAGGAGAGGTTGGAGCCATTCAAAGAATGGGAAAGGAAATAAGTTTTCTAAAATGGGATCATTATAAAAGACCATGTGATTAAGACTTCAACTACATTAAATCTAAATACAAAATTAAGATGCAGAGATCAAATCATATATTAGTTGAAAGTGTTCCAAATGGTCAGTCCAGCTCAAGCCTCTCCTGCGTTTCTGTGAGCTGGTATCCTGGTTTTATATGAGGATGGCCTTGGAATCACAGGTCCCTCCATGACCATGTGGCTGATGCTGCTCCTGGTACTCTTATAGCAAATCTCAAATTTGTTCTTCTAGCAGTCATAAGGAGCCCAAGAGACACAGCTATGAACTGAGTAATGTGAAAAATCATTTAGAAATTCTACATATTAAAATTTGACTACTACTAGCTATAATAAAAACACAAGTGGGTTGTTCTATGGATATTGGCAAAAGAGTCATAAATATGGCAAAAGATTCGAAGGGCAAAAAATTTGAGTAAAATATATTTGAATCAGTATAATATAAAACTCTATAGGAAACCCTGAAATTTGAATTATTGGCACTCAGGCATATTTTTCTGAATATCATGTATGTTTATAATTCGATTAAAAGCACCACATGATACTCAACTTTTCACCGACAAAACATTCCAGTGTGAAGTATAAAATGAAAATGAACAAAAGTCTTCAAAAATACACTAAATTTCTTTTGGTACTAATTGCTGTAAACTTGCATATAGTTAAGAGAAAACAATCTTAAGTAAATTAGTAAATTTAGTGAATCAACTCTTTGTTTAATTGATTTTCAGTAAAATGATTTTTTGAAGACTAGCCATGTTCCCCAAAGACCTCCTTTTCCCAGCTGCCATCTGAAACATGTCATGTATCATGTCAAATGGGCATTGAATGGGAACTGCTAAAACGGTCTGGTACTACTAACCTCAGGAGAGACTTAGATGTCGTTCCTTTTAACCATGCTGACAATCATTCTTCCCCAGATGTCCTATTAAGGAAGGATATGGGCTTTTAAAATATTATTTATTTATTTATATTAAGTCTTCCATGTACCATTTCAGTATTTTCTTGTTTGGGCATTATCCTTTGGATGTCCTTTCTTCTCCCTAAATTGTGTTTCATTTGTTAAAGTTTTTCTTATCTAATTCTCAGTTAATTTCCTTATACCTCCTCCCTGTCTTAGTTATATGAACTTTTTCAGTTTTTGCCCATCCTTATAGACTATTTTCTTGCCATTCCATACTTCATCAGCCACCCATCAGCTTCTCATTAAATTCTCAACCAATTGTATTTGGCTTCCAAAATTTCATTCCACTCCTCTGAAATAGTGTTTAAGATTATCAATGGCTTCTTAATTCCCAAACCCTACGACATTTTTCCTTATTCACATCCCTAAAACTGTCTGTATAGCATTTGAATCTCCTTCTTTCTTCCTTTTACTTCATTCTCTTAGAGTTCTCTTAGCTTGTTTGTTTCTTTTCAGTTTCTTTTGTTGGACTTTGTTCTACAGTTCTCTTAAAAGAGCTGTAGTGTTCTACACAAATGTAAGTGGAATTATTGTCATTGATTTATTGATGTTTCAGTTCAAACAAGGGAATGGAGTTTTGTTGTTCATATCAAGAATGCACATTCACAAACACACACACACAGAGTCAAGTGCAAAAAGCAAGTCACTTGGAATTATATATGGAACACCCATCCCTGCCTGATTACTTTGGCAGAAGTAGAAAAGTAAGGAGAAGTAACCATGTAATGGCACTGGAGACCTCAGGGGCCATGGAATTGAGAAGAGGCCTAGGAATCTAAGGCTGTCCTAGGAGAACTGCTTCAGCCACAGGTGGTCAGTGGTAATAAGGTATGATAAGGGAAATTGTCAAGTTCCTGCATTTCAGAGTATTATGGGGTAAACTGCACTCACCCTTCCCCGTTGAGATGAAGTCCCACCCTCCCCAGCGTCTGAGTGTAATTGCATTCTGTAAAAAAGGTCTTTAAAGAGGTTAGTTAAAAATGAGATCTTCAGAGTAGGTCTCTATTCCAATCTGACTTGTATCCTTTTGATAAGACATTAGGATGCACAAGTGGACACCAGGGAACTGTAGGACAATTACCCAAAGGGGCAGTAAGATGGTAACCATTGGTAAGCAAAGGAAAGGGCCCTAGGAGAAACCAAACCCAGGACACCTTTATCTTAGACTTACAGCTTCCAGAACTATGAGAGAGTACATTTCAATAATTCAAGGCACCCAATCTGGGGAATTTTAGTATATGCATGTGATACTTCTAGCAAACTAATAAGCTAAATTCCTAGGTAATAACTTTGGCCTCTCAAAGCTGAAAGGTTTTTGGTAAAAGAGATTGCTCCATAACAAGATATTACTGCTTTGGGTGAGTAAGATCCTGTCAGTGAATGTTCCCTCCTAATCAGGAGGTTCAGATTTTGTGCTATTTTCCCCCTCAATGTGCTATTTGCTTCTTTGGCTGAAGTGACAACTAGCTGCATATAACCTTCACATATGGAGAATTGCTTGTGACAGTGATCCAGCAAACATAAAAATTTGTCTCTGCAAAGAACTGAAAAGCAAAGCAAAACAAAACAAAACAAAATCCTTGATATTTGAAGTTTGTGCCCCTGACTCCTAAAGAATTCTGCAATTCAAACAAGTTTCCTGCATTAGGATTTGTGCTAGCTTCAACAGAAGATATACTAAATTAGAATAGGGCTTTAAATTGGTTTCATGACAAAGGCTATAAATTATCCTAGGTGACTCAAATTATTCATGAGACAGAGGAGATGTTGATTTATGCACTAGTTTTGTGTAAATTTCATTTTTGTAAAGTAAATCACTTTTCCCATTGACTCACATTACAATTTGAGATGCTCTTTATCTTCTTTTCTGAGTAATCTTCAATTGACAGAGGCTTTTTGCACTTTTTTTTGCAAGCATTTAATGACCTAAATGCAAACCCTTAAATGAAGCAAAGCTATTTACAGAAAATTGCAAGAGAGTCACATATTCCTTGAATAAACTCAACAGACATGGAATGCCAACACTTTGGCAGGGACTGTGATTTAGTGACACACACTCTTGCCCTGTCTTCAAGGTGATTACTGTCTTAGGTAGATAGAAAAATTCTTTTGAGAAGCAAATAATAAGTTACCACATGCAAATGCTCCATAATATGTGTATATTTAGATGGTCTTACAAATTGGGCTGTATGACTGTCAAAAACAAGCAAACCTATTTAAAGTCATGAACACAGATTTTTATCAGTAAATATTATTTTTTATTTTTAATTTTTATCAGTAAATATTATTGTAATATGGAAAGGTGAACATGTTGAACTGAACTTAACATCAGTTTGTACAGAGGTGTCCTGGCATTTTAAAGGAAGAATGAGAAAATATGGAGGGGCGTATGGGAGGGAGAATCAGCAGAGTCAGGGAAATAATTACAATAAGCAGAAAAGGGAATTGATCCATGTCCAATACATCTGAGTTAGATAACTGGAGCTTTTCAAAGTTAGGCCCTTAATCATCCCTTCAGAGACTGGGAGATAAAGGCCCTATGTAAGAGATAGATGTTGTTTGGAAAAAAAATCAAATTATTTTGGAAGTCTGAGTTTTCTCATGTAGGCACCTTTAGAGGGGCTAGGGTCATACTAGACATGGGGTCTTCAACTGTTAGAAGTCATGTTAGTGTTTGTCTTTTGGGCTCAGTTTGAAGCCTGGTCCTGAAAAGGGCTCAGAGAAGCCTGGCTAGAGTTTGGTCAAGGAGAGAATCTTTGTCAAACACTGCAAAGAATTTTGCCAGATCTGGTGTACCATTTTTTGCTAAAATTAATTCATTAGAAACTAGTAATGTTTGTGCAGAAAATCTCATTAAACCTCAATGGTCAGTTGTATAATGGAAATTTTGGAACATTGTGCCAGACTGTGAGTAGTAAGTAAGTTATTGACTTGAAATATATAGCTGGCACTTCCATTATCATTTTATTGCTTTGGAAGGGTTGGGGATTCTAATCTGGAATCAAGTACTGTGAAAGTTTTGCCATTTAAAATTGGTGTCCTATCAAATGTACGCATACATGTGATTTTTTTTTCCATCAGGAGTTATTTTCATCAATTTTGAAAAACAAGTTGCAACCCTCAAAATGATTGTAATAATATACAATGGGTTTATAGTTTCTGTCCAGTTTCCATGGATTAGTATTTCGATGAATTCAGGCTCACTACAATTTTAAGAAAATGCAATTGTTCTTCAAGAGAATTTATTTTAATACAAAAAATGTTCATTGCATTATATTAAGTTTTATAGGGTCAATAAGCAATGCTGAGATAGAAATAAAGAAGCTCCAGCATTTTTAAAATTTTAATTAGCTATCAGCCTTGTAGTGTGGGGATGGAAATGGCTATCCTAGAGGCTCAGAATGGACAGTTGCCATGAACCAGCTAATAGCTCCATTAGGGACTAGTAATATTTGTGCAGAAAATCTCATTAAACATTGACAGCCAGTTGTGTAAGGGAATTTTTTGAATATTGTTCCAGTCTGTAAGTAGTAAGCAAGTTATTGACTTGAAATGCGTTATTTAATGGAAAGCATTACTAACATAGAGTGAGTACTTTCCATTCTCTATTCATGTTTTTCCTTATTATTTCTCTTGGGCTAATACTGTTTGGACACAATGAACACATTAATGATACCCACCCTTGAATGCTCTTTAGAAAAACACAAAGTATTTATTGATTCTTTATGGGTTTTTATACCTAATGAAAGCTAGTTAGAATCAACAACCTTAACAACAATGTGTTGTATTCTCCCTGCTGTTAAAAAACAGCAGGAAAACATTTTTTAAGCAAGAGAGTCACGCTGCAAGTTAGAGGCAAATGAGCACTTTTCAACAATAAGATCTGCTAAATTACTGCATTTATATCCTTTCCTTAATCCCTATTATGAAGATCACACAATGAAGAATATCTCTGTATAATGAAGACTGTTGCTAACTCGAACATGATAACACAAAGCAGGATGCCATCTGTTAGAATAATGTTGGAACCTCTAATTTTACAATTGTTGGGAGCCCATCATTACTTTTCTATTTATTTAAAATATATATTCAAAAACCTAATGCTTCCAGCTTCATAATAAGTCTTTGGTGATATGTTCTATAAAAACATGTCACTGTACTTTTCTCTGTGCTTGTCAGGCAATGTCTTTTAAAAAGGAACAAAGGAAATCTTTCATATGGAATCCAAGACATTCAAATCTCGAAGAAAAAGATGGACAAAAATAGTCTATCGACTTTATTTATTTTGAATTCTGATAGACAGATTGGGTATTTGGATTCTATTTTATGAGGAGTGGGTTTTGGATTTCAGAGAGCTCTTTGATGTCATAGCACCTGGAGCTTGAGTTTTCAGGCTGCCATTCTTAGGGAACGTGTGACCCCAAAGTTATGGCAGACAGACAAGTGCTCAGTTATCTCAGAGAATTGAGAAAAATGAAAAATCTTGGTCAAGATCCAGCAGACGTATCATGCTGTTGAGCATAGCTGCTGAATAATAGGACCCTATAAAACTTAATGTCAGCCGTCTGACCGTAGACTTTCTCAAAGTTCAATTCTGCTTGGCCATTTAGTTTAAGTACATTTCAGTTATGAGTAGAGGTTGAGGTCAGAGACAGAAGTGGGAAGGAATGTTCATGCTGTAGCTCATGACCTCAGAGAAAGAAGTTACTTCAGCAATCTAGTCTTGGTCACACAGACCCTCAGAGGAGCAGGTTGGGGTTAGAATCTAAGTCCATTGGATTTGCAGTCCATATTTTTCCTCCTTGGTGTTATGATATTAACTTTTGAGGTGTCATTCTATTCCTTCACTTCTGGGCAAATCTGAACCACTAATGATTTTTCTTTTTTTGCATTTCCTCAAGAGTTCAAACTCTAGGATTTTCTGCAGCACAGATTTGGGGTTCTGTAACCACCAGTTTGATCATTTGGTTTTCATGCCACTGTCTCTTTCTTTTTTCTCCCTATTTACTTTAAATCTTCTATTTTTCTTTCTTTAAATTATCTTCCCAAGGTAGTCAATAGAAATGGGTAAAATGAAATGGAAAAAGAGCTCAGCATGCCATTTTGAATTCATTTTTTCTCCTTCTTAGGTAGTAGGGATGTAGATTTCAAAGAAGTTAATGAAAATTTACAGACCCTCCCTCTTGGTTTTAATGGTGACTTCCCACAGCTCAGTATCTTATCCTCGCTTGGTTTTGGTTTCTTTATTTCTGAGATAGAGACAAACTATTGCTCAGTAGAATGGAAGTCAATTAATAATTGTCAACATTTTATTTCTTACTCGGAAGTCCTCATTTCTTGGTATTTTAGGGGTGAGCTACAGCTTCAAGAAATCATCACCTGACAACACCTAAAAGAAATGTATTCTGTACAAAATGTTTTTCCTTGCACTCTGAGGCCTTCTCACAAAGGTTGGTATCTTTCACAGCCCAGAGGGTTGGGCAGTTGAATTTCCTAATGTGACAACAGGGTTTTCCAATATACAGATGTTCAGGGAGCCAGTGTGGTGGCAGAATGAGAGGAGCTGAATTCAGGGGACTTGTGAGGCTCAGCAGTAAATTCTCTTCCTACATGCTGGGTGTTGGGTTCCAGGGTATCTATCACCTTTCCAGGCTGAGCTGTGTCCAAATTGGTAATTTTGTCAACAGTTCTGAACTGTGAATTTTGGAGTGGTAGGATAGTACAGAAAACATGTAACTTTTGTTTTTCTAATATTCTGTGCTTCCCTGCTGCTGGGCGCGACTTCCTGTCCATGCTCAACCACATTGGTTCCTGTTGCTCATTTGGCATTGCTGGCTTCATAAATATAAATTTTATGGTTACTTCCTTGACTCTATCTTAAATGCTTCCCACTCTGTCATTTTCCCATGCATTTTTGAGCGATAGCCAATTTTCTTTAACAAGCTGTAAGTTCCTTCACAGTCTGTTAAAAACCACTATTTCTTTAGTGCTGTCCTATAGACTTTTATCAATAGTTCAAATCTTGCGATCATGAAGTTTCCCAAGAATAGCATCTGCAGTTAAATTAACAGGGATAAAATTACAAGATCTATCAATCTCCATGCTTTGCAATGTAAGGAGGTCATTAACTGAGGTCAGGAGAAACTTTCCCCTGACAGTGAGCTCCTTCAGAATTAGTGCATTATGGGAACATTTACAAATTAGTCTCATTATATTTAGGAGCATCTGGTATGAACCTCTTGTCACAATCATGATTCTGGGAAGGCAATTAATAGGTTCTTGTGAAATCTCAGTAACCTCCAGCCTCATTTAAAAAAGAAATTTGGATGAATTTCAGTTATTTTATCCCCAAGCTCCCTCCCTCTATGGTTATTAATCCAGTGGCCAAGGACTTCCTTCTGAATAGTGGGTCTTGCTGTAATTGTGTAAGTAATGTGGGTTAACATGAGATGACAGTGCTGTGAGTTGATGTTTAGTCACTGTTATGGTTTGAATCTGGAATGGACCCTAAAGGCTCTTGTGTTGAAGGCGTGGTCCCTGGTGCAGTGATGTTTGGATGTGAGGATTTGGGGAAGTGTTTGAATCATGAGGGCTCTAACCTCACTAATGGGTTAAATGGCTGAGGGATTTTCATTTGATTTTATTATTGGGAGAGGAAAAACTGCAGGAGGGGTTTAGTTGAAGAAAACTGGTCACTGGGAGCATGACCTGGAAGAATATGTCTTGACCCAGTCTTCCTGCCCCTATTTGTGGGCTGCTGTGAGGTGAGCATCTTTCTTCTGCCATGCTCTTCTGTCATGTTATTTTGGTTTCACAAGAGTCCTAAAAGAGATGGAACCAACTGACATGGACTGAAACTGTAAACCAAAATAAACATTTCCCCTTTAAATTGATTTTCTCAGATATTTTGCCACAAGGTGTAAAACTGACTAGTATTGCCCCATATATCCCGTAGTTTCTCACTCACTACTGGTCAGAGCCACAAAATGCTAGAATTGGAAGGGACAATAGAGGTCATCTTCTCCAGAATTTTTTCAAAGCCCATTCATTCTGTGTAGCACCATGTCTGTGCAATGCTGTAAGGTATAATTTAGGGGTAAAGGTTTTTGGTCACATCATTGGATTAAGCTAATTTAAACACATTTTGTTACCACATGACTTTTCAGAAACCAGGATATTAGTGCACGGTGAGTGTCCCCCAAAAGGGGCATGGTCTGCAGCGTTTTTGATATATATATATATACACATAGGAATTTTTTGTGTTGTGGCAAGTTTGATCCAACTGTTTACTCTCTCATTTCATAGATAAGAACTCTCACTCTCAGAACCAGAGGAGGCAGGTGAGGCTTGAAGTAACAGCACATCATAGAGGCAGCCCCAGAAGTCTGCTGACTCCTGGCCCAGGGTTCTTCAGCTGTGTTATGCACATATGGAGCAGATCTACAAGAGCCTTCTCAGACAGGGTGTGCTTCATTTTTATGCATCTTCCTTCTGCAGTGTGGATTCTTCCAAGGCCAGTAGTAGGAACCACCATGTACCTGCTACTAGTACTCTCAAACCATTTTGGAGGAGTAATGTGCAATGCTTATGGTAGGCAATCACTCTGGTTTGCACACGACTGAGTGAGTTCCTCATAAAGGACTTCATGTGCTAAACTTGTAAAATCTGCAGCAAAACCAGGACAAGTTGTTCACTCTAGTTTTGCATCCCTCCCAGTTACCTGAGGGGTGACCATTTTGCCTCCTGCCCTTGAACTTTCTCTACCCTACTCTCTGTATCCTAACCCTTACTCTTTGGGTTGGGTCAATGGGCGATATTAGAAGGAGGTTGGGTTATTTATTCTTCTGCTTCCTCCTTGTCATGGTTGTCACAGGAGTTCACATCCTACTTCTAAAAGCACAGTTCTGTCAGATGGCCACCATGCAAATACTCCCCAGTGATAATTGCGCTGGAATATGGTTCTCACAATTACTGGCTTCTCTGTCCTTTCATGTCTGTGTGTGATAACAGCTCCTTGCTAGTGCTAGTCTTGGAACACTGCACAATCCCCTTTTATGTTTCCTCACCATAATGTTATAAACAATTCCTTCATTACATTCTCTTCAAATTACCCAGTTTGAATGCCCTGTTTCCTTCTAGGACCCTGACACAGTCACTGATTGATCAGCATCTCTTTTGAATTATACTGGCCATTGTCCAGGCAATGTGATGGCATGGCTTTGCACTTAAAAAAAAAACAAACCTTTTCCTCTTCAGAGTGCTGGATTGGAAACCAGGAAAAGGAACCTTTGATCTTAGGAAAAGCCAGCAATACTAACAATTTGGAGTAATAATTTCTTTCCAGGGTAACTCTTTAGACTAGAGACTATTAAATTTGGAAGTTTAGATAAGATAATTATGTGATAATGCTTTGGAAAGTAAGACTTTTTAGTCTTACCATCATTCTGAGGCTGACAGAAATAATTGGATACCTAATTGTCTGTATAGTGCTAAATTTTTAGATAGATGTTATATAAAAGTTACAAACTGGGCTGGAGTTGTAGCTCAGTGGTTGAGCGCTTGCCTCACATGCGTGAGGCACTGCTTTGATCCTCAGCACCACATAAAATAATAAATAAAATAAATATATTTTAAAAAGTTACAATCTGAGGCAGAAACATACATTTGTAGACAGAACAGGAGGGCAGAGCTGAAAGATTGGAGTCCTTCCAGCCCAGTCTTCTTACTTCTAGATTTGAATTTGCTAGTTGCTTGGTGTGGTCCAGGTAGCAGTTAGCAGATGATGTGGAGTGCTGTCACATGACTTTTGCCATGAGCAGGAAGACAGAGATGTAAAAAGTGTTAGATTATACCTAAATTTATAGATTGTGCTAGAGGCATATTCTCTTAATAACCCAGTCCAGACTTTTATTTCCCAAACTTAAATTTGGACAGAGCTTCAGTTTAGTCTGAAAGTTGTCCCAGTTTGGTGACTTGTCCAGATTGCGTAGAGAGCTCTTTAATATCCATCCATCCATTCATCCATCCAACATTTATTGAGCACTAATATGAGCCAGGTACTGTGCTTGGTGCTGGGGAACTGAAATTGAGCAAAACAGGCAATGCTCTTGTAGAAAGAATGTTCTAGTGCGGGAGTCTAATAGAAATAAATGGTTTAATGAATAAAATCATTACAAACAATGATGCATTTTATATGAGAGTTACAAATAAGGAAAACAGAGAGAGAATGACAGGCACTGTACTTTAGAGGGGTAAAAGAGAAGGCAAGGGCATTTAGGCTCAGAGGGAAGAGGTGAAAAGGTGCCAGCAGGAAGGAATTCTTCAGGCAAACAGGACATACACCAAGGCACTGGGGCTTGCAAGAATCTGTGAAGGACTGAGAGTGGAGCATAAACAGCTGTTGGCATAGGCTGGAGAACTGGTGGTGAAAGGTATGGCTGGACTGTCTGGATTTGAATCATGGTTCTGGCTCTTACTAATTGTGTGACCTTCAGCAAGTCCCTTAACCTCTCTGTTCTCAGTTCCCTCATCTGTATAATGGAGATGAGAATAGTCGCTATTATTAATATTAACTAACTTTATCAAGTTAATATAATATAGCAATTTGTGCACAGTAAGTACTCTCATTATGAAGCCAGGGCTGGTAGTATGAGGTTTCATGGAGAGAGACAGAGAGATATATAAGCCCAGAACATGTGTAGGACTCCATGCAGAGAAATAAGTTGCAGCTAAGCTATTTTATCAAATAAAGCACACAGAACACCTTTTTGCAAGACACATCATACACTTATGCCTGATGATGGAGTATGTGGTATATATGTTATGGGATTTATTTTTAAAAACAAATGATGTCTTTAATATGGTCTTTTTAACTCAGTAGATGTTTAAATAGGCAAATAGAACCTTTCTTTGACCCTCTCTCCCCATTCCAGCCAACAATCCACTCTGGTATATATAGATCATTTCTCTCAAGGAGATTTGAAAGTATAGAAGTATGAGGTAGTATTGATTATTTTAGTAAGTGTACCATGCCTGTCATTTTATCCTACTTTTATACCTCATCAGAACTTAAAAGTATTTTTAGCTCCATGCAGGCATAACTGTATGTGATCGGAAAGGATCATGGAAAGAATAAGGCTGCACAAAGTTTTAGATACTCCTTATAGTTTGTGTGCCAGTAAAGTTAATTGCATGCTTTTTATGCAAGTTCTTTAAGCATGCCACTGGTTAGTATATTTTATTTTCTATTTCTTTCTATATTTTGAAGTAGAAAATACACGTCATTTTTTATATATGTTTCTACTTACAAAACTGGAATGCAAGATGGTGAGGGAAATAGAAAGATAGCGAAAATGTCCTCAAGCCATATGTTCAAAAATCTGCTCTGGAGAGATGAGGAACCAGAACAAATATTTTGGTGAAAACTACAAATGTGGTTACATGCCAGAAGTTTCCCAAAGCCTTTCATTACCTTGGTATGCTTTCTGCGCAGAGTTCTAAAATAGTTATTCTTCCCACTGCAAAATTACCTCTTTGGAATATGTTTCAGAATTGGTGTATGTTCAGGCAGACTGCCTGTTCCTAATTCAGAACTTGGGATGAATTGTTTAGAATATTGAGTATGGCACTCTTTCCATTCTTGGCTAAGAGAAAACATACTCTTAAGAGCCTTGGCCAGAAAAGCCGATTGGAATAAGTAGAGTTGAAACAATTCTTTTTACTCACTTGTGTTTTGAAAGTGTATATTTAACAATAGATGTTAGACATATTCCATGTTATCAGGAATCAGTGACTGTGGTCTTCAGGAGGTTTCAGAAGAGGGGAGGAAAATGTAATATTGAATAGCATGTTGGATACTGAGTTTTGACAAGCTTCTTAACCTTTGTGCCCAGATTGCCATGATGCAAGGTTTTAGTTGGCGGTTAGAACAGAATGGCTAAAAATAGTCCGCTTTGATGTTTTCTAATCTTCTTACCCTGCCTCTGTACTCGCCCACTCTACCTTGCTGATGTTTTTTCCGCTTTTTACAGTGTTGTATGAAATAGGAAAGAAACCCAAGGCAGTCAAAGGCAAGAAAATTAGGAAGCCTTGACCTAGGTTTATCCCACATTACTGAACTGAAAGAGGAGGGGTAATGTAAAGTTCACAGCTAACTATTGAACAATTCTTAACTTAGGCACTTTTAATTTCCTGTTAATGAATATAATGTCTGAGTGATTCAAATAGCAGTTATGGGGAAAGTATTGTATTTTAGAGTGGCCAACCATCCTAAGTTGTCTTGGGACTGAGGTGTTCTCTGAAACATGGGACCGTCAATGCTAAAACCAAAATAACTGAGACCAGTTGGTCACCCTAATAACATGGTATTATAGGACTGTTTTCTCTTTCTTTCCTCTTTTGGTCTTTCGCCTTCCCTAAAGCTTCTGCCATATCTGTTAGGATGGAGAAAGCCTCAGCAGATGTTGTACCTTTTCCCCTCAGATGTCCAGAGTTCTTTGCCTTTTAGGTTGGTGGAATTAGAGAATCAGTACCTTTCCTACTTTTCACACCATTTCACATTCTTTATAGCCTTTCTTTTTCACAATAATGCACAGAGACAGCAAAGGTAGTTATAAGCCTTTCTTGACCAATTAGAAATAGGAACGCAGAGACATTGCTGGCCACTTCCTGAGATGGCACAGTGAGACTTGACCCCACATCTCCTCACACTGGTGGCAGTGTTTCTTTCAACTCACAGTGCTGAGTCTTTCAAATTTTGTGACATGGACAGCTGGGGACTAGTCTTAGGATAAGAGTCTGAGCTATTTCTGGGGTTGGTAAATTGGATAGTGGAAAAGAACATTAGCCTGGAAGTCATGAGATTTGGGGTGTGTTCCTAAGCTCTGGCCTTAGAGGCATAGTGGCCTTAGAGGCATAGGACTAGTCATCATCTTTGTGGGTCTCATTTCCCTCAAAGAAAAATGATAAGGTTGGACTAGATGAACTCTTAAAGATTCTTTCCAGTTCTGAATCACATTCTACTTCTTTGTCACTGTCCTGTCCTATTTTGGATCTCCTTGAAAATTATTTTAAGGTATTTTACCTGGATATAAAGATGTGATATGACAGGAAATCCATCGATGGCTAGAATCCAGACTGGCTGGGTTAATGGGCTAAGCCAGATCTGTTGAGCATCTCCTACATGTCACAGAGCTCCACCTTTTGGGGGATGAATCTGATAGGAGGTTTTAGCTAAAGGACTTTTCAATGATACCATTCAGTCTGGATCAATTATGTTGAGGTACTAGAAGGAAAAGGAAATAATAAGGTGGACATAAAAACAAGGAAGGTCCATGTTCTTTGATATTAAGAGCTGCAAAGTGAAAATCTGGGCTAGGGGTTCTACTTAGAATACTAAGGTGTACTTGGTGAACTCATGTTTGTGTATGCTCCTGAGAAGCAAATGGGTCTTTTGACATGCTTCGTAACCTATGTCACTCCATCAGAAAAGGTTATACTAAGGATATATTGATTCATAACAGAATATAGTATTAGGTCTTTGATGGACTTTCTAAGGAGAAGGTGCTAGAGTTGTTTACAGGGGTTTCCAAAGGCGAGTTTGCAGAACCTCAAAAAAGGAAATTGGGACAATTGCCTTCTCACCTCCATTTTGAGACATCAGTAAAAGAAGACAGGGAAATAACTCAAGAATGGAGATTCCAAAGCTTCCTTCAAGCTTACGTACTGTCTACCCAATTCAGCTTCCCTTATTATAAGATGAAGGCATGAGTGGAAGCTAGTATGGCTCTTTTTCCATAGAGCCTGCTGTTCATTTTAAAGGACTTGTCAAACTGCAGTCTTTCCACAATCCCCTACTTCTCCCAAATCCCAGCCCCATAAAAGTCTGGGATAGTTATAGAAAATCACCTGTGGGCGATGGATAGACTGTGATTTAGAATTGAGAAGAAATAATAAAAATATTTTGGCAGATGGACTAAAGGTTGTGTCAGGCATTTTGGATGGAGTAAGTGTTCTGCATCCTGAACAAACTTACAAACTTCTTTAAATAGGAAAATTTGCTCAATGGGACAAATCACACAATTAGACGAGAGAAAACATTCCATCTCTTGTCTCAAACCCATTTCAATTTTGCTGTTTATTGATATTACTATAGCATGTCCAAATTCTCAGGAATAGGATCAGTACTGACTAGAAATACTGTCTGTGTTTCATCAGTATAGAAATATAAAATTATTTGTGACCATATCTGCATGACCTTCCCTGTCTGCCCTGTTCTCAATAATTTCACGTTTCTTGAATGTCTCATCTGACTGCTCAGGTTGCAGTCCTTGTGAAGCTGTGAGACCTTTTCCAGGAGCCAGGCTTAGCAGTTTGCATCAGAGCCCAAGGAGGATGTCATTTGAGACCTTCAAGCTGTGTGCTTTGTTTGTGGAAAAGGAACTATAGTCCACAGGCTGAGCTATTACTCTTTGAAGGTAGGAGGACATTTCTTTTGGAATTGCAAGTAAACCAGTGGTTCTGCTCTCAGAAGCTGCTTCAGCTCATGATTGCATTTGTAGGTTTTCTCACAAAAGGAGCTTTTCTGTAGCTCTAAGAAAAGGGGTCCATATGTTCTCCTTTTCCCAATTTTTTCCATAGCCCATGATAACCTGATAGAGAATAGATTTGGTTAGAATTCAAGGTAAGGAGATTCTAATTTGCAGAAACGCTAGTTATATTGCAGAGTAAGTCATCATCTTCAGTTAACCTATGGATGCCCAAGGACCTTAGCAAACTCAAATTATGATGCCTCAGCTTCTCCAGGAAAAGAGAGCGATATAGCTTCTTCTAAAGTGTGCTCACACCTGCAGTTGCAGAGCATTCATCGACTGAGGGAGCTGCCATGTGCTTCTGCACTGGGTACTTTCCCAAGATCCTCTAATTTAACCTTTCCCACAATCCCCAAGGCGGGTACTTTCATACCCTTTTTACACACAAAGAAACTGAGACTTTGAGTGCACTAGGGTTATGTAGTTCAAGTTCCATGGCTCCAGTGACATCTGATGGAGAACCACAAACAGCCTGTAAGCGACAGAGCTGAGATGATTCAAATCCTGGTCTCCATGCTTCTCAAATCCACACTGTTCTCTCTAAGGGCATATTGAGTCCCAAACCAAAAAGCTTGCTAAGCATCAAACAGTGTAGTGAATAAGATTAACGTTCGATAATTGAGAGGAAGAGAGAAAGGAGAAGGGGAAATATGAGTTTCTTCCTTTTTGAAAAAGAACATTGTTATGTAGTAACTGTGCTGCTTGAGGGCAAATGTATGCCCCAATTTGTCAAATATTTGATGGTGCCAATGGCCACTCCTCTTTCTGTAAGCCACTGAGCAATAAAGAACAGCCCAGGAAAAGAGTGGCAAGGGCATCACACATGGACTGAGAAGTCATGTTTACTTATCCAGGGTAGTTTGGGTGAAGAGAAGAGAGAATAGTCACAGGTAAAGTGCCTTGGGTTTGAGGTGTGAAGATGGGAGCTTCAGTCCCCACTGTCTCTCACATGTTGGACTCCTTGGTCCCTCAAATGCTCTGAGCCTTAGTTTCTTAACAGTGTAACAGGCACTGTCCACAGTTTTATATATATAGAGAGAGTAGTCATGGGATTAAATAAGGTAGTATGTATGACAGTTCTTAAAATAATACTTAGTTCCCCATAAATATATTATGGAGTCTAAGTAATGCTCTGGTCAATGTTGTGTTATAAACCTAAGCATTTCAAGGTCCAATAAAACAAACATTTTAAGTTTACACCCACCCCAGGGTTTTGGGGTTTACTTTTTCCTCCTTCTGGGTTCTTCTCCTCCCACGACTCCTAAGAGTAGTTATGACTCACCAGATTGCAGTTTAAATGTCACTATGGTTAAAATCTTTCCAGACCATGCTATCTAAAGACAAATATTCTAGCATGATTTCCTGTGTTATTATCTTCTTAGCACTGCTATTTGAATTTATTTACTTTTACTTTTCTTTCTTTCTTTTTTTTCTGTAGCAAGCTCTTAGAAAGGGGACTTGTCTGTTTTGTTTGCTAGAAAGCCAGCAGAGCTTAGATCAGTGCTGTCCAACAGTCATGGAATCCATACCACATACATAACCTAAAGTTTTCTGGTGGCATTCAGATACAGTAAAAAGAACAAGGAAAATTAATTTTGACAATGCATTTTATTTACTTCACCAGACACAATAACATGTCCACCTGTAATTAATATAAAATTATTAACGACATAGTTTGAATTGTATTTTTCTTACTGAGTCTTTGGAATCTGAAGTGTCATTTCTGGTGCTCAGTAGTCATGTGCTTCAGGGCTGCAATATAGTTCTATAAAGCCAGCATACCTAGGTGTTCAATATTTGCTGAAAGGTATGTGCGAAAATATTTCACTGGAACCCAGGGTTTTCCATCTTTGTATGAATTGCTCCAAATTCTTTATTTTTCAATCAAGGAATTTTGGAACTATATTTTAGTGATTATTCCCATCATCTCTCACAGTATAGAGAAGAAACTTTGACCCAGAAAAGGGACACTGTTGGTTTCTGCTTTGTCTTACTCAAGGTTACACTGAGGGTAGCAGAGCTAGGTCACCAGGAACTCACATTGTCTTATTCTAAAGTGAATGCTCACACTGACCTAGAAATTTTAAAAACACCCTCTGTGACACATACTTTATCCTTTTATTTCTGTATATGCCAAAAGATCATATACAATACTCCTTGACAAAAATGGGCATAATTTTGAGAATTTATCATCAAATAAGGAATGGAATTTTAGGTTCCATTGTCATGAGAAATCTTCATTCACATCTTATTTAATTAAATCATTTAATTTAAATCACTCTGAAAATTTCTTAAAAACCTCAACTAAAATCTTAAAAAAACCCCAAGAATATTCATGTTCTTTCTAGGATTTTATATTCCAAGTTGTTAAAAATTCAAATGTCACCCACACACCTGGAGCCCACGTGGCCACCTTATTCACATTCCTTCCTCTCTGGAGTCACTGGGAGGAAGGAGAGCAGCTGCTTGCGAGATGCCATAATATTGATTAACGGTGTCTACAGGAAATCAGCTCAAGACAATTAATTTTTACAGCACGAGTCCTGTACTTGCAAGCATTCTATTAAAATTATGCATTGTTAATTGATACTGCTGGGAATTAGGAGCAAAGACCAGTTTGCAAAAAAAAAAAAAAAAAAAAAAAAAAA
>NW_025999864.1:3168963-3171044 GCF_001458135.2 Marmota marmota marmota
AAGGAAGGAAGGAAGGAAGGAAGGAAGGAAGGAAGGAAGGAAGGAAAGTTCATCTGCCTTTCTTGTGCTAGAGACATTGGTTCCAAGAAGACATGGACCTTCTGATCTTGTGTGAAAGAACAAATAAGAAAACCAGAGATGGGTTGAGGAATGACACAGCAGTTTTCTCTCCATGCATCTCCAGAATTTGGTGGCAATGACAAATGGCAACTCAAAGCAGTTTTTCAAAGCCTTCTAAAATAAACCAAACAGTTCCTGTTTGATTGGCTGTTTAGGTCCATTCTTACATGAAAAGAAAGGTTTGGCACGAGTGAACTTCTGCATGCTGCCAAAAGGGAGCTTCCAAGAGTCAGTGTGTCACCGGGCAGTCTTTTAATCCACCAGGGGAACATCATTTCAACTCCCCATTCCTCTGCAAGCTGAATTTCTGATAACAGCCATTGAGAGTCGCACATGGGTTTCAGGTGCAGTCACACATTGTAATTGCTTTAACTTTTTATTTTGAAATAATTTCAGACTTAGTGAAAACTTGCAAAAATAGCGTAGAGTACCAATTACCTTGTTGCTACGGTAACACTGTGTATAGCCGTGGACAGTTACGTTCTTATTAATTCAATACCTATTATAAAACTTGGAATATTGTTGGTAACACCATTCTTCATTCTTTTTAAAATCCTGTGAGTGGGTGGAATGAGTATTTTCTTTGTATTTACAAACGAGAAAATTGAGATAGAGGTTGTAGAATCAGCTCGGGCTGAGTCAGAACTGAACTTGCTGTACTTGATTCCCAGCTCCAATTCCCAACTTAATCAAAACTCATTATTTTCTATTAAGAGATGAAAATAAGTGTTCAGACTAGAGGGAATCTTATATATGTGCTATGTGAATCATCATTTTGGTTGTTAGTTGGCCAACAAAATGCCAAGTGTGTCTACATTCCTCCTTATAGTAGTCTACTCCTCCTTCCTCAAATATCTATAGAGCCCGTTTTCTGCTTCAAATCCCACTACTGCTCTGTGGGATCCACAGGTCTCCATTCCATGCCTGTATTTTTGCAGAAATAAATTTCTTATTTGTCTTTCTGACTTCATGTGTTGCCAGAGTCATTTTTTAATCCACAGATCCAATGACATCATTCTTCTGTTTAAATTCCAGTGAGCTGTTATGTATTATCCACTGGTTTCCAAGTACAATACAGGGCATCTAATATCCACCATATCCTTTAATCCACACAACTGCATGGACTAGACATTATATCTTCACCTTGGTTTGATAAGTTCATAGGCTGAGATCATATGGTAGCCTAATTGCAGAGCCAAGATATGAATTTAGGGCTCTAGTCTTCCCATTGCTTATAGGCTAACACCTAGATTCCTAAACCATTCAGCTAAGATTTAGGCTTAACTTCAGGTTCTCTTTAGAGCAACTTGGTTCCTTGTATCCTATCTCATACTTCTTGACCTGTCTGAATTGTTTTTCTTTTTATGCTTTCCTGCCTTTTCAAATACAAGACTACTGTTTCTGCCTGGAATTGAGAGTCATGTTTTCTCTATTTAGAAGAGTTGGTTCAAATTCATAGTGATACCTGGGAGTGAGGATGGTTGTGGTGGGAATGTGTGCCAGGACTCAGGCAGTAGTGAGTGCATTCTCTAGAGAATGCAGTAGGGGATGCAACCTGAAGAGACTGACCAAAAGTCATGTGCTTTATATTAGTACCAGGCACCAGCAAATGTAAAGGAAGTCAATGATGAAAGCCTCCTCTGTGGGGGAGGCTACAGATGCTCCTCCCCATGTTACCCCTGGGAGGTTCATCAGTTTGTTTCTACAGTGTTTAGTGTGGATCTCTCATAGAACTGCCCCAACATCATGTTACAACTGCTTACTTCTTCCTAACCCAGGCATGTGTTCCTTAAGGACAATGACAATGTCTCAGATGGCTTTGCATTCTAGTTTTGATCACAAGGACCAGAGTATGTGTTTGTATGAATGAGTCAAAAATATCCCAGAATTATATCTTTTATATGCTTCCCTAAAAGTACTTTTGTATTAGTAATATATATATATATATATATATATATATA
>NW_025999864.1:3171058-3175600 GCF_001458135.2 Marmota marmota marmota
TATATATATTATACCATACACACACACACACACACACACACACACACACACACCCCTTTATGTTCTGAAGACATTTTGTGGAGGAATATCTAGTATTTAAATATCATATAATATTGCATATTACAACCAAAATTGTAGGAAGCAAAGATAAATTTTTATTCTTGTTTACTTTTTGGTACCAGGGATTGAACCCAGGGACACTTAACTCCTGAGAAACATCCCAGCTCTTTTTAAAAAATATTTTTTATTTAGAGAAACCATCTCGCTAAGTTGCTTAGCACCTCCCTAAGTTGTTGAGGCTGGCTTTGAACTCATGATCCTTCTACCTCAGCCTCCCGAGCTGCTGGGATGCAGGTGTGTTCCACCACACCTGGCCATGGAGCAAATGTTATGAGTAAAATCTGAATATTCTAAATGCTCTAGAGGATTTAGGTGGAATAGCATTAAAGTGAGGCCTTCTATGGGCCTCCTGATAGCTGAGAGCATCATAATGACTAGCCCTGGGTTGGAGCTCAGGAGATTGGAGGCCAAGCCTTGGCTCTGTCCCTTGCTTCAGATACAGTGACCATGGGCAACCTATTTATTACTATGAACTTAATTTTTTCATGTATAAAATGAGTGTTGTGGAAAAAAATGTAAAACATCGATGAGATTCATTAACATTGTGTTGGGCACATAAAATTACTGATGAAAATCCCAGTTCTTAAAATTTTTCCCTAATTATGAATATTTTAGAGATTTACATAGTACAGTTCCTTTTAGATAATAAAAAGTAAATTAGTAAGTTTATTTATCTTAATTATGAACAAACATAAAAGTTTTATGAGAACAAGGACAAAAAGCAATTTTGCAGTGGAAAATTTTCTATAAGCATTGACCTGCTTTTGGTCCACTGAAATATATACTTTGAAGTTGACTGTCATGATAGTGTGTTGAAGCTCAGGAGATTATTTCTATGTTGACTGTGTTTTAAAACCCCAAAACTACAAACATGAAAGATTTTGGTGAGAATATTATCTTGTTCATATTGAACACAAAGTTTATTTGAAGTGATTGTAGTAGAAACTCTGCTATCTGATGTGATTGTGATTAACAAATTTATCAGTGAATTAAAAATGGATTCATGAAAACAATGTATACATATTTTAAATATTTATGCTACTTGTCAATTTCTTGGTGAGAATTCAATGCCTTTGCTTTGAGTGTGGGTGCATCCATCGAAATGCTCAGTCATATGTCTCGTACAAACCAGACACACTATTCTCTGCTATTTCTGCTAGGTTTAGCTTATTTACAGAAGCGAGAAGTGATAGACAGTTGTGAAGCTATTTGAAAGCAGAATATTTCTAGACTTTCATGAATATTTCTCACTCTTTCATAAAAATATTATCTATACCTATTTCAATAATTCTTTGCCTTGCTTTTATCAACTGTTTTTGAAGTATTGAAGTAGGTTTCATAGAAACCCAAAAGTCTTTCTATATGCATCCCATCAGTCTGTGTATATTTAATCATGTGATTATAATAGCAAGTTAACTGACATAAACCAACTTGAGAGAAACACAATTAACTCATAGTAAGCATAAAACTTATGTGGAGACATTCTAGAAAATATCCTATAACCATTATTGTCCAGTGTAATGTCAGTCAGGTATTTAGAGAAAATGGAGACCATAGCTTAGTCAAATGGTCAGTTCAGTAGACATGGTTGGGAGACTCAACTGAATTTCATCTTGAGAGCTTAGCTTCTTTCTATGAAACAAAGTTTGCTAATTAGAAATGCTGTGGAATTCTAAGCTTTTGACCCTTAAAATGTCTTAAATGTTTATAACCTTGTTTGTGAGGTTATTTCAAAGCAATTCAATTGTTTGTTGCTTGGTGTTTGAATTTTATCTTTTGCCAATCAATTTCTCCTTTCATGATTTTCTCTAATCCTTTTCCCCAATAAAAATACTAGCTTAATTTTAAATTTTAGCTAAATGAAGGGACTGGACAATCATATCCAGGGGAAAGAACATCTGCCAAATACTTGCTGATGAGAGAAATGATGATGTCATAGGCTCAGCTGCACACTCAGATCCCCAACCCCCATAGCAGTCAAGCGTCAAGAATGCCTCCTGACACTTTGACCTAATTTGATGCTGAAAGTTTTAAAACTCACAGAAAACACATTTTTTTGTCAATTCACAGAAATCTCTATTGGCCTTCTATTAGTATAAATGTTTTCTTAAATAGAAACAGTTCAATACTCTTTGTTTAGGCTAGACTCCCATGTTCAAAAGATTAGGAAATAAATATGTTTGATATGAAAGAGATGAAAAGAAGACTGACATTTGAAAATTTTGATGCTATCAGATAAATTTTTAACTCCTGGTAAAAATCTACAAGATTGAAGTGCATATGTAAAGATCACGAGGTCACGTTTGAAGTATCTGAAATTTGGAAATGTCTTCAAGATGGTTATTTAAATCTTTCTGATACCATTCATTTGGCGAGGAAAGATAAAAATTTTCATGCTTCACTATATACGATAGAATAAATTGGTTTAAGTTATAATTTTTTTTCCTCTCTAGTATTTTCAAAACTGGGAAATATTACAGTGCCAGAGAGAAACAGGATGATTCTGGGCTCATATTACAGCATGACAGCAAATGGCTGGAGCTGAGTTCCAGCTGCTTTTGGGACAGGGTCTTCTCTCTCATTCCCTATAGCTCTCCTCACTTCCATCCTCACATGAAGCCAGTCATTTTTTTACCTTCTGACTCTTGTTTGCATGTGAATTTGCAATCTCTCTCATGGTCTTTCTTTCTTTCTTTCTTTTTTTCTTTTTTCTTTTTGTGATGCTGGGGATTGAACTCAGGGCCTTGTGCATGCTAAGCAAGTGCTCTACCAACTGAGCCCCAGCCTGGTCTTTATTTCTTGATATACGTTTTTATGTACAAGGATATATTGATCTAGAAGGATTAATTCCTTCCAGTGTAGTGAATTTGTCCCTCTGCTGTTTTCACTTTCAGGCTGTTGTGTGGTATCATAGTATCTTTCAAACATTGAATATAGAAGGTGCCTCCCTAAGACATTAAGAATCCCAGTGTAGCCATAGTTGAAAATTTATGGCCTTACTATAGACACAACTTTTAGCAAATACACTTTCAGATGAATATATTCCCCAAACCAACATGTAAGTGGTCACTTACTTTTTGACTGTTCTACATATTCCTGGGTTTCCTGATTTGTCAGGTAGTATGTGATTTGCACTATTATTCCTTGGAGACCGTACTGAAATATAAAGGGAAGGCTACAACAAACTCTTAATTTTTTTTTTTTTTTTTTTTTTGCGGTGGGTGGCAGGTACCAGGATTGAACTCAGAGGCACTTGAGCACTGAGCCACTTCCCCAGCCCTATTTTGTATTTTATTTAGAGACAGAGTCTCACTGAGTTGCTTAGAACCTTGATCCTCTTGCCTCAGCCTCCCTGGGATTATAGGTGTGTGCCATCGCACGGGGTGCCTTAATGTTTTTAGTTTTAAGAGACACATATATTTATGGGGCACAGTGTGACTACAATATGTAATGATCAGGGTAACCAGTTTATTCATCACCTCAAACATCTATCATTTTTTTGGACATTGGAAATCACTCCTCCCATTCAGCTACACCTTTGACCCTTAACTTTTGTCCTGACTTCCAGGAGCATGTGAGCAGACTTTGTCTTGGCCAGTGACTTTGTCTTTAGTACTTGTTCATGGTACTTTCCCAGTGGGTTTTCTTTTTTAATATTTATTTTTTAGTTGTACACAATACCTTTATTTTGCTTATTTAGTTTTATGTGGTGCTGAGGATCGAACCCAGGGCCTTGCGCATGCTAGGTGAGTGCTCTACTGCTGAGCCACAACCCCAGTCCTCCCCAGTGGTTTGATATGAGAAGGACTTGGAATCATCTTGAAGGAGAGCATATATAAGGACAAAGGTAGACCACGGATGGGAGGGAAGTGGGAGAAAGTGTGGCAAGGAGGATCAGGCCAGGAGAGGACAACAATGGCAATGAACGTGATTCTAGAAACTAGGAAGAATAAAGACTAGAAAAGAAAGAAAGCAGAGAAAAGAAATAAAGCTAGTAATCTGTTGAAATATTCACTATGTAGGCTGGGAATTCACTTCTACTAGACAGAAAATGTGTGGCCAACCTTGAACCCTCGAATTATATAGAGACTAAAGATAAAACAAAAAACACACAAAAATTTCTTGGGAAGTATGCTTTTTTTTCCCCAGCTACACAGAACACTTCACAGGTATTTAAGTTTTTATTTTTAGTCATTAGCAAATGCAAGGCTAAATTGGCTAATGAGAGTCTTATACTTCAGTGGCTTTTTAATCCTTAAATTCTTTTAGTTTATAGACCAATGGGTTTGTCTTTGGGAGATGCCAATATTAGTAAAGGCACTTCTCATTCCCTGTTTATAGCCCCTGTTGGTGAACCCCAGTTAGTACACATGATAAACCACATAAAAGAAATCCGTACAAGACCAAGCGTTGCGGGGGGCG
>NW_025999864.1:3177125-3187352 GCF_001458135.2 Marmota marmota marmota
TTTTTTTTTTTTTGCTAGCTGGTATATACTTTTAAACTAGATACAACATTACAGACATAATAAAGCTTATCTCTCAACTGTCCTCTCTTCACCAACATTTTTTTCTTTCCTTCCTTATCTATGTGCATCCCTTCTACCATATCCCTGTCATGTTCAGGGGACACTTGTTCAGTAAATCTGTTTTTATTGTTCTGTTTTGTTAACTTCTGGAGCAATTTGGGAAAAGGCGTTATGGAATATAATCCAAAAAGAAATAACATGCAAATTATCAATCTTTCTCTAATGCTGGGGATTTAGGTTAGGCTGATATTAGCAGATACCAGGAATCTTCCACTGAAATTCAATTGACACTGAAGGGGAAGAAAACAATCAAGTAAAAAAAAATACATTCTATTCTACAACATTTACATGCTAATACTTTCTGCCTTCCTGAGCTACGACTGTTCATTTCATTATTTTAATAGGAACTCTGAAGTAGCTCAATATCAAATTAATTAGGATCCTTTAAGGTTTAAAATTAGAATTTGATCTAAGCTTCCCCACCCCTGTTTTACCATTATAAGATTTTTGAAGATACCAACTTTATCTTGAATGTTTTATATTGCATGTATGTTGCACTATGCTTTACCTAGTAGGTATGCTATGTCTGATGACTCCAACCTTAAAACTCTGGTCTACAAAACTAAAATCTCTTAGATTTTGATAGAAAAACCATTGCCTCACTCAAACTAGGGAGAAGGCAAAAAGATTACCACTATATTTATTACACATTAAGAAGGAAATTCTGAGGTTAGATCCAGGCTCAGATAGATACAGGCAACAGGGAACACTGGCACAAGATTCCCAGTGAATATAGTTACTGGGGATGATGGGAGAAGCAGTAGTTAATTGGATCAAGTCAGATATTTCATGACCACTCCAAGACTGCCTCACAATGAGTGTTTCTGATAACCTCTTAACTGCTAGAACTGTATGGTGCGGACTCTAAAATTTATGATCATGGGTCTATCTTGTGAACTTCCTTTTGAACATAGGAAGGGTGATGCAGTCCTTCGTCTAAAAAGTGTTCATTTGAAGGGAGATCTGTCTGCACACGATATCAAGTAAAGATATTTGAGTATGTGATGACTATAGGTAATGAGAATGTATTATTTTTTGATGATTGCTAGGTAGAATAGATTTATGAGCATTTTCACCATAAAAGAGGTTAAGTATGAGAAATAATGCATACCTTAATTAGCTTGATTTAGCTATTCTACAATGTATACATATTTTAAAAACACGCACATAGAAAATATATACAATGTATTTATATATTAAACTAACTAAATAAAAAGGAAGCTAGAAAAATATATGTATACACCACCACATGTGCACCCTCAAGCCTTATTATTCCCAGTAGCTGTATTTTATATAATCAATGTGAACACTGATTAGCAAGTATGGAATCATTGCTCTTAGGAAAAACACAGAGTTGGACTTTTGTGGGCTTCTAGTCAGATCATTTTTGTCTATTTAATCAACACATAACCTCATTTTATGTGGCAATTTATTTAGTATATATTGTGATTCATTAACATTTAACTCATAGCCAACAGCACTAGAACTCATGACTGTACGAAGTGTCTCTATTGTATGAATTTTCTCCAAGTCATATCTAGCTTTCCTGCACTTAGAACACTAGAGAGCACTTTGGCACTACACTTGGGAACCATTTTAAACAGTGAAATTGCCACCAAAAATCACAAAAATGCAAAAAACATGGCACTAAATAGTTGATAGAAAGGATACTTGTTTATAATATAACAGCTGAAACAAGAAGGCTGAGTGTATGTTCTTGTTTTCCTCAGCTGGAAATATGTATGAGAAATTAGATTTTTTTTTCCTGCTGTTTGTGTCTATTAAGGTATCACAGGTATTGATTTGGGGTTAACAAATAAATTTTAGTAAGTAGGTAAATTTTCAAAATCAGAATCCATGAGTCTACAAATAACAAGGATTAATTTTGTGTGTATGTGTGTGTGTGTGTGTGTGTGTGTGTGTATATATTATTGGCAAAGGGCAAACAAAACAAAATTAATTCCAAAAGCTTGGTGACCTCTTCCACCTCATATGAACAGGAGGACTTGTAAGTCTGACCTTGACCTTTCACCCATTAGGACAGATCCTATTCCTGTCAACTATGGTGGTCAATATTTCCTACCAGCCTCCAATTTTGTTTTCCTTTCTCCTTGTTCTATTAGGTTCTGTTCTGTGAAAAAGACAGGTGAATACACAGTCACCAATATTTTGGACTGATAATGGGTAGGCATTGTTGAAACAGCTGAAGTCAGTTTCCTTGTGCCTGGGGCAGAGATCTTAAACTCCAGCTACTGAGAGCTGCCTACATTGCCAGAACCATCTGCTGTTGGATTATTTAGTCATGCCACATAGGCAGGTTTTGATCTGTTTCATTCCTTTGTGCCAGTTCATGACATTTAAAATTTCTACTCTGCTTGAATAATTTCTGTGCTTGTCACATGGAACAGAGATTCACCTGGATCCGGAAGAAAAGACCAAATCATGTGTTCTCATAGGGGAAAAACTACAGGGATAGACCATGGGCAATTATATTCACCCATATTGTGGATAAGTAAAATTGTGAAAGCTATTAATATTTGATATACTTATGTGAATTAGGTAAAAGGAATCTGAGGCATCAATGGACTTTCTTTTTTAACCCACTGACAAATTTATTTCAAAAGCTGTTTCCTAACTCTTTTTGAATGTTAACAAGAGATATTGATATTTTATAATTTTGTCTTATGGAGAAATAATAATATGGGGTGAAAGAGAGGAAAAGAAAAACTAAAATGGTTTTCAAAAACTTGCAATTTAACTTCCATGAGTGAGGGAAGAATGTCAGAACTAGCTCTGGTTTAGGACTGATTCTGGTCCTGGGTGGACTAATCATGTGATCTTAGATCATAAAACATCTTAATCCTCAGTGATATTAGTCTTTGGAACAGTTAGACTTTTTCTTTTGAAAATTAAAAGAAAAAAAACCTATTCAAATGGACTTTATGATAAAGTGAAATTTGTTGGTTTGCTTAACGAAAATGTTCTATATAGGGTTCAGGTATGGCTGGAGTTAGGGGTTCAAATGATGTCTTAAGGTTCAACTTCATTTTCTCCTTTCCTCAGTCCTGTTGTCCTCCCTGTTGGTTCTCTCTTCATAGTGCCAAATTGGTTTCCATCCTTGTATCGCAGGTATTCTATCAGAAATGAGTTATTTTGTTTTCCCAACAATTTCACAAAAGTTCCGGAATCAAATCCCTTGTTTTGTTTTTGTTCTGTTTTGAGGGAGATGTCATTCCTGAAACAAGCACCAGAGTCCAGGGAATGTAGTGCTCTGATGGTTGGGAGTCCATCACTAGACAACTTCTAAGCTCAGGGCTGGAGTTGATGCCATCTAATCCACTTGGAAGGGATCCTTCTCTTAAGGAAAATCAGAAGGTTGGCATCAGAAGAAAAGTGAATGAATGATGGACAGGCAATATATAAATCCCCGTTTTGATTTCATTTAAATGACTGGCTTGCTGTATATTTATTAAGATATGACATTGAAATGCTTGAAAAACAACACATAAATATATCATTATTATTACTTTTGTATATAAATAACATCAATTTACTACATTTACACATAGTTGTAGTCGTGCATGTGTATGTATGTGTGTGTGTATATATATATATATATATATATATATATATATATATATATATTTACTATGTGTTGTGGAAGATATTAAGTGAATAAGAGATACTTGCCATTGAGGAACTTAAATATAGCAAGGATATATACAGGTAAAAAATAACTAACTCTAATATGAGGTGGGGGAAAATTATTGCTAAGGAGCAATATAGGGGAAGGCAAAGACTGTAGGCTATGCTAATTTTGAACAAAGACAACTTAGAACATAAATCCATGTCTTAGTAGAACAGAAGAAACTTCTTGAAGAAAGCTCCAGAGACTCTGCTAGTTTCAAGGGGCAGAAGGAAGGAAAAGTAGAAAGATGAAATGGACATTGGAGTTGAAGATGAAAAGGAGAAAGAGAGGAGAGAAATATTAATATAAAGAGAGGAAAGGCGTACTGGGGGTGAGGACGTGTAGGGGTCATTTCTTGTTTCAACCTTAGTTCAGAATTAACTGTGAAAATGTACAGACATAGGGAGGTTTTACTCTTCCCTGAACTTCAGAAGGGAAACCTCCATCTGCAGCCCCAGGCAGGTATGAATGAGTGAACAAACCCCACCTGGAAATTTAAATACTTTGACTCGAATTATTTTTTGAAGATTTATCAGAAGAGTGTTTGTTAATATACTGCTTTTTATTTCTCTCTCCAAACATTTGTGATCCCAAATTAATACTTCGCTCTTTATGTGTTAAATGATGCTTTATACTCAATAATATTTAATTACAGGGCACACTAAGGTTGTACAATTTGGAGATGGAGATAAGCGGCTCTTGAAATTTCATCATTTCTTTAAGCCTTCAGTAGAAAAGAATTTATATAATATCATGGTCCATTAATTTCTCTTTTATAAGGATGTCACTTAACCAGCCACATGAACTATTGGGAGCTTAGTTCAGAGTCAGGGAAAGAAAGAGAGCCCAGAAGAGTCAAAAGTGCAGCTGCTATGCTCAGCCATTGAAACTCCTGCACTTTATGGTTGGAAGAGTCCTTCGAGGCTAAATTACAATTTTGTGCCACTGGCACACACATGCATGCACACACACATGCTACCAACATTTAGTCTATTTGTTCTTAGCAGATTAGAAATAAGGAGTCGGAGCAAGAGGATTTGGGGTTCTGAGAAACATGACTAGAACCATCAGCCTGAAATGATATCAAATAGTGGAAAATGAAAAGGAGACTAAAAAATGATAAAAAGTGAAACAAGATACAATGTTGTGTTAGGATGCCAAGAAAGCCACATGCACACAGGTTCTTGATATGCTCCTGTGCTGTCAAGGAGCAGTCATACCCAATGCCTCTGTTCTAAATGTCAGAAAAGAGTTCTGCACTTAGACGTGTAATGCAAATTCATGTATTTGTAAGTACATTCAAATAAATGATGTATAAAATTTATATGCATTTTTATTGCATATAATTTATAATATATGTCTCTATTTAATATGTTTTTAAGAAGCGGATGTTCAATGGTGCAAATTTCAGCTATTTGGGCAATCCGTTTTTACTTGTAACTTACTGTTCTCTGTGACTGTTAAATGAGACATTATGGCATTTTGTGATTTAATCCCCCTCTACTATGTGTTTCATGGATGAAGGAGACTGCCTGGGGAGGAAACAGCAGTACATATATTTAAAAAGAATATTTTGTTTTGTCAGTTAACATTGTTTTTCTGGCAAACTAGTAAATTAGGAATCTGTTTAATCACCTTCTCATCACCAGGGTCTTTACTGCTAATAAAAAGTGCTTAACATTTCATCACAAGTGTTCCTCCCAAGGATGAAAACTACTTTTTTTTTTTGTGTGTGTGTGTGTGTGTATGTGTGTAGTGAAGCTGGAGTGCTGGGGTTTGGACCTTAGTCCACACTGAACTGAGGCCAGAAGCTTTCTTGCCGGTTATTACCTGGCAGAGAACACAGAGCTATATCCCACAGGGCTCCTAACTATTTCTTCCTTATCTGCTGGAGCCCCTAATTTCTCTGACTTTGCTGAAAATGAAACAAATACCTAGCAACAAGCCTGTGGTTGTTCCTAGGGGGTTATAACTGAAAGCTCGTTGCAAATCTCAATAATGGTGATATAAGCAGACATTGCTTATTCAGTGTATGATGTTAAAGCAGCTGTAGAATATCAGTACAGCAGAATGAAAAGGTCCAATTTCCCTCAAATTCTTGTGCAGTGGATCTCAGATGTACATTTAATTATAATTTCAAGTTTGGTATGTTAGGATCCAATGTTCTTGTTAGAGAGTGACCTTGCATTGTTGGATCAGCTCACCAATGTTTTTCTATATCTACTTGATTCTTGAAAAATAATGTATTGGATAAATGTATATAATCCATTTATTTTTTTTTGTTATTTGTTATTATTGTTACTGTTAAGAAAACGTTAAAATAACCTGGTTAAGGGAGGGGTAATGTCAAGCTTAGTCAAAATGTGGTGGAACTTCTCATTTGAAATTCACAATTATGAATGTTTCTGCAGAGAAAAATGTTATTGTATCCAGTGGAAGGCAGTGGCATAGTTGATGCCTTTTCCTCCTACTCCATGCCAACCTGGCCTCACGGAGGGAAGGTGGACTCTCTTTATTAGCCTGAAATTAGTTCAATTACAGGTTTGATCTCCTGCCCTCAAGTGGTAAGCTGGAAAAGTTCATGAAGAGCAGATTTTATCTTCCCAAATGTGCTAGTTTGCTGGAGATTGGGCTTCTTTTGAAAAATGTTAATGGTTTCAAAAGCTATCAAAAAACTAAAGGTAAAAGAAAATGGTTCACTTCTTTACAAATAGTCTTCAAAAAGCATCCACTCTTATCAAAAACATTTCCTCTGTGGTTTGGTGGATGCAAAGACCTCAGAATTTTGACTTTGGAGATGGCGATCGTTTTTGCAGGTCCACTCATTTATCGACAGTGCCCTTGATTTATTCCAAGGCACATTAAAGAGTGAAGAAGTTTCCAGTGCTAGCAGGCACACAAGGTTGGAATGCATCGCCCCCATCTGAGGTAGAAAATACCACGACACGCTGTTTGCTTCTTCAAAACAGGTTTTCAGGGCCAAAAAATGAACAACATCTCATCAATTCTGTAAAGCAGGCGATTTCATAATTGAAGCTTACTAATCGTAATGTTCAGATGAGAACCTCATCAGAACCTGGGATGTATTTGGGATTTGGTATAATGATGTAGTGACAAAGATTCACTCTGCAGAAAAAAATTAAAAAGATTTTCCAAAATGGGTATGTCTAATTTAGTAAAAGGAAAGTTTTTCTGGAGAAATGAGGAAGTGTTTGATTTTTTCTAGCTTTTATCCTTTGCCATAGATGTACTGCTGAGGCAGATGAAATGCTTTGTTCCTCAGGCACCAACATCATCCTTTAATGACAAGCCATTAACTTTAGTTAAAAAGCGATGCTCTGGCGAGAATGCAGGAGATGGAGTGAGCATTGTCTGTAATCTCTTATGACGAACCCAGGAATCAGACCTTCAGAAGCATGCAGAGGAGAGGGAGGAAATGTAGGGTAGATCTTTTAGAATAGGGGGGTCAGGGACCTATTCTGTTTAGGAAGCCTAAGTAGGCACATTCTGAGGGATTTAGAATGTGAACTGCAGGCACACACTGGATCCGGAAGGGTCAACAGCTGCTAAACTAAAGCCAATTTAGACCTCATAGAAATGTGGGGCATCAGGATGCTTGATTTGTGAAATATTTTCAAAGAAGATATGGATAAAGATTATATATAAAAGCTCCCCATATACAATGTTTGTCCAGATGTATGAAAGCATTATTTAGCCCAATAGAAAATGTTTTGAGGTTGGGCCTATGGGTTGCCCTTTTTGCACTTTCAGTTTCAGAATGTCAATATTCTCACATGCGATTTAGGAAGTTAGGTGCTATACGTTGTTCCAGTGTGCAGTCTGTGGTCCCAAAGAGTGTGCACTCATACATACACACACACACACACACACACACACACACACACACACACACACAGGCCAACTCATAAACATCACATATGGCTGAAAAAATATTGCCCCAGGGCTCATGGGGACAAGGCTGGGAACCAGAAGTCAGGAATGCTAGTATCTCCAAGACCACATGGTCTTGTGTTTTTGCCTTTCTAGGCACATCTGTCTAGTTTCCCTTGAATACAGGCTTTCTTTCTCTTTTTTCAGATATTGCTGCCCCATGTACCTGACCTTTTTGCTCCAGAACCCACCAACTGTGCATGAAAGTTTCTGTGTCATGGTGTAGAGAATCTGTTTGGTTGATCCAATCCTATGAATTGATTCTCTATGGGTGTAGAACCTTCTGCTGATCCAATTAGCCATGGCTGGGCAGAGAAGGGGGTGGGCTGATGCAGAACTGAATGCAATCCTCTTAAAAGACCAGGAGCAATTTACATTAAAACAAAAAGGGAAGATAAATGTGGAAGTGAATTTTCTAACATCACACATACTACGTAGACTAATGTTAACATTTTAGATTCTAAACATGAGCAAATTTAAATTAAGAAGTAATATGTGATCATTAAAGAAAGTCTGGAAATTCTGAAGTGGGTAACATAATGAAATATTCCTAATCTCATTTCCCAAAATCCAACGCAAACATTGTAAATGTATTTTCAGCATTTTTTTTTAATGTATAGATCTCAAAATGCTGTATTTAGTAGTGGGAAATCTTAAAAGGAGAATGAGCAGGCTCATTTCTCTATGATTTATATAGCAAAATATATTTTAATGAACTTGAAAAAATTAATGTACTTTAATAAAAACAAAAATACGCATGGACTTTGACCCAGCAATTTCTTGTTTGAGGCTTTATTCAGAAGAAATGCTCAAAGATGCGTTCAAAGATGTATGCATTAAGATATTCATCAATGCATTATTGATCATAGAGACTAGGAACTACTGAAATGTCTAACAATAAAGGATTGGTTTAAAAGAAGTGTGAAACAGGCAGCAGATAAAATATTTTGGGATCAGTAAGACATTTTGGGAGAACTATAATTACTAAAGTAAGAATGTTCACAATAAATTGCAAAGCCGGCTATGAAGTACACGTGCAGTATGTGAATATTTTTGTATAAAACTGTGTGTGTATTCAAAGAATTTGGAAGACATTCACCAAAATGTTAATAACAGTTGTCTCCAGGTAGTAAGATAAAGAGTACTTTTCACTTTTCAATATTTTCCATTTACTTTTAACTTTTATCATGTGTACACAAACCAACCCCAATACATATGCTAAATAAAGTAATGAATTCTGTGGCAAGGATCTGTGTAAAAATGTTGAGAATTATAGTGAGAGTGTTTAGCAGTTTTTAAACTCAGGAGAAAAATAAGGTTGGTTCACAGCTCCTTGACCAGAACTTCTTTTAGGAAACTGTCCAAGCATGCAAATGGAATTCAAAATATATGTCTTCTTAATTGGAATGTATTTTTATTTGATAATTTAAACTTTCCAAGTTCTGAGTCTTGGATTTTTCCCCCTGAGAGATTTTCTTTTCATGTAGAAAGTAATAGTCTTCATTATGCAAAATTAGAAAAAAATATTGAGACAATGAAGAAGAAAAAAAAATGCCTCATGTTCTACAGAGTTACTTTGATTCAAGAGAGATTGAGATGCATCTCTACTGGGCATGCTTAGGGACTTCATTTTCCCACTGGAGTGAGAACGGAGCGAGATGTGTGTATATAGGTGTGTTTCTTTTCATTAAGTGTAAAATTCAGCAAAATAGCAACAAAAACAGCAGCAGCAATAGGAGCAGGAGCAATTCTGGTTAGTTTCTGTGAATTCTAGAACACAAAATTCTTTTTTTTCCTTTTAGAATTTATTCGTTCTTTTTAGATATATATGACAGTAGAATGATTTTGACATATTATACATACATGGAGTATAACTTATCCTAATTAGGATCCCATTCTTGTGATTGTACATGATGTGGAGTTTCACTGGTTGTACATTAATATATAAAGATAGTAGAGTTATGTCTGATTCATTCTACTGTCTTCTGTAGTCCCCTCCTCCCTCCCTTCCCTTCATTCCCCTTTGTCTAATCCAATGAACTTCTATTCTTCCCTCCCCTCTTATTGTATACACACTGAATTCTAAGTAGTCAATAGTTTGCTTCATTTGTAATAAATTCAAAGGCTAAAATTACAACACTTCCTGAGTATATGCAATTCTGCAGTAAGAGAAGGTTATTTCCCCTCATTTCTTTCTTCTACTTTGTCTTTAAATTGGGATATAGATTACTCTATGAAATAGACAAAAGACAGTTTCCAAGGAGGGTTGGAGTGGCTGAAAAATGACCCCCATGATGTTAAAATACTGAGGATATTGAATGTCCACCAAAGTACTACTGAAAGGTCAAAGCAGTCTCCCAAATAATTTGTGACTGAGGCCTCTAAAGACTATTTTAAGACTATTTTGTTTCTTGATATTTGCATTTATATATATATATATATATATATATATATATATATATATATAT
>NW_025999864.1:3188907-3226323 GCF_001458135.2 Marmota marmota marmota
CCCCGCCAAATAAATATAACTTGACTTATTCTGCAAAGAGGAAACCAGAAGGCCAAAGTAGTTAGACACTTTGCTAAGGGTATCAATGCTAGTTCAATGATGAAGTCAGGGTTCAAATCAGATCTGGAACTACAGAGTCAAACTTATTTTACTACCTTGCTTGGATTTTCTAGACAAGAGGCAATCTGAAACCAATTTGCCTCCTTGAGAGGTCCTTCACTTTTTTTTTTTTGATAAAAGAAAGGTAAGAAAAAAAAATCATTTTTATGATTGACCCTCCAAAGATATTTTTCATATGCCTACCTGGTAAGTCAAATAACTCACTTCAGCATTAACTCTGCTTCACTTAGAGTCTATGCCACATGAGAAAGACAGGCCAGTGAAGTACTCATGATGTTCAGAAGAAATCTTTTATCAAAATATTGAATTATGATTGCTATGAAATCTGCCTGTCAGCATAATATTTTAAAGGCCATCTAATTTGAGCAGAAGCATGGGCAGGATGTAATTATTCACCATCAGCTCAGCTGAAAAGGTGGACATATCTTTTTGAAATTTGAATCTGAAAACCCCAAAGTTTAAGCTGTCAGGGCGCATCATTGTCTTGCTGCTGAAGTGTTCTTCCATTTCTCTGAGCATTGCTCTAATTCTCTGATCTCTAGTTTCCTTTTCTCCTGCACATTCTCCATGGTGTGAAGCTTTGTGCATGCCAACCCAGGCAGAGTGCCCCAGCTCTCAGCATTGCTCAGGGCTCCTGTTGACACTGTTGAGGCTCTCCTACTCTGTCACCATAATGCCCATGCAGTCCTGAATCTCTTGGCTTAGGTATAAATTTGCAACATGTTTCTTGGCCTCAGATGCCTAAAACAATCTTCCCATTAAAGCACATCAGCTTCTCTCCTCCACTGCTTTTAAGCAACAATTTATCATAGATTTATTGCTTCTCAAAATACCTTAATTTTAGTAATATTACCCTTGTCACTCAATATTGGTCCCTGAAAGAGCAGCTCCTGGTCTTGAAAAAAAATTTCTTTGATTTAGGTTAAATACATATGCTTTTGTGTAAATAATCATTTAATTGGTTACTAATATATGAACTGTACACATTTATGAGGTATAGTGTGAAAATAACAGTTTAAATCAGTTAGAATTATGTGCCTAAAGTTGTTCTTGACTCAGAATTACTCCCTCAACAAATGTTAGTTTGCTTATCTCCTACCAGGTTCAGATACTGTGCTAAGGATTTGTGTGTATTGTTGCTTTGGCTTTTAAAAGATGCTCAGAACTCAGATTGAATGTTTAAAGATGTACCATTATGAAAATCTATGAAGATCCAGGTGTTTCCTCTTATCTTCCTACCTATCTACCTATGTATCCATTCATATGGTTATACAGATATAGAGATAGAGCTGTATAAATATATACCCATTGATATATATATATAAATTCACTTGAGATGTGTGTGTATATATACATATATATACACACACATCTCAAGTGAATTTATATTATGTAATGGACAACTGAATAAATGCTCTCTAGAGAGGATGATTTGAATCTCAGCTTCCTCTTCTTAAAGAAGTTGGTGCTAATCCTGAAACAACATAATTGAGCCAAAAGTTGCTGTTCTGATCAGGTCCATGTCCTCTTCAGATGATGGTCTGATATGGGATTTCTGCTTCATGCTTCAGAGGTCTTACAACTAATTGCTGAGTGTTATCAATTCCCCCCTGCATATGTGTCCAAAGTATGGTCTTTGGGTAGTGTATTTGTTTCCAGGAATATCTATAGATTTATAATTGATTTATAATAGCATTCATATAATAGGTTGGCTGAGTCTATGAAGTGAGTTTCCATAGTTAAAATACCTGAACGAATGCCAGGAATATAATAAGAACCATGTGAGCATTTGGATTCTGAAGCCAGACTTCTTCTATTCTGATCCCAGCTCTGCCACTTCCTCTCTGTGCCATCCATAACAATGGAACTCCTTCAGAGGATATTGTGAGATTGAATGCATGTAAGTATTAAAATGCTTCAAATATCGTCCAACACATAAAAGCCTGTATTAGAGTTACCTTTCTTAATGGAAGCCTTCATTTATTTATAGAATATCCATAGGATTTCCCTCTCTGCTGGCTTCACCCTCCCTCTGGCTCGCCTATTAGAGGCACTCTTGACCAGCTTCACATTCTCGATCTGGCCAAGCATGTGTCATGTTATAGATCATCTTTTCACCTTCAATTTTCTGCCAACTCCATGGGTTTTACTTTTTGGATTTTTTCTTGCTTCCCAGATCTGTCTTTACACAGAAAAGTTTACTTTTGTCCCAGGTATACAATATCAGATGAGCTGGTGTATTTCTCTGTGAGACATGGCTCCTCTGGGGGTGGGAGGAACACCGGATGCCTTGCTGGCTCTGAAAAGAGGTGTTGAAGAGCGTGGAGGGCAGATGGACGATGCACTTTTCAAAATGCCAGCTGCCGTCTTAATTACTGAACTGTGGAGGCCTTCTCTCTGTCTTGAGAGGTCTTTATCTTTTGTCTTAGCCTTGCCTTTTTTTCTGCTCTGCTTAGCATTTTTAGACCCTCATGGTTACACAAAATACATATACGATGGTGTGAGGGGGAAGGGAAGAAAAAAAGAGAGAGAAAGATAAGTGTCACAGTAAAATGGGTAGAGAGAGGTGATGGGGGAGGGGAGAGGAGGGGGGGATAGGGAGGGCAGCAGAATACAACTGACACTAGGATTGCTGTATGTATACATGGATGTATAACCAATGTGATCCTGCAATCTGTACACGTGGAAAAATGAGAATTCATACCCTATTTGAATCAAATGTATGATATGTCAAGATCATTGTATTGTCTTGAGCAACTAATAAAAAAAATAAAATGAAAAAACCCAACCAACCAAACAAACAAAAAAAAAACAACAAAAAAACAAAAAAAGAAACTTGTTGCTAAGCAGAGGAGTTTGTTTTTAAACTCTCTTTTGCAAGAAGACTTGCTTCTTGGAGTTTCAGCTAATACTGGCTCTCTCATCTTGCAGGATGGATAACTCCCTATGTAACACCATTAAGTACCTCATGGCATTATGCTTCAGTTACCTCATGCACAATATCGTCTGAATTATACTTTCAAGTGTTATTGCACTCAATTCTCACAATAGCATATGAAATGTTAGTACAACTTAATAGATAAAGGAGTGGGAGGTTAGACCAGGAAGTCTGGTCACCACTGACTTCTAACAACCAGAAAATACCTCTTTACAAGTATCTAAAGCAGCAAAACCTCTCCTTTATGTGGTCTTTATATGCCACTGAGATGGTCAAAGTACTCACCTGCAGTTTCTGGGAGAAATCAGTAGCTTAGGTTGAGGCCCAGAATAGAGTCATTTAAAAATTTCTACTTCTAGGGAGTTGTTAACACAAGTGATGTTAATATCTGCCTTGTTCTCACAGTTATAGGGGAGATAGAAGACAAATGATAAGTATTTTTTCCTCTCTTTTTAAGAAGTATCCAGAAATCAACCAAGCTAAGAGTACAAGAAGTTGGGTATTCCTAGTTCTCAGGGGGAAATTAAAAATTCTTTGTTTTTCAAAGTCTAAACTCACTGAAGGAATGGATTGCCTCACCGGGAGTAAACCTCAGGGTATCGGAGAAGATATGATATGACACTGGAAGGAAAGAGCTGGTTTTGTTCCCTCCAGTCCCAACTTGGCTGTACTTCAGAAGTGAATGCCGCATAAATGGCCCCAAAATGTTGACACCACGTCCTGGCCGTGGCAAAAGATCCTGTGCCCAAGTTGGCAAGAGGCATGACTTGGATGGCCTTGTGAGAGAGAGTGTGTGTGTGTGTGTGTGTGTGTGTGTGAGAGAGAGAGAGAGAGAGAGACAGAGAGAGAGAGAGAGAGAGAGAGAAATAATAAGCATATCAGACAACCAAACTATTTGAAGGGTCCTGTTGTCCCAATTTTAAAGGCTAGATGCACCTTCTGTGTCTATTGTATAACTTCTTAAAAAGAGGGAGAATCCTCTAACTTCTAAGATTTCATTTCTCAACTTCTGACTAGTGAGGGATTTAACACGAGAGTAAATTTTACAAATTTGAATTAGAACAAATAAAGCAAGGGGACATGTTTGCTTCTGTATGTCAAGAATGTTAATATTCATTTGACATCTACCAATAAAACTTAGTCCCTATAACTTGATTTTAGTATTCTATATAGATCTGAACTTAGTTTTGGAATTAAGGACACAAGGACTAGGAAATAAAGGAAGGGTAGAAGAATTGTTAGGAAAAGTAGATGGAAAGGGAAAGAGAAGAGCGATTTCATTTAAAATGGATGGTTAAAGAAGTAAGAAAAAGTATGGTAACTGTGAGTTCTGGGTAGACCTGTGTAGTGAGCTAATTGCATATAGTATGTGTGGGGAGTGAGTACATATATTTACCATGAATAGGAGAAGAAAGAGGAAAGGCAACAGGTTTATCAACACTTTCTAATTCTGGAGGTACTTGAGAATTTCCATGGTAGTTGTGGGACAATTTTCTGGGTGGTCTTAGATTCCCCCAGTTTCTTCCCCTTTCTTACTTGTAGTTCTCAAGAATAACTGTAGAATGTGATGGAAATGTAGCGTCCTAAAATAGGAGGGACTGCTGGAACATTCTGGGCTCTGTTCCGGTCCCTTCTGTAACACTTTAGCCCAGCAATTCATGTCACCATGGAGTATAAAACCAAGGGTTGGCTGCTTTTCAAGGTCTCTTGGGCACATTGCATTACAGAACATGCACAGGTGATATTCTATCCCTACACAGCTTTCATGAACCTTGAGTAACAGGTTGCCTTGAGTCCTGGCCCCTTGATGCCCATCTCTGAGTAATAGAGTTGCTTCACTTGACTTGTTATGTGAATGTTCTTCCTCCGCAGACTTGTGCAAATGGTAGAAATTGTAGCCCAAGAGTGGTAACGAGTGCACATGAACCTTCTTTGCAACTGTTCAGGGCCAAAATTTCCAGGCTGCTCATAATTCTACTTTTTGAGAGACATGACAGCAACACATACCCATTGGCCAAGAGCACTGTGCTATGACTTGCTAATATCTCCAGTCTCTTAATGAATAAAAAAATAAGAAGCCAAAGATACTACCTCACTCAGAAGTTGAGTAGACCTTCCTGCCTTATTCACTTTTTCTTCCTTTGGAACTACTCCTACTACAAACCCTTGCTGAAAGTATAACTCTGAGCCTGATGGTGCTGTGGATTCTTCTGTTTCCTCCCTTGCCATAACTTACTGGTTCAGAGATAAACCCAATCTGCTAGATTAAAAAAAAATCTGTCTTGCAAGTCTGATATAAAAGACCTTGGATATGTACAATAGGGTGGTGCTTGAATTCAGAAACCATGTAGCACTAAGGCTGGTCTGGGATGCCTTGTTAGCTAGTGCTTGCCTGGACTGATATGCAGTGAAAGCAAGCCTTCAAAGGGACACATGACAAGAGAAGGAGAACAGAGGAGAGAATCAGAAAAAAGAGAGGTCACTTGGCTTCAGAAGGAGAGACAGAAAGAAGCAACGTAGTTGCCTTAGTATATAACCATTGAGTTCTTGGTTTATTGGAGAACTTTCCTTGAGTTTCCCTCAGTTGTCCTCCTTTATTTGAGCTAGTTTGAATGAGCATTTGTTCTTTGCAAATTACAATCTCTGATGAAGAAAAGAGGTTATCATTTAATGAGAGGGTTTTATAGAAAGGACACGTACTAACAATGGTTGACTCTGTCCCAATTATCTGCAGGCACACAGAGAAATAAAATAAATGAGAGGATGCTCTGACCCCTGAGAAAATGAGTATTTATTTAGTCAAATTTTGATGTTGGCCACTGCACTAGATGCTTTAAAAACCTTTGTTTTCATTTAATCTCCATAGTAATCATGCAAGGTATGTAGTTATTATCCCCATTTTACAGATAAAGACAAAGACACAGAAAAATTAAGAAATTCTTCATTTTACATGAAAACCCAGGACTTAAAACCATGCCATTTTTATTATTCTATTCCATTCTCTCTGAATTCATCTAAATTAGAATTTTGAAAATTTTATTTCCCAATGGCACTGCTTTAAAATTTCACAGTTAGCCTTGATAAATAATTAGGTGCTATTTTTGAACTTCGAAATGTTATTCATGATTCTCTGGGAACGTCTGAAAATTTTTTGTCTGAACTCCTACTCTGGGACCCTCGGACTCTGAGGCTAAAGTTGTTGAGGGAATGTATTGTTGAAATGAAGGGGATTCGGGGGATGCAAAAGAAATCTGGATAAATTTAGAAGAATAAGAGTAATTATCCTGAAGAGCCCAGTAATTCTCCCTGGTGGGTTGTTAGCTGAGTAATTCTTGGGAGCCACTTGGTTGGCCATGATTATATAACTTAAGAAATTACTGGAAGAATGTAAGGCATTACTTAGGAGACTTAAAATTTTGAGGGGAAAAAAATATCTTGGAATCTGCCCCGAGGACATTCTGAATGGATTCCAGGCACACCATACTGTTCTTTACTGATTGATGTTCCGTTTAGTTAAATCCTGCTGTTTTGCAGTTTCAATGCCTTCCTATAACTTCATAGAAATTCCCTGAGGCAAAATTAGCATCTGTCCCCTATTTTCCATCACCTTAAAGAATTATTGCTGAGAAAATTATTGTGAGAAAATGTTTTAGGAAATTATGAGATACTTAAATCTGTTCATAAATCAAAACTTTTTTTAATTTTAAAGGATAGTTTCAGGTATTTGCAGTGAAATTTCAGACGGAGCAGATGAAGTTAGTTGGGATAAAACCATGGCACTTACAATCTATGCAGACCACGATCTGAATCTCTGAAGGATGCTAAATATTTTGGATATCTATAGATTTAAAAACGTATTTTCCAGAGCAAAATTGTCAGTTTTGATTTTAGCTCTTTTGCTTGTATGCAAACTGAAAAGTCTGGCTCTTATGATTTTTGAAAACATGACATGAATGGGGAGGCTTACTCAGTAAATGTCACTGTAAGTGACCCTATTAAGAGATATTCTTGAAATGCAGACTTTTAGTTTATTATAAATTGCCCAGCAGATTTTCAGGGGGGAAAATCCCCTGAGAGGGATCCATTTTCCCATCAGATTTTCATTAAGATCCATTTGTCTGAACCTTTGTCTGTTACTCTGCTCTTGGGATGTCTTGAGAATCAATCATTCCATTTTATTTGCCTGAATGTCACGTGAATATAAAAACACATGGCCAAAGGTTTGTGATTTGTTATCCATAACAAGCACTCCTTATGTTGGTTTTTGTGTAGTTGTGTATTTTGGTTATTAAAGCAAAACTTGTTGGTTCTTGCTTCAGTGGGAAATAAGAGGACTAAATGTTGGCTTTGTCTGTAATAACTGCAGACTCTCTCGTGTTATGATAACTTTTTGCAAATTTCTTCTAGAGTCAGAATCACTCCCATGATATGCTGTTGTACTAATTTCTGAAAGTTAATGCTGGATAAGTACTGCCACAGACGAATAGCTGATTGTGCTGGTTTCCCTTTCTTAATATTCTTCCAACTATTCTTCAATGGGACATAATTAAGCAGGAAAGGGAATTCTGGAAAAGATTCAAACCATCATATAAAATATTTGAAAATTACAATTGGCCTTTCCTTTTGTAAAAGTCCCAAAACCCATTGGCCTCTGAGACTGAATATCAAAAATTTTATCCATTTTCCCTTTCCTGGTTTTATAGCTAAAATCGATTCAAACATTTGCCAAGTATAATTCAGACTTTCTGGTTACAGGCCAAGTTTTCACACTAACCATTATGAATTTGCAATGAATTCATAACATTTAGTATTCATGGTAATAACACTGATCATTATGAAAAGATTTAATATTCATGAGGGTTATACTGCTATTTTCTCAGGTGCCATGATAATTTTTAATAATAATTCAGCATCTCTTAATGGGCATTTGGCATAATAGAGTGTGATCCAAGAGTTTTGGTTAAAGGATATTAAAGGAAAGAAAGCAGGGCATTAATACAAATTTTAAAACTTGATCTTCCATGAGAATGTTTGATCAGTATTATTCTGTATTATTAAAACAAGCTGTCTCTGCTAAATAGCTCTGAAATGTCAGATAAGTCTCTCCATTGTGTATGCAAACCAGTGACTGGCACAGTTCAGTTTAAACAGGGAGGGAAAACAAAAATATCTGTAAGTCCATTTATCTAGGTGAAAAAGTACTTTTAGTATTTGTGTCAACGTTGGCCTTTGTGTCCTTAAATTTGCTTTTTACCAGAGCATATACTTCAGGGTATTTTTTTTTTCCAGTACGCCATCTGTTTCTTTGCAATTGGGGATGGTTGAATAATTTCCTGAGGAATTGCTGACAAGATGTGGCCCAGGAACAGTAATCCAGCAGGACCAGATTTCTCATTAAAATCGCTAAGCTCAGCTGTGTTACAGCAAGCTCTTGATTTAAGGTGGTCACCCTGGACCAGTGAAGGTCAATGGCCAGCAACTACCCATTTTTTTTTTCTAAAAATAGGACAGTGAAATCTGTGTATATATATGCTATAAATGGTTCCAGGTATAGGTCCATTTGGGTGGTAAAGTGTCACTTGTCCCAAAGGGAATTGTTTTGTTCTCTTTTATTGCAGTGACCGTCTTTGTTTCCTTTCATGTAGATCCTTCTCTTAGTCTCTGAAGTGACTGTGCCCAGCAGGGCAGCAACTCACACATCACGCCACCTAACCTCAGACTATTGCATTTTACTTTCCCAGGACTTGGTTGAACCAGGATTCACTTTTAGTTTTTTGACATTTTCCATAGTACTGTTAGCAGAGCCTGACCCTTTTCTCAGTTGCTCTTGAACTTTTGACTGATGGAGGAGGAGGCATCTAGAATTTTAACAAGAGTCCCAAGCAGGCTAGATTGGGATCCAGATTGTACACTATCTCACATGGTGTCTGCCACAATTCTATGACTTGGGTATCATTTTTCTCACTTTACAGATGAGGAAACAGAGTCTCAGAGCATTTAATAATTTACCCCTAAACACACAACTGGTAATTAATAAACCAGATATTATGCCGGATTGCCAGCTTTTTTTTTTTTAACCACCTACAGAGCATTTGGTCTCATAATTCCATATCCCTAAGTTGGTGTTGTCCCTAAATGTAGTCAATTGGTCACCAAGATCAGATGCAGCAGGAATGACTGTTAAAATGAAACTCCTTCCCTACTTCAGACTTCCCAAGTCAGAATCACTGAGCTGGTGGGCGCCTCGAGTTTTTAACAAGCTCCCCTGGTAATTCTGATGCATACTAAAATATGAGAACCACTGTCCTACAGCATAATAAATGTTATTTAATTAATTGGTTCATTAAATATTAAACAGTTAAAGTCATTATAAAGCTAAGAGTTGAGCTGGTGAAATTAAAAGTAAAAACTGAATGGTATGGTGGATGAGGGTTGGGAAGCTGAAGCCCAGAAAAAAAGAGACCACAGCAGGGGCCTTCTATGGAATGAATCTCAGGAAGGTTTTCCCATCAAATTTTGGTGCAGTAGCAATGGTGAACCTAAGTTAACCAAATCATGTCCTATATTGTTATTTTGAAAGTCAGTTGGCCCCGCTGAAGATAGGCCCAAACATTCTGCCTGCCCACTTGCTACAGTTTCTCTGGGAAAACAGACAATATTGCTGTATAAATATTTTATTTTAAGTACTATTCCTTGTAGGTCCGTGAGGAGGTCCCTATTTCAATTACATATTCAGTATGCCATGTTTCTGCTCCTTTCTGTATACAAATTTGACTAACTTTTGGAAGACTTCTCTCAGGATGCACCAAAAATTTGATATGGAGGTGATAAAGAGGCTGTTTGGTTTTTACATTGTAAAGTGTCTCCATTAAATTTGATAAAGTTTGCAAAAGCAGAGGTATTGTTGAACTCATCCTAATAAGAGATTTGAATTGACTTTAGAAAAGAAAAACGAAGAGGTGTACTTACCATAAGGGTGCAGAGGCATCTCAAGATTTCAAGGGCAGCAATGCTGACAGGTTTTAAGGGGCAATCAGAAACATGTATAGCAGTTCCTGGAAATTTCTCCTTATCTTGAGGTTTAGCTTTGTTTTTCTGCATTAATCTTCTCTTCTATTTCTTGAATTGGTAGAAGGTGGCCATATCACAGATGCCCATTTTATATATTCCTTGGTCAAAAGAAGAATTCAGAATACTTCATATATCCTCCTCCCAATTATAGGGACAAGAAATCAAATTGGTCTAGCTTAGGGCAAGTTTCATTACCAAGCACATGTGTACAGGGATAAGGGAAGGGATTATGTTGAGGAGGGTCTTACATCTGGCAGGGAAGGAAGAGACTCTTACCTTCCCAGTGAAGAGGGACTGGGAAGATGGTCCTAAAGTTAATTCTTCAAGAAAGAATGTACTTTGTCAACGCCTTAAATCTTGTTTATTCTCTGGGTGGAAGAGAGGTGAGGGATACTAACTAGTGAGGAAGGAGAGTATGAAACATAGTTTTGGATAGGAAAAACAGAATTTAAGAGCCCCCTCAAAATTTGGTAGCAATTTTCTTCCTTCCCCTTGAGTTACCTCCTCCCAAGACTAATAGTGACTGATCCTGGAGAAATAAACAAAAACCATGTTAACTGTGAAAGATGTGGATTTATATGTAATACTCATATAAAGTAAGCCATAAAGACATAATTTTATGTGCATAACTTTTTATGCATGCTTCATTTCATCATCTTGAAGTAATATTCATTGCAAGTCTGGAAGAAGTGGCCATGTTTCTGATTTGACTCTGAATCAGGAGATGGAAGTCCATGTCTATTTCATCTATAATGGCATCTCAACTAGCGTTCTTTATGAAGTATTTGTTTGACACAAAATAAATAATATTAGATGGCAACTTTTTTCAGTCATTGCCACACATCTTAGTGGCCAATTCTTTTTATATAGCAGAGATAAAAATCAGTGCTATACCATTCTGACAATCTCAGCTGTTGGTCTGAAAATACCAGGACTGATGTACTCCTTAATTGGAGGGAGAGGTAACATATTCTTGGATTGCTTTGATGTCTTCACTCAGTAAGCATTTATTGCACATGACACAGGCTAAACACTGGTGGCCCGTGGGCTGGACTTATATGACAAATGTGCATGTGTGTGCATTTGTGTGTGTATGTGTGTGTGTGTGTGTATGTGTGTGAAAGGAGATTATATTTATTTCTATTTAGGAAGGGTTTAAAAATCCTTAGTTGTCAATATTTACAGGTTCGAAGATTTTACATAAAAATCCAGATTTTCATCTTTACTTGAAGACTCAGGAGATGTGGCAGCACTGTTTATGTATGTACAAGGTGACATTGACTAGAATTCTGGAGTGGGGGTCCTTTAGATGAAGCATGTGTTCCCCAGTTTAGACAAATTTCCACCGCTCCCTATTATTTACACTTGGGCAACTTTACCTATTTGCATTTGCCATGCTGGTTTCTGTGAGCATCTGCATTTTCAATTCTGTATGTATTCATAGCATATTAAGTTAATTTGTACCAGGATATTCTCCTAGACTATATAATCTTTAAACAAGCAAACTCTTCACTACACAAAATGGGCAGCTTGACAAACCAATAGATCTGATGCCAAATGAGATGTGATAGCTTTCTAACATGGTTAGCTCCAACGGTTGCTTTATTCCTACCCCGTGGTGCATGATATGAGCAAGCATGGGGATTAACCAAGTTAACTATTTATGAAGGGAGGTTAACAATGATTTCAGTTGCCTCCGCTCTTGGTTCTTAGTCCATAGAGCAGAGTTATCTTCCTTACTTAGGTTTATTATGTGACTTTCCCCCCATATTTATCCTTTCAAAACATGAGATGTCTTAGCAGAGTTGGCTTGAGCCCAGAAGAGTATCATAAAACATTTATATTTCATTACCTCCCCTATTGTATTTGATTGCCTCCCAGATAATTACCATAGAGTAAATCTCTTCTAAATATTCTCAATAGGACAATGTTGGAAATTGGTGGGAAGAGATACGTGGGCAGAGAAGTCAGATTTTAAGGTTGGAGACTTTAGCCATGTGGTCTCAGATCTACTCTGCCAGGACTAACAAGGTGCCCATACTCCTGATGTTTGACAACAGTGACAGCTTAAAACAGGTCATTTTTACAGGTCTCTCAATTAACTTGCCAAATCCATTGTTGATGCTTGACTAAGTTTATCTCCACTTTAAGTATTCCCTGTCTCTACCAACATATGCTGAATTCACCCCACTAAATGCTTCTGCTCCTTGTTTTACTAGCACTTCCCAACCACTATGCACTAAATTGTACCCTTTTCCATTGCCATAGTCATATGTTGCAGCTCTAACATCCAATGTGGACTGTATTTAGAGGTAGGGCTTTACAGAGTTCATTAGGGTTGGATGTAGTCATGATGGTGGGATCCTAATCTCTTCTTCTTTCTTTGCCTTGTGACCATTGTGAATCAGGAAAAGATCCCTCACCAGAAACTGGCCATTCTGGCACCCTGCTTGTGGACTTCCAGCTTTTAGAGCTATGAAAAACTAAATTCCTACTGTTCAAACCACCCAGTCTATAGCAGTTTGTTGTGGCAGCCCAAGAAGACTAAGACAAACTGCGTTCTGAGAAAACTGGAGCCCAGTAGATATTAATAAGTGTTCCAAAATGCAAAAAGGCAAGATGGTCAAGTAATTTTAGAGGTACTGAATTAAGTAAACGGGGTTCTTTATCACATGACATATCAGAGCCTTTAATTATTAAAGAATACTTATGAATCTCCAAAAAGAGATATTTATTTATGCAAGCTTTGCTTAACTTATTTAATCATGAAACATTTTTTCTGCAGGAATACATCTTAATATCTTACATAAAGTAAATGTTCTTTAAAGCATCATGTAGAAAATGCATGTATATTAATCTGCCACCTATTTTAAAACTGCCTTATGGCTTTCTTATTCAGTTGAATTGTGTACTATACTCATTTTTTTTCCATTCAAAGAAAAGATTTCCTTAGAATCTACTGAGTGTGAAGTGCTGTCCTGGTAGATTTCATAACTTTCTTCTATTTTATCATCTCTACAATGCCATGATCCACCATTTCACAGACTATGAGATTAATACTCAAAGTAATTGGCTCAGAGTAATAACTGGCAGAAATATGAGTTGGTCTGATTTTAAAGTATGTGCTTTCCTTTTTCACTCTTTTCCTCAATTACATGCAGGCAGCGACAATGAGACTTAGAAATATACCAGAGGCACAAGACCTGATAGTTTTTAGACTGATAGTCTTGGTTTCCAAGCTTATCTATTAGCTTCTAAATTTTGTGCTTTTCTTGATAAAACATGTATATTCCAGGACAAGAGATTTTCATGAGCAGAGATACAGAGAAAGAGAGGCACAGGGTACATGAAGGAAATAGCACATTTGACTGAAACAGTTTATGGAGGACAGCAAGTTCCTCCACAAGGGCAGGTGAAGCTGGGATAGTATTCTAGGAATAGACTGTGAAGTTTTGGGATACTATATATTAGCTATACTATACTATATTTTTGCTGCATCAACAAATAATACCAAAATGGTTGTCACATGGAGGTAGTTACAAGTTACCTGAAGGATTCAGATTGTCTGTGGCTCTTGCTGAGCCTGGCTGAATCCAACTTGAATTTTCTCAGCTACACGTGGCTTTTCATTCCTAAATGAAAGCTAAAGGAAGAGCCAATATATGAGTCATGTTGTTTTCATGGTAGGGTCTTAAACTTAAGGGTGCAAGCAATGCCCCTTAAGCTTTGTTTCGAACTAGCATACTGTCTCTTCCATTTATATTCCATTGGGTCAAAGTTACATAACCAATTTGAAAGTAGTATTGTATATTTTGCCTATTCTACCTGCAAAAATCACATGCCAGAGGTGTAGATGTATAATCTTCTTATAGGGAAAGAGTGAAATATTAGAATAATAATCTTCTCTATCACAATAAGGAGTTTGGCTTTATATAGGAAATAAGAAATTATCAAAGTTTTAAAAACATATTTGTATTTTTTTCTTTTCCTTCCAGATTAAAGAAGAAGTAAAACTTGATACTTTTTATATCCTTCATATGACTTTGTAGACTACCATCACCTAGTAGGAACCCCAACTCCATAAAAATAAATTAACCATGATGGGATTTTGCAGAGGTTCCACTTAAACTTTAATTTTATGTCACAATTTTACCACTGACAAACAACTCTTCTCACTCTTATTGGGAGGCAGAATTCTTGGTCTGGAAAAGTGAATGTGGGTTTTATGTGTGAGAGAGTTATGTTGGATAGACAATTTTTTTCCCTATCCCAAATTATAGGGAGTAGACAAACTTTTGGGTGGGACTCACTTTCTCCTTTTCCTTCTCACTTTTGCTTTGGTATGAAGAGGCTCTTTGAGAATAAAACCCACTCAGGATTATGCCATGATAGGCTTTCAGTATTAGTGAGAAAGGAATTGGGCTATCTTATAGGAACTCCAATCTGAGTATAGTGTATGTCCAGTCTTATCTTACCAGGAGTATGAGAAAAAGAAACACCTCTTTGACCTTGGACAGATGGATATAAGTAGAATGAACCAGAGTGAGAAGTAGAACAGAGTGAAAGAGACCAAGGAGAGGAGATATCTGGATATCTGTGTAATATGCATCATCTTTAGATTCCAAATTTATTTACAGGGAACCAGGAATAGGCTGGTAGAATGGTTTCTTTGGAGGTTGCATTAAAATGTTAGGATTATGCTATCTAGATTTTTGACTATGCACTCCAGGGGTGAGAAAGGGGATAAGAGAGAAAGGCAATGTGAGATAGTAGAGACTTTTCCAGGTCCATCTGGACTAGCAATTTTTAACCTTTGGAATAGGCAATGTTCCAGGCAAAGGATTGCTCTCAAAGGCTGGACTGTTGAATTCTTAGCCTTTTGGTGCTGAACCATTCCAGGATCTTGTGCACATCTTCCCTGGGACTGGAAGAACTGAGAGTTAAATGGTCCTTTGTGTTTAAGCATCTTCTGTTGCTTAGGTCACTGGGGACTCTTTACCATTGTTAGTTAAAAGCTTGATAACTGTGTTCTGTTTCGATATAATTAAATATTTGATTAATTGCTTCAGTTTTATTCCACAGAGTATGCAGTTTTCCTGAATCAAAGAGTTTGCCTCAGCACGGTGTCAAGAAACATGAAGATTTAAGGCTCACCCAAGCATCAACTGAGAGCTAATGCACACGGCCCTGACTCTTGAGGCTGCTGAATGGTTGGATTAAACAAACATTTTTTTTTTTAAAAAAGGAGGACTGCTGTTGCTTCTGAGGAAGAATAACATAGTGTGTTAAATATAGAAGAACACAAGTTTGCATTTACGTATCTGAATTGTGTATTCTGGCTTCATTTCTGGTTTTTCTTATTAATGGAAGAAAAATGCAGTCTCATCTGTAAGAGTGAAGTCATGGTGATGTGTGAACTCAAACAGGGAGAAAGTCTTTCCCCAGTCACCAAATATTTCCTGGTCACTTTTTAATGTACAGAAACATAATGTGAGTAAGATTGCTTTCAAAGTGCTCATGTCCCACTAGGAGATACAGACCTTTGTAAAATGCATTAAAATATAGATAAATATGAATACATCCAAAAATAGAGATAGTGAGGCTAATGTGGTGAGACGGGAGTGAGAAACAGAGGTCAGAAAAAAAAGAAACACTAAAATAATTGAGTTTTTTGTATAAGGGTCTCTAAAGAAAAGCTAAAGGGAAGAAGAAGGAAAGAGGAATGGATAATTTAATGCCAGCTTTAAGTTCATGTCATGGTGATCGGTTTTTAAAACTTTTTTGTGGTGTTGGGGATTGAACCAGTATCTTGTGCATGTGAGGCAAGCACTCTACCAACTGAGCTATATCCCCAGCCTGTGATCAGTCTTTAAAATTGAGTGGAAAATACCACCTAAAGTCAGAGGAACTGGACTGGAGTAACTGCTCTGTTGTAGTCTGTGCTCTATGTGATTTTTAGTGTCTTCGCCTACAAAACCACAACCTAGACGGATACCTAAATCCACCCCTTCTTCACAGGGTGGATTTGTTCTTGGGTGGCTGCAGTTCAAGAGCTGACTATAGTTTTCCTTCTATGTGGCTTAGCCAAGGACACATATGAGTAGTTCTGGCCGATGGAAAGTGCATGGGATTGATGTGTGTCGCTTCTAGGAGGCTCTGAGGTCCCTTCCAAGCTCTTCCCTCTTGGATTGGTGGTGAAGACGGTGATATATTATAAGGGTGTATCTGAGAGCAGCCAGGTTTGTATCAGATTCCACGTAAGCAAAAAATAAACTTTTGTTGTCTTGAATCACTGAGTTTTAGGGTGTGAATGGAAACACTTATCCCTCCAAGAACACTATTGCTGAGAGCCTCAAACATGATAGTAGATGTGAAACATATTTTAAAATTTTAAATATGAGATAAATATTAGAGATTGTACTTGGGAATTAATAGTGAATTTAGTAAGAAATGCAATTGACTCAGTTGAGAATATGTTAAATATTATTATTGTTGTATGGATTTATGCTGTTAGGAAAATGCCTTTGAATGTTAGAAGAACACTTTGAGTAATAACTAATAATATAAAATAAAATTTAATATAAATAAACTTTGAAACATAAACTTGAGTTTCATCATTTTGGCATATGTGTGTTTTTAATTTGCTTTTTAAATAAAATGTGAATTTTATTAATAAAAGGTGATACTGCTTGAGTTAGAAAATAAGAGCAGAAAAAGAGTGGATGGGAGGATTTATAGGGAAAAAATGCTGAATTAGTCACAAATATTTCAGGTACAAGTGACAGAATCTTGACTGGAAGTAGCTTGACCAATGGGGACTTTACCGAGGTGTAACTCCAAGAATGGCAAGAGGATAGCTGGGCCTCAGCGAGGAACTAAAATGCCATTAGGTTTCCTCTGCTTCCTCTTTTCTGCTTTTCTCTGCATGTCGTTTCATATTTTTATTGGGCATTTCATTTCCTCTTCACGGCTGTTGACAGCTCCCTGGTTCCCCATTCTAATCCTTCAGTTACCAAGGCAGGCCCTACCTATAAACTCTTTTCTTTCAAATCCTAACATTCCAGTGATGAGACTTACTGGGTTATTTGAATGATGCACCCATTCTTAAGAGGGTGAAGTCACTAATGTGGCAGTTTTGGGTTAATCATATGTACGAGGGAGAATTTACTAGAAAGAAATCTCAGAGGCAATTTATCATCTAAGAGAAATTTTAAAATGAAATTGTTTCTTAAAAAAAATAATTGTAAAGAACTATTCTAGTTTCTTGAGGACCTGTAATAATGAAGGGACTCTATTGTTCTCTAGAAACATCTACTATATTCCAGAATCTTATGATCTACTGTTCTCTGGGAACTTAAAATATAATGAGGAAATAGATAAATGAATAGGTCTTTAGAATGTTTGTTTTTAATATCATTTGAGTCCTACAAAGCAGATCTTTGTTTACTTTCATTAAATATATGTGATATCTTTTATGATTGAAAGATATTTAGCCTTGAACAATGTACAGACTTGTGGCTCATATATTTTGGGAGTCCCTCCAACTTTAAGATTCTAAAAAAAAGTTTCTCAGTTTAGTAATCTCATATAACTATTTTCAGCCACACTTCATTATATATATATATACACACACACACACACACACACACACACACACACAAGGTTTCTTTAAAAAGAATTTTTAACAAAATTTCCACTCCTGAGATAAAAAAGGGAGTCTGTATCCTGGCAACAGAAACTGATTATGAAAGATAATAATGTTTGACTTTGATCATCTGCATCAAAATGTTGATATAGATTTAACTGGATTTTTCTAAAAGGATGCTAAAGTCAATATTAGCAGTCAGAATCTGAGTCAATTTGGCTGTATTCTGAGACATCTAATTAAGAAATCTTTAATCTTGTCCTCTGTTGTCCTACTCTCACCATTATTATTCCTAACAAAATATAATACTACCTGGATTTGAGGTGGGATGGAGGAGGATTGTGTTTTAGAAAGGAAAGACCTAAAAGATTTGCTTCCAGGGACCAGTGAAGAAAGTGTCTCAGTCTGCTTAGAGCATAGATACTAATGATGCTTTGAAACTCTTTTCAAGGGTTCTTTCCTGGAATTGGTAATGGTGCTGAATTTCAAGATGATCTCTTAATCATCCCAAGTATTCACCACAGTTACCAATAAAAAAAGATTTAAAATTTTTGCTCTTTCACAAAATATGATGTATATGCTACAAATATTTTTTAAAAAATATGCATTTTATATTTAAATTACACCATGCTGTCTTTATCTTACAATTGGCATATAACTTAGTATTTTAATGCTTTTCATTGTTGAAAATTTAGACTTTCCCTAATTTTTGCTTATAAAACATTACATAGATAAATTTTCATTTACCTTGTTGGTTATTAACAGAGAATGCTTTCCTAGAAATTTAGCTCTGGCTTGGCATGGTGGTACATGCCTGTATAACCAGTAACTCAGGAAGCTGAGACAGTATTCAAGGCCAACTTAGGGAGATGCTTTCACTAAATAAAAATAGAAAGACAGGAGATATAGCTCAGTGGCTGAGCACACACACACACTCAAAAAACAAGAAGAAAGCCATATACATATAGTTGCCCTTCAGAAAGATTGCATAAGTTTAGAATTTAGACTTCTATCTATAGGGTGAGAATTATCAGCATGTTTTAAAAAATGCATATTAAACTGATTTTAAAGTAGTGTTTTACATCTGAAACATTCTATGACATTTTTACTTAATTTATGTTTTTACTCAAGTTTAAATATTTTCACCTTTATTAAACATTTGGAATTGTTTGTTCATTGTATATATATCCTGTGAATATTTTAATTTCAGGGTGTTTGTACTTTTTTATTTGTAAAAGCTACTTATTAAAGAGATAAGCTTCCACATTTTATAGCATTTATTTTTATATAGCAACTTACAAATTTATGCTCTTTGTGGCTAGGTCGACTTTTCCTTTCTTTAATGGTTTCCCACTTTAGTATTATGCTAAGAAGGATTTCTTAGTACTTGGGAAAAAAGTATAAGTTTGCAATTTATTCTATCATTTTGAATATACTATTCAATTGCCTTTCTGGCTTTTATTGTTATGGCTGAGAAATCAGCTGTAAATCTCACTGGGGCTTCTTCTAAGTAAATGTGCATTTTCTCTGGTTTCTTTGGAATAATTTTCTTATCTTTGGGTTTCCGTAGTTTTACTATGTTATACGTGTACGTGTGTGTGTGTGAGAGAGTGTGTGTGTGTGTGAGTATGTGTGTGTGTGTGGTGTGTGCATGTGCACATGTGTGTTTGTTTTTATCCTACATGTGTATTTGTGTCTTGATATTTTTGATGATGGAAAACAGTGGTGAAGGCAATCACAACCTGATTGTCTTCCATTCAAGCTTTTTCTTTATACAGTAATGGAGGCCCATTGAACCCAGGTCTAGATGGGACTGAAGGGCTTTTGAGAATAAAGAGTTAATAGTTGGTTTGTGATTCTATGACAATGAATGTGAGTACTAGACTCTATGTAAATGATGTCCCATATTTATGCTGTAAATGGTGTAAGGAAGAAAGATGTCTATTGTATAAAAAGGAGTGTTTTTCAGTTAAGAATCTTTGGATTACCAATGACTCATCATAAACTTAGAGAAAAGAGAATTTTTTAATTCTCACAACTCAAAATTTCACTGTAGATTTGGTTTCAGGGATCTGTTGGCTACTGGAATTCAAATGATATAATCAGGTTCTAATTAGTTTTTTAAATGCTCTTTTGAATTTATTGTCAGGTTTATTTTATGTTGAAAATATTGGCTCCAAGAACTCAAAACCATTTTCTTTTCAGACTCAAGTCTGACTCAAGAGAAATAGTAGGTACTTTCCTTGCTTTCAAAGTTCCAGCAAAATTGTGTCTTATTTGCTTTGATTTGGTATACTTTGATTTGTACACTCTTGAATAATTAGTATGTCCAGAGAAAGGAAATGCATTGATTGGCTCAACCAGTGTCATATGGCCACTCAATTCTAGATCTGGAAAGTGTGGTTAAGTCAATTTGAAGTCTATAAGTTGAGCAGGGAGAAGTTATTTGCCAGAAGAAAATTGAGGCTTTGTGCTGACGAAACATATTTTCCTTGGCCTTCTGAGACTGTAATTGGTTGCTTTTGTATTTTTGGCCTCATATGATGTAGAATAACTCTTCGATGCTCCTGAAATACCTGTATCCACTCATGCCCTACATCAATATTTGTAGTTCCTCATTCAAGTCACTTAGAGAGATGCTTTCACTAAATAAAAATAAAATGACAGGAGATATTTTTTATAACTAAAGGTAGACTCAATGATTCTGTACTCTGAATATTACAAATTCCTAGAGAACACTTAAAATAAAATAATGTTTCTCTCTAGAGATTCTGATATAGTTCATCTGATGTGAAACCAGAGCTTGATTACTCCAATAGAGAAAGAACCAGAATGAGAAACATAGGTTAGAAAATTCTGGAATAAATCAAGTATAGATTTTCTTGGAAGGTAGATCCTTGAGTCTGATATTTTTCTTTAGTAATCATGGATTGACATCCTTTATTTTAATGTTGTTTGAGTTTGAATTTAAAATTCCTTGTTAGACATGCCGTGTTAGTGAAGGGGAGGATGGGAGGAAAGGTGGAAATGACAGGAGGAGAGTAGACATACTACACATGAGATGGTTTCCCTTCAAGACCTCTGAGAAATCACAATAAAATATTCCACCTTGAAAAGTCTACCTGGATCTTAGAAGCATTTGTATGTAAGCAGAGGGGGGCATTTTCCTTTAATGCCTGACATTAACTGTCTCTAGGTGAAGAACTTCAAAAGATAATATAGCACTTGCATGTCTATACAGTTGCCCCATACTATGGGCTTCAATTTTAACTGGGTTCATTTCAAATCCTATTGTCAGTTCTCTATAAGTTACTAAGAAGAGAGGTCTTTCTGTTGGAGCATTTCAAATAAGACAAAAAACCATTAACCCAGCTAGTGCCTGACTAGTGTTTACTTCTTTGCTGTATAAGGCACTTAGGCATAAGTATGGGGTGCTACATACGTTTCCAAAGGTTTGGATGCTCTTTTCAAGTGATGATGGATGAAAATCATTTGAGAGATTTGAAATCTATAGTAGATTTTTTTCTGCTTCAAGTTCATAATCAGTAACAATAAAAAACAAGAATGAGTATTTCCATGAGCTCTCAGATGCCAACATCTAGAAATCCATAGATAACTCCACATCAGCTTTTTTTCTACAAGAGCCATCCTCTAGTTTTGATGTATGAACCTGGGAGTGAAGAATAGACTGCCTTCAACTTGCCAAACTTTGTTTCTCCCCAGATTGAGGTGGAGATAGGGACTTAGAGCAGTTTTGTTTTTCAGTTCTACTGCCCTTCAACCAACCTCTCTATTTTCAGCCGATTCTAATTTCTACCCATATTCTTTTTTTCTTTTTAAGTTTTGTTGGTTCTTTTTAGTTATACATGACAGTAGAATGTATTTTGACATATTACACCTACATGAAGTATAACTTCCCGTTCTTGTGGTTGTACATGATGTGGAGTTAAATTGGTTGTGTATTCGTATATGAACATTGGAAAGTTATGTCTGATTGATTCTACTGTCTTTCCTATTCTCAACCCCCATCCCTTCCCTTCATTCTCCTTTGTCTAATCCAATGAATGTCTATTCTGCTTCACCAGCTTATTGTGTGTTAGTATCCTCATATCAGAGACAACATTCAGCCTTTAGTTTTTTGAGATTGGCTTATCTTACTTAGCATGATACTGCCCAATTTTATCCATTTACTGGAAAATTCCATAATTTTATTCTTCCTTATAGTTCAGTAATAGTCCATTGTGTATATGTATCACATTTTCTCTATCCATTCATCTTGGGTAAAGAAGGACACTTAGGTTGGTTCCATAGCTTAGCTATTGTGAATTGAGCTGCTACAAACATTGAAGTGTCTTCTCTAAAAGCTGCAACCCTCCATCCCCACACACTTCATGGGGAGGCCTGAGGACCAGGGAAAGTATTACTTCTGGCCAAAGCAACCAGCCCAAAGTGAATCAAGTCTACACTGACTCAAAGGGAAAATTTCCACATATATTACGCCAAGGGAACAAAGTCCCCTTGTACATTGGCTTAAGGTAAGTGAGTCCCCATCTACACTGCCTCAAGGTCAGCCAATATATACAGTGAGCAGGAAAGGGAGGCACAGTGATCTAGGATTTGGATGGGATGGCTGCTGGGCTCCTGCACTCTCTCTGAGGCCTTGCCGCAGTCTGGCTGGGCACAAAATCACGAGCCACTCAAGCAGGAACAAACTTTATTATTTTTTGAAACTGCCGCCAATGTCCGGTACTCGCCCGGGAAGATTTTCGATCCACCCACGCGGCCTCCTCCCGGACCCGCAGAGAGCGCCCCTCCCCCGAACTCCCTCCTACTGTACTTCCCCAACCAATGGGAACTCTCCAGGAGTCCAGTAGCCGGCCTAGGTGAACAGCAGGAGTCCAATATCCATATGAATGCAAATCTTAACATAATCATATCATCTCAATGGCTAGCTGGCATCACCTTTCAACCAAAAATGCCATGCATCATATACTTGGCTCTTAGCAAGGCCTATCTCAAAACAAAACAAAACAAAGAAACAAAAAACAAAAGCAAAACAAAACCAAAAGCAAAACAAAACAAAACTGACTTTTAAAACTTTTGCAACATCAATTTTATTATACAATTTGTTAAAAAAAAAGAAAGAAAGAAAAAGAAAAGAAATTAAGAATAAATTTCTACCAGAGCATGGGAGAAAAGACAAAGAGCAGGATAGGGGGAGTGTCCCAGGCAAATGTCTGTATGATGTGTCTTCGCAGATGGGGGCAGAGGAGACTCTTGGTGGATGCAGATGCCCTTGTGTCTGGAATCCATGTACAGAAGCCTGAGCCAGTGGGCACACCTCCCTCGAACACCATGATGTCAGAGGGCTCAGGGTCTTCAGGCTGTCCCTTGGTTCTGTCTGTCTGAACTTGGCATTTCCACTGTAGCCACTCTGTTTCTGGATGCTGTCACATGGAAGTAGGGTATGAAGCACAGTTGTTGCATGCATTTGGCGACCCTCCTCTTTCAACCCTTGCTGCTGTGGTGGGATTGCCTGTGGAGGTGCCTCCAGAGGATGAGCTGCTGGGCACAGGGTCATGCTGGGAGGTTAGGCTGGGAGGGGGTGTGTCCACGTGGAGGAAGTGGAGGCAGATGGCAGGCTCACTGGCATTTCTAGCACCCTTCTGCTGGGGCTGCTTGGCCTCCTCAGGCTGCTGCTGCTCACAGGGAAGGGAAGGGCAGGCTCACTGGAACACTTTTTGGGGTAGACCCTGGGAGGATCCTCAGGGCCTGCTCTCAGCATTCTCTAGTGCGTGAGGTTAAGGTAGGTGGCCATTGCATCATCAAATCTTCTTCTGGCCACAGACACCCTTGGTATCATAGGGGTGGTAACCCACGTGGATCATAATATTCATAATTGTGGAATGTGGAAGTTTGGGGAGTGTCTCATTAGAAGGACTGGGCGAATCAGCTTCCTCACCCTGGCTCAGAGATGGGTGCCCCAAAACCTGCTTTATGGTGGGCCTCTGTGCGGGGTCCACCATCAGGATCTCATTGATGAGGTTCTGGGCTCCCTTGGGCACATGTCGGGGAATGCCATACATTCCCCGCCTGATCAGCTACCTTAGCTGCTTTCTGCTGGATGCCATAATGGGCATTTCCCTGTGAGCACGAAGTAGAGAATGACTCCCAGGCTCCAGATGTCTGCTGGGGGGGCCCTGGTGTTCCTTCCCCTGGGTGAGTTCAGGAGAAAAGTATAAGAGAGTGCCCCAGAACCTCTTCAGCTTCTGTCCAGCTATGAATCTGGTGCTGAGGCCAAAGTCAATGAGCTTACATTGCTGCTTCATCCACCCTGAGGTTCTCGGGCTTCAAGTCCAGGTACAGGATTGTGGCAGTACTGACAGCAAGTAGGAACTGCCTGAAAAGTCTGTGGCCTCCTTCTCCTGCATGCCATTAGGTTCCAGGATGAGGTCCCATAGCCGTTCCACAGCTGCATGCTCCATGATAATGTAGATATCCTTGAAGATCTCAATGACCTGGAAGAGCTGTTCACATATCCATGATCCAAGGCCTCCATCACCTCCAGTTCAGAGAACAAGGGGAAGTTCAAGGCTACTTTTGCCAAGACCTTCATCACAACCTCTGTCTCAGTGAGTAGATGGCAGGCAAGTTTTACCTGGACGAAGCCCCCTTTCCAATGTCCTGCAGGACCATATAATGGTCTGTGAAGGTAGGTTCACAGCAGGAGCCCTGCCCTGAAGCACTGCACTGCTCTGACCACTCTCCCTGCTCATCCTAGACCAGAACAAGGATGCTAGCTTAAAAACAAAAACAAATAAACAAAGAAAAAAAAAACCAAATCAAAAAACTAATAACCCAAGACCACAACCACCAGCCACCAACCACCACCAAACACCACCAAATGCGCTAACTATCTGGGAGTCTGACAGGTCAACACCAAGAGATTCCTATACGTATGTTTCTAAATATCAGTGCACCTCAGAACTTCCCCAAGAACCATTTATACATTTGATCTTAAGGACTAAGTTTTCAACAATTCCCTACATTTCAGGTGGGTCACTCAAGAGATTTTGAGGCAAATTACCTGAAAATAGTTTAGAATCTGGCAAAGGTGCTGATGTCCAAAAATTAAATCTTTTGTACTCTTTTAGTTGTTCAGTGAAAATTTAGTGAGCCCTTTTATACTCCTCCCCATCTCCTCCCTGGTAAGGAAAACAGACAATGAAACAGCCAAATTAAGTTCAGCAAGACAAATGCTATGATGGTGCAGGAATGGAGTGCCAGAGGAATGAGGCTCCTCTGACTCATTCCAAGGTTAGAGGAGATGGTATCTGAGCTGAAACCTGAGAGGTAAAGTGTGAGCAGGAAGTGGGGGGAGGTGCCTAGTGGGCCTGTGAGTCAGGGGCTGGGGTAGGAGTGGGGGAAATGTGAAAGGAAGGTCAGAAGGTTCACAAGGTTGTGAGACACATTTTCAATCTCATGGAGATTTCAATATAATTGGGCAGATAAATGGCAAAATATTTTGCTAATGGATATGGACAAAAGCAGTGACTTTCCAGGAAGGCTTTTGTTGAATTACCAGGTGAATAATGCAGACTCCTCATCACTCTAGGACTTCTCAGGAGAAGGTATCTCCTCTCTTTCTGCAATAAAATTCTGTGACCTATGATATCATTCTGTAGTGGAAAGAGAAGGCTTCATAGGAGAGGTAGGAGTTCCAATGGGCATTGAAGAATGGATCAACTTTTGTGAAGTTTTGTTTTGCTATAATTTTAATTTTACAAGACTAGTATAAAAAATCATTATCCTAATTGGCATAAGTTATACTCCATGTAAGGATAGTACGTCAGAATACACTCTACTGTCATCTAGATCTAAAAAAGAACAAATAAAAAAAAATTATTCTTTATCCAGATTCATTGATTGTTTACTTCTTGCTATATTTGACATGTGTCTGTCTGTCTCTCTCTTTACACACACACACACACACACTCTCAATTTTTTTCAGAACCTTTTGAGTATTAGATGGAGATAGTATACTCTTCCCCCTAATTATTTCAGTGTATATTCCCAGGAAAAAAACATATTTTTACATTTCACCATAAAATAATCAATGTTTAACATCAACATAACTGATCTATATCAAAATTCATCAGTTGTCTCAATAATGTTCTTGGTAGGTTTTTCTTTCCCAGTATAAGCTTCAAATCAATTCATATATTGTACTTAGTTGTCTTTAAAATTGTCCTATCATTTAAAACAGCTCTCTGATTTTCCTTAGTCTTTCTCAATCTTGGTATTATTGGGGGGGGCTGTTTTTTAAAAAAATGCTAACCAAGTTTAGCTTTATTTTTTTTATTTGTTTCTTTGTAATTATACATGACAGCAGAATATATTCTGACATTTTACACATACATGGAGTATAACATTCCATTCTTGTGGCTGTACATAATGTGGAGTTACACCAGTTTTGTATTCATGTATGAACATAGAGAAGTTATGTCTGATTCATTCTACTGTCTTTCCCATTCCAATCCTCCCTCCCTTCCCCAATCCCCCCTGCCAATCTGATGAACCTCCACTCCTCCCTCTGCTCCTTCTATTCTGAGTCAGTATCCACATATCAGAGAGAACATTTGGCCTTTGAGTTTTGGGGATTGGCTTATTTCATTTAACATGATAGTCTCCAGTTTCATCCATTTACTGGCAAAAGCCATAATTTTTTTCTTCATCATGGTCGAGTAACAGTCCTGTGTGTTTATATCACATTTTATTTATTAATTCTTCTGTTGAAGGGCACCTAGATGGGTTCCATAGCTTAGCTATTGTGAATTGAGCTCTATAAACATTGATGTGGCTTTATCACTATAGTTTGCTGATTTTAAGACCTTTGGGTATATGCTGAGGAGTGGGATAACTGGATCAAATGGTGGTTCTATTACAAGTTTCTGAGGCATCTCCATACTGCTTTCCACAGTTTTTGCTTATTCTGTTCTAGAGCCTTTCTAGTCCTGGAGGGGTCTCTGACTGCCATAAGCAATTCATCTCCCTGGGGTAGATTCTGGACTATGGATTATTTGGGGTTTTAATCTACCAACATACTTCTGTTGACTTTCCAGTTCTAGAAATGTAAAGAACTGTCACTTTCTCCCATTATCTCTATTACTAAGTATATTAATTTTAACTGGTGTACTCTTATTGAGTGGGTTTTTGGGTGTAAATGGAGGTGAATTCTTGTACTGCCATTTGTACCTGAAACTTCTTTTTCTTTTCTTTCTTTTTTTTTAATATCATGAGCTGTTTTATACTTCATCTTACTATTTAATGAAACATACCATAGTAGTTGACTTTGCAAATAAATTTACTCAATTCTGTTAGCTATATACACAGTGAAATACATGAGCAAAATTTTGTTCTTGTGGCAGGAGAAAAAAAGTAACAGCAGCTTAATACTGCTTCTGCTGCCAAAGTCTACTATGAGACTTTGGAAAATAATTGAAAACACAAATAGATGAAAGACTTTATAATGCCATTTATAACATTTTTATTAGAATTATAAATGTCTATAGAATTAAAAGAATGGAGATTTTTGGCAGAATATAGGACATTTACTTAAGAATAAATTACTTTGAAACTTCTGTTACTTTCTTAATATTTTTTACCAGTTTCTGCCTAAGGCCTTATGCCAAGTTTTTCCAAAAGTATAAATTATTGCTCACAACTCAAACCATTTTATCTTTTTTATATAATTAAGTATATCTTTCATCTCTTTATTAAGAGAAATAAAACCTGATTGCTATGTATTTAGCATTTTTTTCTAGTTTATCTTTTTGGTACTTAAAAAAGGTAACTCCATGCCATATGCTATGTGCCAGAATGGCTGTAAATAATCATAAAATTAAATGCCAGAATTTACCACTACATGTGGTTTCTCATTAAGGTTTGATGTGGCTTCTCTAAACTGAAAATGGTTGAGGGGTTTATTTCTTGTATTATCAAGCTGTTTTCTGAGCTTTCTTGCTGGCCCACCTACCTGGATATATAATTAACTTCATCTCTCAAAAGCTCCTGGTAGATTTGGACTACATCCTTAGGAAAATGTGAGGTTATTCTCTGAAATGCATATGTGCTGTAGGAATGGCAATTCCAAAGTATCTTCAGTGGCTGTTCCCTAATAAGATGGCAACCATATGTTCTGGATATTCCCTAGCAATCCTATGTCATGTACCATGACCTGGAGTTTGGAAAATATAGCCAATACCATATGTAATATTTACTGAATACGGAGAATGTATCAGGCTTCTACTGCTAATGAGCTAAATGTTATTTTAAGATGAATTTCAAACTAACCCAGAATATATCAGTCATTTATTTAGATTCAACTTTGTCTTTTCTAGATAATATTTTTTTTCTCTAGAATTAAAAATTTTCATATGAAGAAGACCATGGCCCTATATTACAAATCCAGTTAAAAGAGATGTGATAGATGTTAAAATCAATATGGGTTGGAAATACATATCCATATACATTATCCTTTGATATTTTTCTCTATAATACTATTGTATTATAGAGAACTGTGAATTTAACATAGACATGAAATGGTCCTATGTTCAAAAATAAACTCACAGAAGATTATATAAATTAAATTAAATTTTCCAAGACTGTGAGTTTTGTTCTGTCATGATGGCAACAAATAAACATTAGTTCCACTGAACAGTGCATTAATATTTTTATACCTTTCAATTTTACCACCAGTAATAATAGTGATATTTATTTCAATAACAATTAATTTTAAATACCATTTATTGTGTAAAATAGTATGCTGGGGACTAAGGGCATCCCAAAATAGTTGTCTTGACTTTTGCTCCAAAGAAGATCAAGCTCTAGTGGTTGAGGAGTGGGACAAATTGTGATTGAATTCTAGAAGTCAGATGCAGGTTTGTCCCTTATCAGGTGCAAGTTAAATAACTTCCAGTGAGCTTTGGCTTTGTCATTTTGAAACTAGGGAACATAATACCTACCCCACAGGTGGCTGTACAATTTAAATGAGGAAGTATGAGCAAAATGTTCAACATAGTTTCTGGTACAGGAACGTCATTAAACAAATAGTGCCAAAAGTAGTCATTACTGTTATAATCATACAGTTTCTTCCAAAATTGGTGGATGATATATGTCAACATTAGGCAGAATTTTCATTCATCAGAAAGTAGAACAAGTATTTGCCTTGATTTTTCTCAGTATTTCATGGGGATAGGAGTGGAGAGGAATTGTGATAAGAATAATATAAAATTGCATCTCTGTTCCCTAATGGTCATCATCACCAATTCCCAGAAATTCTATTCCTCTGTATTTCTCTTGATCCTTCTTCTATTCTCCCTATGCTCAGAAATCCCCAGCCCTTGAATAGTTTATGCACAATTTCTCTGGTTGAGGGAAAGGCTGGTCTAACTGCAGCACCAAACATAAATTCAGCCACCAGAGCCAAAAATAGGAGAGAAAGACAGAAAAGGATTTTTTTTCTAGATTTTTGAATTGTTAAATGTCATAAGCTTTACAGTATAATATATTTTATCTTGTACAACGAATTGGTTTGATCAATGCTGCTAAAATTAAATACAATATCTTGTTTGCTGGGAGTATGGACTTTCTCTGAAATACATTGATGAACACAAAATATAGGAGAGTGTCCACATGAGGAAGGAAGCAGAAGTGCCAGGGATGCCATGGGACATCTATGATCTTCCACAGAAATAAATTTGTCCCTATGTCAGTAGTATCAAACACCAGAATTATGACCAGAAGAGAGAATGAACATTTTCTGGGTTTATTTCTTCTGAGAGACTCATAAGGTTTTTGCTGGAAAAGATCCTACAGATTATCTACTCTAGTGTTTATCAACATTTTTTTTTTGTTGTTGTTTTAAAACTGTGGCAGCCCAGGGATGTAAATCCTGCATAGAACCCACCTGAATTCCTCTGTGGGGGAAGGCATGTAGAGAAAACCATATGTTTAAAATCATGAGCTAGTTAATGTTAGAGCAGGTCACAGAACTTGGGTCATCGTATTCCAGTCACAATATGCTACCTTCTCATTTAACTTCAGTCTATTTCTTTTAGGAGTCTCAGTACAGAGAAAACAAGCAAGCATGACCTTCCATAAAGGACGTGATGACTCTGCTATTTCTACAAAAGTGAAATAGGAAAACAAATAAATACATCAAAGATGACATCGTTATTATAACCCGTATGCATAACTGGATACTATGTGCTTCCCTATTTCAAATTATGCGGGAAATAGATCAGGGGACTGGGAGGGTGAAAGTGCTGGGGAGTAATGTGGGTCAACTTATATTGTTATATTGTGTGCATGTACGAATATGTAACAAAAAAATCCCATTATTATGTGTGACTATAATGCACAAAAAGTATGGAAAGAAAAATGATTTAATATTTTCTTGTCCATAGAATATCAACTTAGAGTAACTTATGGAGCGATCCTTCTATGCATTCTTCTCTTGCAGTTGATTATGTGATTCCTGAGAGAGAGTGACAGTGAGAAGTGAAAGCACTTAAGCCACCTTAGACTTAACAACAAAAACAAGGCAGCACTGGATGCTGTGTCTAACCTTTGGTTTTGCTTCCAGCAATAAAAAATAATGCCATTGACTGAAAGTTCAGGTAATAGAATCTGTGGACTGATTGACTCTTACAAGCATTTGTCAGCCTTAGTCTTCTACTGCTACATAACAAATTACCCCAAATTTAGTGGCTTATAAAAACTTGAATTTATTTTCTCCCAGTGTCTGGAAACAGGTTAGATGGATCCTCTGTTTAGACTCTTACCAGACTGAAATCAAGATGTCATCAAGACTTCTTCCCTCACAAGCTCACTGCTTGTTGGCATATTCATTTCTGTGAAGTTTCTATTGTCTCGCTAGTTCTTGGCTGGAGATAGTTCTCAGCTCCTGGAGAGTGCTCTCCTTTCAGAACATGGCAGTTATTTCTTTCAGGCCAGCAGGATATTTCCCTCTGACATCCCACCTTGTTTTGATGAATCCTCTAATTAGGTCCAGGCTCACTCAGGATAATGTCCCTTTTGATAAACTCAACATCAGCTGATTTCTCAATCCTGGCTGTGATATTCCATCATGTTCACAGATTGGAGGAAGACGAGGCAGGGGTTACTCAGGGCTTATATACCAGAAGGATGGAATCTTTGGGGCCAGTTTAGGATATTGTTTATCACAATTCAGATTTTCTAATTCATAGCCAGAGTAAATGGACACAGATGAAATGATCAATTAAGCCACATTTGTACTTTTTTAACCCAAAAAATATATTGTCAAAGAATTTTGGGGGATGAGGTAGGAAAAAAAGGAGGTTCCTTTTCAAACTATGGAAAACTTAGAAAGACTTAGAAATGTAAAATTCATCTTTCTACAGATTTCCAAAAAGCAAAATACTAAATTCTTTAGTATCAACCAGTGTTGTTATGTTGAAACTTTATATATATATATATATATATATATATATATATNTATATATATATAAACTTTACATATATATAAATATATATAAGTATATATACATATATATGTGCACACACACACACACACATATATATATATATAAACTTTACATATATATAAATATATATATGTATATATACATATATATGTGCATATATATATATATATATATATATATTTATTTGTAGATGGACACAATACCTTTATTTTATTTTATTTTTTTATGTGATGCCGGGTATGGAACCCAGTGCCTCACACATGCTGCTTCAGACTTCACAGTCTATTAAAAATATCTCAGTGGTACTCCTGGAACCAACTCTGTTTTGGTAGAAAAAAGTTCATGAGCATTGTGGACTGGGGCTTACTTCAGATTGGCTACACATTCTGAAGCTGTGGGTTTCGCTGTGGTTCCAGACTACAGGGACACAAATTTTGCTAGGTTCCAGGTTGCTGAACTTGTGTTTTAGGGGAAGACAGTACATTTCATTCTGCGCATGACTCCTAGTGAGCCTCACTGTACCCAGGTACGTGTTCTTCTGGTACATAGGAGTCGAGTGCAGTTGATGAGTTTGGACCTCCATTTCAATACTTCCAGCTCCCACAACCTCCCAGGGGGCGGGAGGAGAAAAAAGAGAAGAATGTGGATTATAAATGAGAATTATACCTCTGTGTCAATATTACCGCCCTCCTTTTCTTCTACCACGTCCTTAGTTACCTTTCTCCCCCTTCCCCCACTGTACTTATTTACTTTGAAGAAGAAGGAAAAAATAAAGGAAAACAGAAAGGAAGAGACTCACTCAATTTCAAGAATCTAGAATTATACAGAGCTACAGAAAGAATTTATGGTTCCTAAGTTGTTAGACCTTTGCTGAGACAAATGTTAATGACAGCAGCTGTGATACAGATTCCTTGGAGGATCCAAAGGTTGGCTAACATCTTCCGGGCTCAGGTCCTTTCTAAACAACATTTTCTGGCCTCTAAAATAAAGGGGTTTTGACATCTCTCTGAAGATGCGTTCCCTTTTCCCCTCCCACCATCTCCTCCTCTCCTTCTCCTGTTCTCTCTCCCTCTCTTCCTCCTTTTCCTTCTTCCTTCTTGGTGGCATATTTTTTATCACTGGAAAAACAACTTAGGCAATGGGTGATTCTGATAAGGAATCTCACCCGCCCTTATAATGATCTAGCTAGACCAAGTTGTTTTAATAACTGTTCTCTGAGGTTGAGTTGTTTCAGTGAACTTGGCACTGCTTTCCATGGGTAAAATATCTATCTTTGATAGGTGAATGGGGTGAATTAGTCCTAAGTGAACTGCTGCATCGTACCAGTGAACTGGCCAACACATGGTCACCCAGGACGCTCAACCTTAGGGTCAGTAATGTGTTAAGTGACTTTCACATCAGAGAGGCATATGTTGTCCAATTTCTCTTCATCCTCAGAAACAATGAGAGTGATTCCAGCAGCAACTCTTGTATATTAAATAATTATACTTTCTTTGCCCTTTGGATGATGTAATTCTGGTTCAGAAGTGGCTTAAAAAGATTCTGATCATTGGCTAAGTGTGATTAGAGGAAAAGTGCATGGCTCATTTGCTTCCCATTTAAAAATTTACAGCCAAATCAGTGCAATGCTTCTAGTTCAGAAAGATTTGCCACCACTTTATGTTTTTTTTTTCCTTTTCAAGTAGGCAAATTAGACTCTTAAATTCAGACAAACCTCCTTCTATTCTACTCAAAACCTTCTGAAGAGCTTCATGATTTCAACTATGTGGGAAATTTAACTGAGTGAAGTGCTTCATATTACAGTTAACTTTTGAATTTCCACTGAAGTATTGGCTGTTACAGAGTTCACAGCAATTTCAGAGTTTGTGGTATTACCAGAGTCACAGGATCAGAACAGAGAATGGGTAAATCAATAAGGGCTTCATGCCCAAGATATTCTCTGTTAGTTGATAAAAACACCTCAAAGCCTACATCCCTAAAAGTAATACCTTGAGTGAAAATATTACTTCTCAAGCCTTAGATTCCCTGTTCTTGCTACTGTTTAGACCCATGGTTCGCAATTACTTATTGCAAATGATATGCACTCTCCATTTCAATGAATTTCTGGAAAGTCTGTGGCATACTGGGTAAGAACTTGACCTAAGTGTAGATATAGATATAAAACCTAGAACAAAAGCCAAATCCTGTAGTTCTCATAATCCTATCTCATAACCCTGGGTCAGATGTGAGAATCACGTGCGGGGTCACGGGCCCTTTCTCTCTCAGAGCTGCCAGTCCCTCTTCCTAAACCACACTCAAAGAATATGGTCTGCTCACATCAGAAGGCTCTCCAGCCAGGTGTAGGTGCTTTTCTGCCGAATCCTCCTAACAAACAGTCCCAAAGCAGTAAAACCAAAGGCTTACCTACAGGAAGTCATACTGAATCAGAGCAAGGGAGCAGGCCCAAGAGCTCAGAAAAAAAGCTCTTTGTTCCCTTTGTCCTCCTTTTTGTTGTGCATTGCTAATCTGGACATGAAGAAGACTACCATGTTTATGAAGCAACAAAAAAGGATTCTTCTGATATGGTGACACCAGGACTTGCATTTTGGGCATTTTCTGAACACTCTGAGTCAGATTATCTTTATGCAACAAGCATTTACTTACAACCTACTAAAAGCCTGGCACCGTGGCGAGTGCTTAATGAACAGTGCTTGCTTTTAGGAAATCAGATCTGGTGCAGCCAACAGCTGTCTAGCAGTTAGATATAATGTGAGTGATAGAAAAGAGATTCAGCTTACAAATAACCAAAAGTACAAAGAGACTTAAATGAGTCAAAAGGGGTTCATAAGCAAATGATGAAAAACCCCATTTATTTCTTTTTCACATAAACTGTTTTTTGGATCTTGAGAATCTAAGCTGCCCAGTGACTTTGCAATCGCCAGGAGCTCAGCCTCTTTCTGCCTAGTTGTTCTGCCATTATCAACACAGGGCTACCTCTTGGCCTAAAATGGCTAAATAGGAGCTTCAGTCACAAAATCTATATTCTAGTGAGCAGAAATAGGAAAGGAGTGAACACCAGCAAGCATGTCCTTGTCTTAAGGACACTTCCTGGAATAGCATAGCACTTCTGCTTCTATCCTGTTTACTAAACCATGATCACATGATTGACCAGACCTAGCTGCAAGGGAGGCTGATCAAATCTTTATTTTGGAAAGTCATGTGCTGACTAAAAACTGGAAGCTTATCAACCAAGCATAAAGATAGAATAGTTGTTGGAGAAGCATGGGCTTTTTTTGTCTTCAAGTTCAGGTGAGGAAGAAAAATTTTATGTGGAGCAGAAGCGCAGGTCTGGAGGGCTTCCTGGAGGAGAGAACACTTAGGCTAAATCTCTGAGGAAGAGTTGGAGTGTATTGAACATAGAATCAGGGGAACACTGTATTATCAGAAAGAGTTCGTTTTCAAAAATCAGCTAGCCTGAGTAAGGAATGGTGTCAGTCACTGTACATCTGTTTTATGCTGACTGAAGATTTAAAAGAATCATTGCATGATGTTCTCAAAATCTGAGCTACTTTGACTAATCACATGCAACTAGCTGCTAAAGACCGCATTGTCATATTGTGCCCACAGAAGGGAGACATAATTAGAGAAGATATCTATTGAAATTATTGTCCATGTACATTAAATAGGATAATCACTTGTTAAATTAGGAAAGATATTCAGAAAGTTAATTAATCCTGGATTTTGATTATGACAAGTAACAAGTGTAAAACAATCATCTCTAAGACCATTTACACACATGTTCATTTACTAATATGCATCATAATACATAACATCTTGCTTAAAACAAAGAAATAATTAGTTCTGAGACAGAAAAGCACATGACACGGAGTAGGCAGTATAACACAGACAGCAATAACGGCACATATTTATTGAACACTTACCATATGTCAAGCATGCTTCTAAGCACGTGGCCTGTATTAACTTAATCTTCACAAGAATATCAGGAGTTGGGCTCCCATTACTGTCTCCATATTTACACACAAGAAACTGAGGCTCAGAGCAAGTTAAGCAACTTGCTTGACTTTTTATGGTTAATATATAGGGAAGCAAGAACACAAACTCTGCTTGGTCATAAAAAGGAACAGGGTATGGGATGGATACCAGATCTTTGACTAACTAACAATGAAACTCCTGGGATAGTTATGTCATCTCTCTGTGTCAGTTTCTCACAGTTACTGTGATTAAGGAGTTGTATGTAGGAGACTAGCCTGGGGCCTGGCACAAGGTGTGTGCTCAGTAGATAAATGGTTTAACAAGATTGAGTCATTAGTCGTAAACACTGGTGAATATTTGGTACTTAAATGTACACACCAAAAGGAAGACCCAAAGCTATTCCTGATGTGACATTAAATTCTCTTTCCAAAGAGTAAAATCTCTGTCTTTCTTCCACCCATTTGCCCCAATCCCCTGAGGTCTGTCTCTGCTAGTTCTTGAGTCTGAGCTGCTTTTTTTTATAGCCATCTGCTACAGTGTTGTGTAACAACAGACAATATCCTTCTAAAAATGTTTACAAATGCTTCTTACATTACTACTGTATATTTTTTTCATTAAGCTGTGGCATCTCCATTGAAAAATTATTTTAATCATTGCAAACTGAATTACACAAGGAGAAAGCATAAAGAGATAGTACTTAAAAGGCTGAATGTACATTAATTGCTTTAGCTAATGAAAGAAACATGACTTAGCCAATGCACACAACATGAATCCTAAGATGCACGGACAATTGACTACGGTAATAAAACAAGTATTAGTGTGTTAAATCTGAAATCCTCATTATGCTTCATGCAGCAAAACCGACTGTGTACCTGCTGTTCAGTGTGCATTTCCTCCTCTTGACACCAAGAGCTAATTATAGGACCAGAAATCTAGAGAAAGCACATGACCTACGTTTGGGGACCTTCAAACACCCTGCAAAGTTATGTTGGCAACTTTTTTTTTTTAAGTTGATAAAAGTGTTGGTCAAAATGATTTTGGAATATCTCGATGTTCCATAGGCAATTTTAATTAAAACATGAATTATTTATATATACACACAGTTTATTTCACTTACATTGGTATCTTGCTTTATCTCCCTTGGCTCTATAAGCTAGTAAATTATTAACTCAAGGATAATTTATATCACAGTGTTCAAGATGCTACCCACTGATTTCTTTGTCTGTGTTTTCATTTTAGGAAGCCCAAAGTAAAGATGATGATAAAGTCATGCATTTAAGAGATAAGAAGAGAAGTGAATGTCTTATCTTTACTTTTCATCTAGAATCATACAACAGAGGTTCTAGTCAGTCATAAACAGGCTGTATTCATCGACAAACTTCCATCCCATAAGCTAAAAATATCTCTCTATTAGGAATCTCAGTAAAATCTGTTATTCTGTAAGTCCCCAATTCTGTAAGTTTTTTTTTTTTTTTTGGAAAACTTTGAGGGCTCCTGTAACATGAAAGGAACATACAATGACCTATAACAATGGCTAACTACAAAGTACCTGCTTTTCTAAATGAAAAACTCTTTTCTGGTAAAATTAGATATGGGAAACTAATCTTGGTCTTTTTTTTGGTGTTTTATTCTATATTCTGAGAATATTTTCTCAGTAAAACTTTGGTTATGTTCAAATTCATTTCTTTTGCTTTCTTCCTAGATGTATTTTATATAAATTGGCATTTTGGGCACCACCAAGACTAAAATTTTAGATGAACATGAAGTAATATTAGATTTTTTTTAAATGATGGTTAAAATTCTCTGTCAAATATTTTAAGAACCCCAAACAGATCTGTTTTAAAGTGATTTGTTTTATTTATTATTTTGTTATAAGTGTTTTTGGTACTGGGAATTGAACCCAGGGGTGCTTTACCACTAAGCTACATCACTCCCCCTTTTTTTGTAACTTTTGAGATAGGGTCTTGCTAAGTTGCTGAAAGTCTCTCTGGCCTTAAACTTGTGGTCTTCTTGCCTCAGCCTCTTGTGTTGCTGGCGTACAGGTCTGTGTTACTGTGCCTGACAGTTTTTAGATGACTTTAGAAAATATTTCTGCCTTTGAATAAAAATTGCTTCTTTCTTATTTCAACTAGTATATATAT
>NW_025999864.1:3233503-3311464 GCF_001458135.2 Marmota marmota marmota
AGATGCAATTAAGGCATGGAAGACTTTACAAGGACATGGAGGTTTACAAGGTCAATTATCTAAGGTCACATCTTTGCTCCCCAAATCCTGTGTGTTCACTGTCCACTACCTTTAGTTGTGACCAGGAGGAGTTTTTGGGAATACAGAACAAGCAATGCCATTAATAAAACAACTGGCTTATGACCAAGCGAATCGTTGGTGCAAAGATATCATTAGACCATGGAAACATGAAAATTTAGACACATATATTAAATTATGTAGAGACATTAATGAACAAGGGCAAATTGTGGCAGCTGCAGTAAAACAGGCTTTAGATGCCAGGCCAAGAACATGCTACAATTGTGAACAAACAGGACATTTTAAAAGGAATTGCCCCATAGGAGGAGGGTTTAACAAAACTAGGTATCAAAGGAGTAGAATACTGGGTATTTGCCCACAATGCCGTAGAGGGAGACATTGGGCTGATGAATGCCGTTCTCAAACCACCATAGAGGATACTCCATTATCAAAAAACTAACAAGGACCAGGTGTTTATCCACGATATCATGGAGAAAGGCATCGGGCTCCGTTGCCAAAAAATGGACAGGGGGGCCCAATGCTCCGGGGCCCCAAACCACAAATATACGGAGCACTGGAGGAACCCAGAAACCCCATCAGGGTAGTGCCCAGGACACATTGTCCATCAGATCCCTCATCAGACAAACCAGAGAGAGTGGAGGGTTGGACATCTGTGCCTCCGCCATAGCAGTACTAACTCCAGAAATGGGAGTTCAAATCATTCCCACAGGGGTAAAAGGACCTCTTCCCAAAGGAACAGTAGGCTTATTATTGGGACGCAGCTCTTCTACTCTAAAAGGACTTATGATAAGTCCTGGGGTAATTGATCCCGATTATGAAGGTGAAATAAAAACTATAGCCAGTTCTCCAAAGGGTATATCAGTAATTTCACCAGGAGATAGAATAGCAGAGTTACTAATAATACCCAGCCTATATGATAAATTTAAATCCTACAAAGTGTACAAAGTGTTTACTCCATTTGTCGTTAAGACTCCAATGTGTATCAGTCCTTGTCATTATTATCTAGACTTTGCCAAGAGAATCAAACCTTGACTCTCTTAGGGCACATAGAGATGCCAGCCAATTTTTCTACAAGCGGGTTGACTCATGATTAGTAGGAACTATTCTGTCTCTCCTTTCTCTACTTCTTTTTAAATAGGAGTCATCCCAGGTATGGAAGCACAGAATCCTACTGGATTTCTCCAGAATGTTTTTAGCCTCCAAAGAACTGGCAAGTCTGTGTTTACTTTCTAGATTATTTAGGAAAATCTGTGAACTGGGTGATGGTAGGACAGCTTTTCACATAAAATCACCTCATTCAACATCATACATATATATTTTTTTTCCTCTGGAAAATATAACTTTAGTGTCTAAATATACCTTCTCTGGATGCCTCCCGCCACGGCGCCTGAGTGAGGGGCTTTTCACCTCAGAATGAGGTCATAAAGATGCAATTATTCTTCTCTGTGGAGTTGGCTCTACCAGGCTCATTTACAAAGTTACTCAGCTGTGACTTGGCCACTTAAATAAGCCCTATTGCCTAAAGATATTTCTTGCTCCAGCCATTTACCCTCAAGAACCATGTTCATATTACAGAGAAATACAAATACAAGCGTGTTCTGCACTGGTAGTGCTACAGAGCTATATTTTGTTGGTTGTAAATTATATCTGGTCTTGGGGGAAGGGAAAGAGAATCAACTATTCCATAGCCTATGAATGAATTTCATAAGAAATATTAGGCCCTCATAATTTGAAAGTCTCATATGCTACTTTTATTTTGTTTTGGCAGACTTTAGAAGCAAACAATTCTCTGGATGCCTAAAAGTAATACCTAGGTTTCTGTTTTTACATAGTTAAGCTATGCATTTAGATACAATTCAAGCATTCCGGGTGTTAACGGTGTTTACAAAGGAAACTGCCAGAGGCAAATTCAGGCAGTTCCTTAAATTAATAATGCTTTGGTTCGGGGTCCATTTTTTTTCCTTCCAGTTTTGCTAGGGCCAATGTGCATCTTCCCCATTTATTCAGGGGATAATGATGGCAATTTCCATTTACACATTGCATGTCATCTGGAAGGCTCTTCCTCATATACTACGTCACCATCTGCCTCCTGCATGGCAACCAACAGTGCAAACTGCACCATGGCAGTCATTGGTCGGTAAGGAGAAGAGAAACCCCAAAGCAACTGGAGTCTGCAAGAAAGGATGGAGGGGCAGAAGTGTACTCAACATGTTGTCGTGTTTGCTTAAGATGGAGGCCTGGCTTAGGAAGCAATGTTTTCTAGTAACTACCCCTGAACCTTTGTAGGAATGAGTGGTATAGAGGAGCTAATGTCTTGGAGCTAAACAGATCCACATTTGAGTCCTTAACCTATTGCTTCCTAGTTAGCTGCCTTTAGGCAGATCATTGGATCCCACTGAGATTTGGGTTTTGCATTTGTTAAAGGAGAATAATAATCCCTACTTCCCAAAGTTGTTTATGTTGGGTATAAATAAGCAAAGTAAGTTATAGGGGTTTGGTACATAGTCTCCAGTATTTACTATTCCTATTACTAATATTGTTCTAACTGTTACTGTTGCTAATACCAATACCATTGGATCGGGCAGGTGTTGTAGTCTTCTGGGGGTTCCTCTCGGCCCTTCTTCACCTGCCTGATCTTCAGTCCCACCAAAGGAAATAATCTCGTGATTGACAAAGAGGTGTGAATGGTATTACCACCCAAAGTCCCATATTCTAATGCCTCTGTATGGGGCTGTTCCATTCTGGAACCAACACTATAGATAGAAATTCTCAAATTCAATGTACATAAAAGTCATCTTCAGGGCTCTAAAAATACAGCTTGCAGAGCCCTGCCCTAGAGTTTCTGATACAGTGGATTTTAGGGTCCAGTAATTTGCATTTCTAAAATGTTCCTAGGTGATGTATAATGAAAATGCTTGCTTGGAGACCTTCACCAAGTATCATCATGGAAGCCACCAGGAGCATAATTTCCATAGAGAGCTTGCTTTGTGTGGGGGTGCAGAAAAGCCTGGGAACATTAAAGCTGATGTTTGGGATGGATTTAGCTTCGGAAGAGGAGAAGACTGGAGGGGAAGACAAGTGTCAAAACCCTATGCCGCCTATTTCACAGTTGTGACTGAGACTCTTTTGGCTCAGGGATTCTCTGCTCTCCCCTTCCTCCTTCCCTTCCTCCTGGCTTCTTCATTCGTTAACAGCTCTTATCCTGTGGGCTTCCTCTTCTTCCCACTGAATCTTCCTGAAGAAGATACAGAGGAAGAGCTTCTTAGGTAGAGCAAACAGCATGCTAAATGGCCTGAAAGTTGGATCTGAGTAGCTAAGAGTAATTCAAATTGGCTGGAGCATAGACTGTGAAGAGATAGCAGCTTGGGAAGATGCTGTGTAGTGAGTGACACACACAGAAGTCAGGTCACGAATTGGACTTGATCCTAAGTACAGTCCTGTGATAAGCTTCTGAAGAGCTATGTACCAGGGAGTGGCATTACTTGATTTTTAATTTAAAAGGATTGCACTGTGAGAACTGACTGGAGGGCTTCAATCTGGATGTAGGGAGACCAGAGAAGGAACTGTGGTAGGTTCTAAGTACAAGATGATGGCTGCCTACACTAGGGTGAGCCACAGAGAAGAAAAGACTCCTTGGATCTCCATTATTTATAAGAAAGTTCTTGAACCATTTTAATATTGAACCATATTCCAGTCATTTATTCTAGAGGCTTCCACGCTTTAGAGAACAAAACAGTCTGAGGGTTCCAGACCCAGAGCTCCTGATTCAGTGAGTCAGGGTAAGGCCAGAGAATTTCCATTTCTAATAAACTCCCAGAGATGCTGATACTAAGGCTGCTGGTCATGGAGCCAGATTTTGAGAACCATTCTTTTCACTATCTTTCTATGAAGAAGGCAATAGCCTCAGCCCTTTCCAGCTGATAGTGTTCTCAATATTGGTAACCAGCATCCTGGCATTTAAATAAAACACAGGACCTGCTCACTGAGATTCTGCCTTTCTGGATCTGCATTAGCTTATCAAGCTCTGCCAGACTCAACTAATTGATCTTCATGAACCATCCTGAACCATCAGGTCCACCTCTTCCAATAATTCTTCCTCTCAGGCTTTACTTGGCTTCCAGAGGAAACAGATCCTGCTCAGCCCAAGAGATTCCATTGAACTCTCTCAGGGTCAACTCCCTGAGGAAAGAGTTGGAGAATTCAACATGATTGTCATGTTTTATTTATGTGGAGATTCCAGACTCTTCTACCTCTCATGCCTAGGTTAAACAGGATACTCCCCAAATAATAATGAATTAAATAAATGTTTCTTTAATCCAGGAGTTGCTCCTCTCTTCTCTCTTTGCATGCTCCTTAACTCTCACAGATGGTCAGTCTTTCTTGATTTTAGTTTTGGCAAGGGCCCTCCTTAAAAATATTTTGTTCATGATAATAAGAAATTTTAAAAGTTAACTTCAAGACTGCCATCCTGGGGTGTCTTTAACAGGTTTTCCTTCCTTTGGTAAGATTTAGCAGAGAAGGATTATTTTTAAAGACATCTCTTTTCCTTCCTTTTTTCTTTTCTTCCTTTCTCTCTCTCCATCCCCCCATGCCCTTAGACTCAATCCTTCTGGTATTGGTGTTTGCAATCTTGGAATGTCTGGATCACCAAATTCACTGAGATAAGTATTCATGTCCCCTTCCTGCCCTCCAGAGATGTCAAGCCTATTGTGGTAGCTTCAGCTCTTGGTACAACGGAGCAACTTAGCCATGGTGACTTTCGGGCCTGAGAATGGATTCCTTCAAGAACTCCTCAGACATTGATTAAAATGCTAAGGAAAGGGGAGGGGAGAGAGCAGTGGAGGAAAATAAAATATGAGTGCTCCTTTGGGTGAAGCTCAAGACAAGACTGACTCTCAAGGCATCGCTAAGGGGAGGAGGTGAAGACTCTCAAAAGAGCAGGGATGACTGCAGGGGAAGTATAGGGAAAGTGGAGTTCAGGAAGGAGCAGGACAAGACCCCACACCATCCATTGTGATGAAATCAGGTCCTTAGGGAGAAAACGAATGAAACACTTGAGACTAAATTTATTTTGTATCAGGGAAAGCCTGGGTTCATGAGTACTTCTATTTTCAGATCTCACTCACTGTGCAATGAGTGACCACGTTCACTCCCCTCAGTGCATGTAGTAACCACATATTGTGACAAGACATTCCAAGATGCACTTCCAGTGAGTCTAATTTTCTTATTGATTTCATTGTTTAGATTAATTTGTAATGTAATCTATAATATAAATATATTTATAAGTAATAATTAACAATTCATTATCAATTTAATTATTATTAAATAATATATATTTATAAATTACTTCAGTATAATGTTTATGTAATATAAATAATATGTTTTTTTATGTTTGTATACATATTTATATATTGTTATATGTTATATGATATTTATGTTATATAATTATGTCATATATTATGTTTGTAAACATTTATGTTATATGTTGTATTATATTTATTTGTCTTTAAATTTGTGAACATATTTATGTTATAATGTATAATGATTGTTATATAAATTATTATAATATACCTTATAAATAATTTTAACCAATAAGGCAAGGACCTTTGATGAGAAAGAGTTCTACTTAATGATAGTTTTTTGGCATGCTGCTTATCTTGGAGAACTGGATGGAATTTTATATTCATAATTTCCTTATTTTGTTCCTGTAGGTTGACACCTTTCTGTCTATCTTTGGTAAAAAGTGTTTATTTCACATTGTGTTTCCATATTTTTGGTGCTTAAATTTAATCTCCTGTCTTTTGTCTAATTCAAGCCTGAAATTTTTCAATGAATTTGTATTCAACAAATTTCATATTTGTGAACATTCAGATAGGGCTACTTTTAAAAAAAAATTCAGATAAAAATTCATCAATATAAAGTCATAAAACATTTGTCCATTTAAAGGAATAAAGGAGTTTTCAGAACTTCAGAAACCTCAATTGAAAAAAGGAATTAATGGCAGTTTAAGGTCATGTCACTGCAGCAAAGGCTGAATATTTGCCACATTCATCATAACTATCTGAAGATCTAGAAGACCTCATTCTGAGTCTAGGTTGAATTACCTAGACTATTTGAAGCTGGTAAAAGCATATGAAAGTGATTTTTCCTACTATGGATTTTCTGCAGTCCTGTCTGGCTTTTTCTCATTGTGTCTGAGTTAGAGGTTTGACGACATTTACATTACAATATTCATAGTCCCAGTTTACAATATCGCACTTCACCAATAGGTGTCACTGTCTAACACATGATTTATTCAAACGTGAAAAAATTTTTACGTATGGATTTTGAGGTTCTGTGATATTAATGAATTCCAGATTTTAATCAATGTGGAAGGGTAGAAACTTTGAGCATTAAGTTTCCACAGAACAAGGTCTCCTGAGGTTGGTGGGGGTGGGAGAAGGAAATGAATCATGTAAAGAGTTATATTTTAGCCACTTTGGGGAGAAATAATAGAGTGATATTGGTCCTCAGACAACAGTCACCAGTTGTCTGCTTGTTGAGGTTTAATGCCTTTAACCCACTTTTTTTTTCCAAATGATAATAGAGAATGTGTTAATTCACATTACATTCCAATTGGTCACCAAAGTTTAGAGTTCAGAAAGGTTTTTGTCCTGGTACGCAACTTAAAGTTTTCCTTCAAGTTGAAGTTTTCATTTTTGTCAAACATCAGCTATGAGATATGACAGGTGTTCCGTGCTGAGCCAAGAGTTGGCCTGGGATGCTTCACAAAGCAGGTGATATTCAGAGATGGGAAAAAGAGAAGCGAACGTCTGTACAGTCAAATTCTCCTTTTGAAGATTTGAAGGCCTAAGTGATTTTCTTCTTAGAGGCAAGAGAGAAAAGTGACTTTTTACAGCTTTAGTGAACCTCTTAGAAAGTTCATTTTTAACTGGCTGCTTCTTTAAAAAGCTATTATGGAAGTTTTTGAACACACACAAAATTAGAGAACAGTATAATGAATCTGTGTGTGCTCATCACACACTTCAACTATTAATCACCATATGTCTATTTTATCTATACCTTCCCCCCAACACCTCATCACTACCCTGCTGGATTAAATCTAGACACTATATCACTTCACCACTCTGTGTCTCAGTATGTATCTCTAAATATATATTTTTAAACCATTGTTAAAACCAAAAAGTTAACAGTATTTTCAATATCATCTGATAAGCTGCCACAATTCAACTTTCCTTTACTGTTCCATAAATACCTTTTTTAAAATGGTATGATTAGAATTCTTATAAACCTACACATTGTATTTACTTGAGGTGTTTCTCAAAACTCTTTCATTTGTAAGTTTTCCTTCTTTAAAAATAATGCATTTATTTGTTGAAGAAACTGGATATGGAATAGAATATTTCATACTGTAGGTTTGGCGTATTAGATCTCTGTGGTGTCATTTAACATGTTCATCTGTCTTCTGTGTATTTTCTGTAAACTGGAAGTTATATCTACATGCTTTATCATTTTCAAGATCAATTTTTTTTGGAGGGGCAAGAAGACTTCACAGATGATTCTGTATACTGGCTATAGTATTTCATCAGAAGCATTTGATGTTCAAAACACTTTCTCTTTCTCTACTGTATTTTATTTTTTGGTAATGTTAAAGTTGATCAAAGGGTCTAAGTGTTGTCAGCCTGATCCAAGCATCATTCTCCTCCTCCTTGTAGCAATCACTGATGATCATTGCCTGGAATTATTATCTCATTAGGAAATACAAAGGGAGATACTCTCATTGAATCATTACTTCTACAGTTACTAAGTAGAAGAATATTTTTCTCATCAACTATTTGACTACCCTTGGTCAGAATTCATAGAAGAAAGGCAGGATAAAGAGCCAATTTTTAGGGGCTGGGATTGTGGCTCAGCGATAGAGCGCTCCCCTAGTACGGGCAGGACCTGGGTTTGATTCTCAGCACCACATAAAAATAAAGGGATTTGGGGCTGGGGATGTGGCTCAAGCAGAAGCGTGCTCACCTGGCATGTGTGTGGCCCGGGTTCGATCCTCAGCACCACATACAAACAAAGATGTTGTGTCCACTGAAAACTAAAAAGTAAATATTAAAAAAAATTCTCTCTCTCTCTCTTTTAAAAAAAAGGCATTGTGTTGTGTCCATCTACAAAAAAGATTCTCTCTCTCTTTCTCTCTCTTTAAAAAAAAGTTGATTTTTATACCTCTCTTTATGTACCAGATTTCAGAATGAAGGGTTGTCATTCTAATAACCTTCAAATGAGACCAAGGAGGTGTATTTAAAAAAATAAATAGTTGTGACTACCTGGATAGGTAAAAATCATAAATGACATATTTTAATCTATTGTAGTGATTATACTTCTTGATGCTTAAACAATCTCACCTTTGGCTGGGAGTCACTTGTCGCCTATCCTCTTTCAACATGATAATGATGTTAATAGTTTCTTTGCTTTCTGATATGACAAAATGTACCAGGCTCATAATGTAACTTCCCTGTGCTAAACCTGCATTCAGTCATGTCTCCAAGGATATCAGGTTCTTTTTTGTAGAACAGTATTTAGGAACCACGATCTGGAGAATATGTTATATATTATATAACATATGTATCTATATTATATATCTATATCTATATATTATATATATATATATATATATTATAGTATTTAATAGAACATTATGGGTATATTAGACTTCATTCACATGCAGGTCTACAGGTCTCATTGAGCAGTATTTCCTTTTAAACATGCTTTGGACTTTCATAAGGTACAGCTTATGAAAAATTGAATGCATAACATTTAGTTTGAGTTTGGCAAGAAATATTTGTATGATTTTTTTCAATTATATTTGTATACAATAAAGCTATTGTTAACCATCAATGTATGAATTACTTCTATAGTTCTCAGCAGCAGAAATGTGAGCACTGGAGGGAAAAGTAGGTTTACAGTATGGAATCTGAAGCTGGATTCTGGAAAATTCTTCTAATCATCAGTCATGTTTGTTAGTGAAGGAGTGAGCTTTCATCAAAATTAAATTACTCATCTGTCAGGGATATATTTGATAATGCAGCACATACAAATCAAAAGCAGCATACATTTACAAAATTTATGATAATTATGTAAAATTGATTTTATCAAAATTCCTGTGTTTTTAGGCACAAACTTACAAGAAGACTGCAAACAAGTACATATTTTTGTGAAGCTGTATATTTTATGCCTCTCAGTTATCAATAATAAAAACAAATCTTGATTTATCAGTCTAGAAAAGATTAAATTATCTTTCTATTCTCTTTATAGGAATTAATAATAGAAAATTGTTCTTATTTAAAAAAATGATGAAAAATACTGTTGTTCACACTGTAGAGAAGGTATATATTATTGAAGTTAGATAGTCAATAAAAATGTGTTTATTTATTTTATTCTGTGATAACTAAGCATTTATTGGCTATTTAAAATTTATTGTTAAGATTTTTTAAAAAAATCTAAACAGATATGCACTTCCACACTTAATTTTGCATTTTTAATTTTATATTACCTTTCAAAGTGTATTCCCCCAAGTTGTAGAAGCCTCAGAACCCCTCAATATGAGAAGAATGTGGTGTATTTAAAAATATAAACACTCTAGAAGTTCTTTACTTAGTCCCTTCTGTTTTTAAGCTTTCTGTGTCCTACTCTGTGCCCTAGGATCTCTACATATGGCCTTAGCTGGGTTTTGTTGCTCTTCGGATTCCAGAATAGGGAAATGTTAGGCTCTTCATTCCTTTACTTCCTTCTTGTCTCTTGCAATAGTTGTAGCAAAGAATGTACTCCTTTAAGCTCTCAGCACTTGGCTGAAAGGCTCCTTCCTACTCCATGGTTTTAGCTCTTATGTGGCTTGCTCCTTCTGGCTGCAAAGACCTTATCATACTTGTTGATTGCTTTCATTTTATTTAAGTACATAGTCCCACTGTTAAATTCTTATAATCAGACTTCTTTGATTGTGCTGTTTATTTTCTTGTGGGACCAACATGGGTAGGGAGGTTAAGTCATAGTAGGGCAGGCTGGGATAGGAATTAGCCAAACCTATTGGTTCCTTTTGATCACATGGTACCTCAGCTTGCACATCCTTTGCATCTGAAAGCTATGCCATATTTGGCCTCTGTTTAAGAAATGGGACTCTTTGGCAAGGCAGGGATTTCTTGTGTTTAGGCTTCATGACTCATTGAGATACCACGCATCCTCTTCCTCACTCCTGAGGGTCTGCTTCCTCCCTGGAGTATCACCTCAAAACAATGTGTGGGTCTTTGATGCTCCAGTGCATCTGTGTTCAGTCCTCTTTGCAATGTTTGGAATTATCCTTCTTTTGCTGCTGCTGCTCATATAGGTGCATCCCTCTCTTCTTTTCCTCCTCTGGCATCTTCAGTATAATATATGCAACTAGTTGAAGCATTTGTTTTATATAAGAGCTTATGATTTCAAGTAACTTATGATTTCTGTCTTGCAAAAATCCTTGAGGCAAAATGCTGAGGATCTGAAGAAATGGGTAAAAAGAAAGATATACAGAGAATCACATGAATTAAAATTATGTTCGTATGCCTCCAAGATCATCCCAAATTGTTGCTGGATGTTATGTTTATTAGTGTGATGATTCAAACTGTTTCCTGGAACCCACATGGGGGACAGATCTTCATCTGCTTATTTGCAGATCCATACTCTCTTTCTTTGCCCTGTTCTCTATTATAAGAAACTGCATTTCTCAGGCCCCTAGTCCTATAGTATCTGTGTAGTTTCCTCTAATTGTATATAAGAGTAAAAGAGAAAATGAAGAGGGAGAAAAGCCAGGACATTCCTGTTCCCCTCTCTGCTCTTTGTGGCATCTTTGGTGGAATCTCTGTGCATCTTCTGTGAGTCCTGCTGGAAGAACCTCTCTCCATAGTCCCATGGGAGAGGCCCAAGAAGGTTTCTAATTGCTTGTCCATGATGACAGTTCCTGGATTTGAAACCACAACTTCTTCTCTGTATTCTACCAACCTAAGTTGCCAGTGGCTAGATGTAGCCAAACCCTGGGTTACATCACCATCTCCTGCTTGGCTCCTAAGTTCTTTCATCACCTGCGTTCCCAGATTAAATTCTGTCTGTTTCAAAAATCTAGAGTATTTTCTGTGTTCTGATGGAAATTTAAATAATATGTTTATTTTTTTTAACGCAAGAATTTGCCTTCTTCTCAGACCCCATTTTTTTTGTTGTTGTTAGAAATGGCTTACTTGTCAAAAAAATAAAAAGAGCAACCCAGTCAATCTAGTTAAAATAACAGAAGAGCAATTGAAAGTGTATAGATCTGGGGATGGGGTTGTGGCTCAGTGGTAGAGTGCTCACCTAGCATGTGCAAGGCCCTGGGTTCAATCCTCAGCACCACATAAAAGTAAAATAAAGATATTGTGTTAAACTACAACTAAAAAATATATTAAAAAAGAAAGTGTATAGATCTTATGAAATTTGGAGGGTACACAGAATATGAAATCTGTTCTACTCTTTAGGTAGGCCTAACCCTCAGATGGTTTTGTGCATGCACAGATAAGACTAAGAAGCAACGACTCTTTTACAGCAAATCCTGTATGAGTGAACACATACAAGGCTCCTGAAGAAAGCTCTTTTCTTCTTCCTGTCCTTGGTAGTTCAAGCAGCACTCTTGACAAGGAGGAAATATTACGGAAGTATATGATTTATTATCTCCTTAGACATTACTGAAGACAATGGTAGAATTTCACTGGTCAGTGGTACCCAAAAGACTCTCCAAAATGCAGGCTATGTTAACTTAAATTTCAAATTCTTATGCTTGCTCACTTCTTTTTATTCTGTGCAACTTATTCCACCCATGCTTGTTTCCAGACCTCTTCTATTTAACTTTATTTTTAGTATGTTTTTATGATTTGTTTTACTTTGTGTAATATCTTTACTGTGGGGAAGATTCCTGTGTCCAGGACAAAAAGAAATGAGTCACACAAAAACATTTGGTCAAACTTCATTCATGATGGTGGGGTCTCATTTCATTTCATGTTGGACAGTCTGTAGTTTCCTCTTACTATTGTAACTATATTTACACATGAACTTAATGACTCAAAATGTTCCTCCAATGTCACTGACTATACATATTTTATTTTTAACTGTACCTTCTCCCAAAGCCATAGCTTCCTCTCCTGATCTATACTGCTCTGTCAAAAAATCACATTTAGGATGAGCCAGAACCAGGGCAGTCCTCAGGGATCTCAGCATCAAGAGTTCTGTGGTTTTCATTCCAGTGACCCACCATTAATATGACTTAGGTTCCATCTGCCTCCAAATCTGTCTTTTGGTGCAATACGTCAGATTGAGTGATAGATAGTCAGGCTTCCAAAGTGTGGAGAAGGGATCTTAATGCAACCACTCTGCCTTTGTCCCTTCGTTTATATCTTGTTGTTAAGAGATTTGATTATGATCTCAGTGTTTTATTTTCCCTCCAAATCATAAAGATTGACTTTTCCTGTATTTATTTTAGGAAGCAAAGACAACAATGCCAACAGCATGCATTTTAACAAGAGGAGTGTAATTACTTTATGTAAAAATAGGTTATTATAATGAGGTATGTTATACTCATAGAATATACTCATAGAATAGAACGTGTACTATTAACTGATGGAGACCTTAGCTAGCTGTCACAGTGTTGCTGATTACCTCTTTCTTCTTGGTCCTATTGCATAGATATTGTTGGTCTAGATATGTCTTCCAAAATGCTGCCAAGAAAAGGAATCTAGAAATGGTTCTTCTGGTGGGCTGACCTGTAATTGTGCAACCTTTGAACTCATAATGATCATGGCTTCCTGCGATCTCTTTTGGGATTTTATAGAACTAGAAAGCTTCTAATCAAAATTCCTACTGGTCTGGGGCTGGGGATGTGGCTTAGCTGTAGTGCACTTGCCTAGCACATGTGAGGCACTGGGTTTGATCTTCAGCACCACATAAAGAATCAATAAAATAAAGGTTTTGTGTCCAACTACAACTAAAACATATTTTAAAAATTCCTACTGGTCACTTATTCACTGGTTAGTGCACATGTGTTCAGTAATTGCATAACCAATTGCTAATGACTGAGGTGCAGATGTACTAATGGCCTAACCACAAGTATCAGGAAAGTACTAGAAGTACCTACAGTTAACTTTTGCTGGGATTGCACGTGGAGCATGAATGTAGATGTTGGAAATGAACTAGGAGAGGGAAAACTTCATGACTGCCTCTTTTTGCTGAGACACTTTTTTATATGGCTTTAGATGGAGACCTGAAGCCATTTGCCAGGTTATATATACCAAGGCAAAATGGAGATGTAGGACAGCCATCCTGAATACTTACAAGAGCAAAGTCAATCTTGTTCATGTGGTAAACATTTGAATAAATTTTGAGAAGAGATTATGTAGCAATTAGGGTTATGCATGTGTTTGGTGCATGATTGAATTATCTAAATGGTGTTTATAAGGGCAGGAAGAAAAGAAACCTAAGAAACATTTCTGTACCCCAGGTTTACAGAGTAAGGTCCATTCCTTACCTAACACTCCCACTTTAACATTGAAGCTAGGTTATATGTGAACCATGGCTGAATTTGTTCAGAAGACCAGTTATAGGTGAGTTTATATCAGTTACAGAAAGAGTCTGTGAACCATAGGTCATTACATGTAGGCAGAAAGAGATGATTTCTACATAACAAACTGCTCCTTAGCTATATTGTCATTGAAAGCAAAGCCTTCTTAAAAATCAGCAGATGGGGGCTGAGGGTGTGGCTCAGCAGTGGAACCCTTGCCCAGCAGTGGTGAGGCTCTAGGTTTGATCCCCAGCTCTCTCTCTCTCTCTCTCTCTCTCACTCTCTATATATATATATATATATATATATATATATATGTGGTNTATATATATATGTGTGTGTGTGTGTGTGTGTGTATGTGTCTATCTATATATAAGTATATAAATTAACTAATTAATTAATACAAATCTACTAATGAGTAATGTGTCATTAAAAGTTAGCAATTAGAACAATTTCAGATAAGACTTCAGAATTCTCTTAAAGGAATGACAAGGAACCTAGAACGTAAGAAACTGGAATTTTAAAGCCAGTGAAACACTTTATTTTTCCAATGAAAAGGGCCCCAAAAATATTGAAATAAAAATCTAAGTTAGATGAGGCGAGAGATATTTCATCTACTATATGATTAAAGGCTTTTCAGCTTCTTATTAGATAACTTAGGTATAAATATAAGATATTAATATTAACTTTGATATTAATATCAGATATCTGACACATAATATTTACAGTTTCTGATAGTTTCACTAACTTCTTTAGCAGAGTTTTACTAATTTCTTTGGCATTCTTTCCTATATGGCTTCTGTCGTTCATGAGGTTTTAATTTCACTGCCTTCATAAAATCCCAAGAAACTCATTCAAGTGTTGTAGAAGACAGAAATCAACCTCAGAGGATCTTAGATGATTTCAGTGAAGAACCTAATTCTCAGAGTGCTAAGAACAGGTTAGAAATACCTCACAGACTTCATTGCTATAGAGCAGCTTATTTCAGATAATATCTGTCCCAACTAATATACAGTAATCAAGGGAGAAACAAGATTCTGTTGGATCAAGTGGCTAGAAACATTTATAAGTTAAGGCAAATATTTGATATTGGGTGCTCTTTGGGTTTGTTAAATATAAAGTTGTTAGCTGTGCATGGTGTCCAAAACAACCTAGCTCGATTACTTAACTGCTGTGTGAACCTATTAGACTGAGCATTTATCCATTCTGTGCCTCAGTTTCCTTCTTCATAAGTAGGGATAGTTATAATAACTCCTTATGGGTTCTTGTGTAGATCTGATGAGTTATTACATGAAAAGCACTTGGAAAAAGGATTCAATAAATATTACATAATACAATTAATTATTAACATTTATAATAACCAGTTAAATCAATAATGAGTATCACTAAAATAAAGGCTGATATGAAATAAAGGATATTAGATATAAGTTTGGAAACATGGCTTCTAGTCATGGCTCTGATACCCAAAGTGAGTTACAGAATTTTAGAACTTGAATGTGGAAGTGATTTTGAGATTATCTTATTCAATTTCCTTGATTTTGTAAAGAAATTGAGGACAGAGAAATCTTGCTCAAGGCCACACAGCTAGTTGGTAGCAGCATGCATTCTACTCTGAAATGAACTTGGCCTTTAGTTCCCTCATGTGGAAATCAAGGTGTTGAACTACATTAACTTTGCCTCAAATTCAATTAAAATATAGTTTCTTTTAAAGTTCAGATAATTAATTTATTGAATAGGTATTTATGCCTAAAAATATCTAGATGTGATTATTCTTTAATATAATAATTCCATTCCTAGGTATGTATCCAGTAGAAACGTGTATCATGAAAGAAGCCATACACAAAACATATTATGTGATTCCATTTATATTATATAGAGTACAAAATTAAGCAAAACTAAATTAGCTTTTAGAAGAGGGATGGTTGTTACCTTCATCAGGGTTGATAAGAGAAAGGGTACAGGGCATTTTTGAGGTGCTGGTGGTGTTTTGTTTTCTGATCTTACTTCTGTTTACGTAGATATGTTCAGTTTGGGAAAATCCAATGGACTTCAAACCTATGATATGTGTGCTTCTTTGTATGTGTATTGTGCTTCTTTGTATGTGTACCAATGAAAATGGTAAAGAAAAAATTATCACTTGTTGGTCATTATTTCAGATTCTGCAATGAACAATATTGATAATATCTTTGTCCTTATGGAAGCTATTTTTAGTGGGGAGTAAAGGAGACAGATAAATGTGATGAAAGAAAGCTAAAGTTATTTTAAAATTGTAGTTGATCAGTGTGTTAGTCAGTTTTCCATGGCAGTGACAAAATACCTGAGATAATCAATTTATAAGAAAGAAAGATTTATTTTGGCTGATAGTTTTAAAGTTTTCGTTCCATCGTCACTTGGTCTCATTGCTTTTGGGCCCTGTACATTATGGCAGGGGCACATGGGTAAGGAAGCCACTCACCCCATTGTGACTGAAAGCAAAAGAGAAAGGAAGAGAAGGAGCAGGAGTCTCAATATCTCTTCTGGGGCACACCCCCAATGATCTAACTTTCTTCCTCCAAGCCCCACCTCCCAATAATGCCATGGGCTCAAAACCAAGCCTTTAACCCATTGTCCTTTGGAGGACATTTAAGATCCAAACTATGATAGTGAGTGATTACTACATTTATTACACAGCTACTTTGCAGCAGCCATTATCATCTTCGAATTTGCATTTGATTATAGTTAAACATTTGATACTGCATCATCTCTCATTTTGACTCTATGATCTTCTTTCAAATACTATACATTTTAAAAAAATCTTTAATGCTTTATGCTTTTTTTCTTGGCTGTCTGCTGATTTCCAAGTGGTTGTAGATTCATTTTTCATCAATACATCAATGGATGTGTGCCAATTACCACAAAGTATTCATTTCTTATAAAGGAATATAAACACAACAAACTAGAAAAACTAGCTGTGGCTGCCAGTGGTATATGGGACCTATTATAGTCATTTAAGTAACCTCAATAGTGATCTGTTTACAAAGAAAAGACTATTTGCTTTCTAAAATCTATTGCCCACTTAGTAACCTCACTGACAAATGCAATGTTATTCAATATTATTGTCCCATGTTTTCAAAGTTGTACTATAATTGCCTTTCAGACAAAAAGGATACTTTAATTATTATGCTTAATTGTGCAGAGAGAACAATTGCAAAAACAAGGATATGCATTGATGTTCCAATACGCTTTATGGGATAAATTAAGTCCAAGAATCAAAAGAAAAATTCTGAGAAAATAGATAAAGAACTCTTTAAAAAAATGTGTGGAGACTTATATTGGATCACATACCAAAGCCCTAAGAGAAGAAAAGAAAGATTTTGATTATAGGAGAGAATATAGTCTTATCACTTTTTATTGTGTCAAAATGTCCCCATGGACTGAGGGAACACATGAATCCTCTAGCTTGGGATTATAATGACGTTAATTGTATTACTTAATTTAATTTTTTATGAACACTGCATTATTTAATAATGGTTCCTTTAATGGAACTTACAGGGATGTATTTTCACTTGTTATGCCATTCCTTGTTTTCTATTAGTCTTCCCTTCCTCACACCTCAGTTTACAGCACGTGGCCCCTGTTGGATGTTCTGCACAGACTGGCTTTGTCTCCAGGTTACAGTTGATTGGAGGAGAGGAGAACACACATTCCAACAGATGGATGTGCCCAGATTATAGGCATAGTTGATCAAGAAGTGGCCATCTGACCCAAGCTTGGCCTATTCTTTTCCCCAGAATTTTGAATTAGGTCTTAGAAGGAGAAGCTGATCCCTCTTTAATGGTCAACTTTGTATGATTGCTGTTTAGAGATATTTTTCCTGCCATGTGACATTCTCTATAATAGAAAATAGTAATTAGGTAGGCGTTGGGGAGCAGAATTGGGAAGGGAACATTGTTAATGTCATTTTTGTCTTTGGTACCTATCCGTTCACAGGCATGAAATATTCCTGATTTGGGAAACATTTACTATGAAATGGCAGAGATAACATATGTACTTGCAAAAGCCAGCAGTACTTAATACAGTTCCCAGTCTTCACCCAGACTCTTCTACAGACAATAAAGTGGGTTACTTATGACTGCTACAAAAAAATCCAGTAAGAAAGCTCAGCTTCCTCTTGGAATGAAATTATTTTTAAATAAATAAAATAAATGAAGAAGTAAATAATTCTTTTAGAATTCCTAAAAAAGACTTATCTTTCATTTAACATTTGCATTTGTTTTTCACTTAATGATAAAGACTAATTATAGAAATTATTCCTTTTAAAGCTGAGAGGCATCTCCATTACTGTTTGCTTTTTTACCTGAGGAAAGTTGGGTTCAGAATGATCAACATATCTACCTAGATCTCACAGCTCATCAGTTCCAATAAAACTTTCCATTTGGGACAGTAAAATGACTGCACATGGGCGACTACAGAATCTGAGTCCAGAACAGAGGCCTATAGAGCCATAGGGCACTTGGGAACATTTCTCAGGAGTAGAGTCCTGAGTAAATATCAGGTCCTGAACACCATGTTCCACTGCATGCCCTTGTATTGCTATACAGTTGCTTGCTACTATATTTCAGAGAAGACTTCAGGTATCTGCAAATTCTGTAATTGTTTCTCCCTTGTTCCATCTACCAAATTTCAAAGCTCTTACTTCTTCCTATCATTGTTCCTTCCCTGTCTCCTTGGAAATATGGCCATCTTGGGGAGATGCCCTGTGTTGTCAACTACTGGAGAATGGTGTGAATTGGTGAGATTGTGAACAGGTATGTGGATTGGGATGCACTCTGGGAGAATATGCTATCAAAAGGGAAATAATTCTGCATAATGAACTCATCTAGTTGGAGGTGAGGGAGGACTGATCAGAAATTTGTACATTTTCTGGGTGACAGAGGATACTTCTCTGAATTCCAATCTGATTTCTTAGGTGGGTGCATTACTTGACCTCTCGAAGACTCATTCAATTCATCTTTTTAAAGGAGAAATAATTTTGTATATATGGTTATATAGGTTAAATAAGAAAATACAGATGCAGAATTAAGCACAATAAGCACATTATATATTAGTTATTAACACTGGGAAAGAATAATTTTTTAAAAAGATATTAAAAAAACTCATGGCTTTTACAGAGATATAAAATGAATATGTGCCAATGATTTTATTTAATGCATTATTAAATGAGTATAAACAGTTCAAAGGGGGGATTCAAAGAACAGATTAGTTTATAAAGCAGGAATATTGAAATTAATTGCTCTAAACACTGCATATTTTCCTTTGGAGGCACCTGGTAATCTTTTTTGCTTGTTCCAAATTTCCCGACATTGTTATCATATTATTAATTCATCTTAAGTGAAATCCTCCATTCAAGATCACTTATCAAAAAGGTCTCTACTTTTGACGTATATCATAATTCTCTTTCATGTGCCTAAAACCCACATTTAAAATATAAATATTCCTGCTTATTTCGGGTAGATTTTGCAATAAAGTGCTATTACTACAACCCTTTATTATCAAGCTTTTAATTCTTGGCCATAATTTACCAACTTGGATTAAAGTCAAAGGGTAAAAAATATGCTGAGACTTAAACATGAAGGAAAAACGGAAGTGGTCATGCTGGCAATTTACCCATTTAGAAAACGTCTGGGCTATGAAAACTAAATCCACCGTTGGCAGTGTACACTCAAGCAAGAAAGTCTATTTGGTGCGGGAAATAGTACTCAACCTTTCATTTTCAGCAATTTAATCAAATCTCTCCTGCTCTCTCAAATATTTATTTAGTCTCCTATAATTTATGGTAACCATGGCACTTAGTATTACCCAGGTGTTAAATCTAATACAAAAAAAATGGTAAAAAGAATAGTAAAGAAGTATCAAGTAATGCCCATGGGAACTTATTAAGTGTATTTCATTTAAATAATCCAATTCAATGGATTGAAGCAGAATTCTAAAGAAAAAAAAAATACAACTAGAAAGAGCTTGGCTTATATTGGAGTGGGTACCTTACCTGCCAGCTGCCCACATCATTAATTTTAATAATTTCTATGCAGACTTCTTAGATGGACTGCTTTATAGTCTTTGTGTTGGCCATTCCTTACTCTTATTCTGAGATATAATTGGAGTGTTGTTAGGATCTTCATTGACTTGCACAAGAGCCATAGATAAAAAATCCGTTTTGGCTCATTTTTATCTTTCTTCTGTGAAACCTGTGATTTTCCTGCTTAGAAACAAACCATTTCAGGTTAGCCAATAAACGTGAAGTGTCTCTCTTCTGCAAACCCTTACCTTTCTCAGAAACCACCTATGCATCAGTAGGCACCAATTCCACTCACACCATGAGCTCTGTTTATGAATTTATTTAGTGACTGACACTCCTCCACACCTAAGAAACATTTTGGAAAAAGCAGACACTCAGTGTCACTAATAATCAGGAAATATGAATCGGAACCACAAAGAGAGAGTACCTCACACATGTGAGAATGGCTATCATCAGAAAAACGAAACACCACAAGTGTTGACCAAGACATGGAGAAACTGAAACCCCTGTATGCTGTTGGTGGAAGGCAAATGGTAAGGGCACTATGGAAAATCAGTATGGAAATTGCACAAAATAAATTAAAAATAAAACTACTATATGATCCAGCAATCCCACTGCTGGGTATTTATCCCAAAGAATTGAAATCCGGATCTCAAAGACACACTCACAACAAGCCCGTGTTCATTGTTCACAATAGCCAAGATATGGAGACAACATATATGGATGAAGAAAATAGGGTATATACATGCATTGAGATATTATCCAGCTTTATAAAAAGAATATTTTGCAATATGCAACATGGATGGATATGAAGGGCATTGTGTTCAGGAAAACAAGGCAGTCACAGACAGATAAATACTGCAGAAAAACAAAAATCATTGCCGTGAGAGAGGAGAGAGAGAGTAAGAGCAGAAAAACATAAATCAATGACCTCCTTGTTCTGGAGTGTTTGTACTCTCACAGCTTTGCTGTGCAGTCCTTCCCCATCTGCTTCTACTTAGCTCAAGCCCATTAACAAAGCAATAATGTTAGGAACTCTGCCTCAGTAAAGTCTATGAGTATGCCTCAGGATAGCTCAAATAATTAGTAATTAATTAATATTCTAAAGAACGACTGACTTTTAACACAAAGAGATGGACTTTACACCCTTGCCAGACTTTTTATTGGTCCCAAAGATGACTTTTTTTTTTTTTGGACAGGGCACAAAGAAGGTAATTTAATGACTTTGCCTAAGCTTTGAGACAATTCAGGGAAAAATGGTCAAATCAATTTTTTTAAGTTGTTAAAATAAAAACTAAAAAAGAGTTATTATAATCTTATGTTATGGTTTGGATCCTTAATAACTCCCATAAAGCTCATGTGTAAAGGAATGCAGCAATGTTCAAAGGTGAAATGATTATATTATGAAAGTTGTAACCTCATCCATGGATTAATCCACTTGATGAATTAATGATTTGAAAGGACTACTGAGTAGCAACTGTAGGCAGGTGGGACATGGCTGGAGGAAGTAGGTCACCAGGAACATGGCTTGAACTTTGTTTGTCCCTGGCTCTTCCGTTTTCTTTTCTTTCCTCTTATTTATCTATTCCTTCCTTCCCTCCTTCCTTCCTTCCCTCTCTCTCTCCCTCCCTCCCTCCTGCCCTCCCCCCTCTCTCCTTCCTTCCTCTTTCACCTTCTCTTCCCCTCTTTTCTCCTTGCTTTTATTTTCCTTCTTTCTTCTCTCTCTCTCTACTTCTTGGCTGCCATGAGGTGGGTAGCTTTTCTCTATCATGCCCTTCTGCCATGATGGTAGACCCAAAGCAATGGAGTCAGCTGATCCTGGACTGAACCTCTGAATCTGAATCAAAATAAACTTTTCTTCATCTAAGTTGTTCATGTCAGGTATTGTGGTCACAGTCACAAAAAGCTAACCAACACATGCTATTACAAAAACAGTATGTATTTACTATGGAAAATCAAGAAACACAGAAAACAACTCTAATTTTGCTAGCCAGAGACCACTTTTGCTGAGATTTAACAGGTATCGTGGATGGCAATTGTTTGGTGCTTGTGCTTTAGAACTGGCCAGCTGGGATTATGGTAGGATACTCACTGTACCTGCCACTTCCTTTTTCTTCTGAACTTGAATTTGGTTTCAGAATCTTTCCCAACACAGTGCCAGTGGAATCCTGAATACTTTATCAGATTTGGTCCATGAGTTTAAACCTTTTTATTTTTTGTGCATCTTCCAAGCCTTTACTCTAGGCCCACAATTAATATATACAGAAGCATATGCATATGTCTTAATAAAAGTTACTGAGTTGACTGCTTCAAAGCACCCAAGAATCTTATTAAAATGATGTCTTCTATCCTGCTTTCTGTAAAAGGTACAACTCTTGAACAACAATCAAAAGATTTTCTCTGTAGCTTCAGGGAATGGTGAGATAAGGGTAGAAAGTTAAAAGAACTTACACAGACAATCATAGAAACCAGTTCAGAAAACGAGCTTTAATTTGAACAGTTTAAGTGCAGAATTTTCAAAAGGAGACTTTTGTGGTGAAAATACTTAATACTCAACATTTCATGTTAAGTCTGCATGCTTTCCAAATAAGGTGTCCCCCGTCCTTCTAAATTACTGAGTATAAAAGCTGTAATGTTATATGTTCCCGAGGGGCAGAGAGTAATTCAGACATGAAGTAATTTTAATAGAAATCATTCCTCTTTTCTTGGCAAGAGAAGAATTTCAGTAGGAATTTTTCAAAATTACAAAATATCCTTCCCTGGGGGATCCATGCCGCCACTTAGCAGATTTCTCATTTCATTTAACACAAATATTTTGATCCTCAAGGGGAAATCTGCTCAGTTACAGTTTCTGCATTACTGTCTCCCAAAGATAAATGAGGTGCTTTTCTCCAAAATGGACACAGGAGAGGTAAGGTGGGAGGAAAATGATATAAGTCCCAGGAAGAAATTTTGAAAAACAAATCATTTACCAAAGCCTTAAGAATGGAAACAGTCTTCAATTTCTATTTCATTTTCTTCTCAGAATGTTTTCAAACAAGAGAGATACTACTTTTTTCCTGAAAAAAATTAGCCTGAAAATTTTCCTGAAGGAGAAGTGAAGAAGATGATGTGGGAAGGTAACTGGGTTTCTGCCCCCTTCCAGTTCAGGTGATTGCAATGATTTTCTGTGGGTGGAGAAATGAAGAGAAATCCAGAGCCTACATCTGGACTTGGCTGGAAAGGACTCTGATTGGGTAAACAGAAGAGTCAAGGACAAGGATTCTCCTACTTTGGACTGAATGACATCTCTAGCAGTGCTGATACACCTGTGAAAAAGATGCAGTTTGCCATCCATGCCGGTCCCCGGGTGTCCCTCTGCCCTCAAGTTTTTCTGAAACTGAGTGCTGAGACCTGTCCCTATCAGATAACATTGAAAATATCAGTTTGTCCCTCTGACCATTTCAGTGGTGTTCCATTCTTTGCCAGATAATAGGAAAACTGATCCCCGAGTTGTGATGAGGTGTAAATGGGTTATGCTGTGTTTGTCAGTGATCCTGCAGAAAATGATGAGCTTGAAGGAAGTAACTCAATGGTGTTAATGTCTGGCACCATAAGTTACTAGGGAAATATTTGGAATCAGGTAGGTATTTCTGTGTTATTCTGTCTCTCTGAAGGTTGATATTGCTCTTAAGATCAATTTCAGCACCATGGGATTTGTGAATGTGTGTGTGTGTGTGTGTGTGTGTGTGTATGTGTGAAATTATTCTTAGAAGGTGAGTGGTTGTAAAGCTTTCAATGAAAGAGATACTAAATAAACTTTCAATTAAACCTTGTCTTCAAATATAGTCAAGTTCAAAGCTTCTTAGATGGTCTTTCAACATTCTAACCTTAAGCATCAGGTCTCAGCTCTCTGTATTTGAATTAAAAATTCTAGACACTAAAAACATGACGCTATGGACCATGTATATATCTTTTCATCATTTTCTCCCAGGGGTGACCCTAGTGGCTTAGCCACTAGTGATCAATAAATGTTTTTGTCTCAGCAGTCTAGGGAAATTGCTTAGATGGACTTATCAGAGCTCTGCTGCAGTCAGACAACATGTCCATCATGGATTCATGGTTATTACAAAAATTCAGGGTCAGAACAATCCTAGCATACAAGCAGTCAGATGTCACTGTGATCTTTATTTCCTAATGGAATATTCAAAGTTTCATTGCCTGAGGGATTGACGTCAGTGTCCAAGGTAATTGCCAGATGTTTTTGCATTAAGCTATTAGCCCTTTTAGAGGAGAGAAGAAACTTTCTTAAACTATAAGCAGCCGCTTAAAAATACAATTATTTTTTGAAGTAGAGATTTTATCACCATTTACGTTCTAAGAATTTGAAAAGTGATAGGAAAAATTACCCTAATACCACCACTTTAAATTAGACTTCAAGTGAGACTCTTTGTTAGGAAGCAGACTCCCTTAGGTCATCAGCTGCTTCTCTACCATTTGCTTTGACTATGATAGGCCTTGGAGAAGTTACTCCTATGTCAAGAACATCATTTAAGCTCTGTTCTAATGAGGCTAGGATGGGTATTAAATTTCCTGTGGCCAGTTTCAGGACCACAAAGGGCTCACCTAACATGGACCATTTTTGAAAATGAGTGCCATGCAATGTGTCCCTTGAGATGTGAGTAAGAGAATATTCTAGATTAGTATAAACCTTTCTCTACTGCTAAAAAACTAATATTAATAGCAGTTAATACTAAAAATAACAATTAATATATTTTGAGAGCATATTACAGATCAAACTATGCTAAGCATTTCTCATATAATCCTCAAAACTGTCTTATAATGAAAGCAATCCTACTTCATAGGTATTTTTTTGTGTGTGTGTGGTGCATGGGGATTGAACCCAGGGCCTTAGTGCATGTGAGGCAAGCAGTCTACCAACTGAGCTACATCCCCAGGTCAATTCCACTTTATAGAAGAGTAAAATAAGGCTTATAATGGTGAGATGATTTTCCCAGTCTCACATTGCTATTAAATGACAGGGGTTAGGTTTATCCCATTCTAAAACTCCGTCCCTCTCATATCTTTATGTTAGGCCGCCTCCAATCATACCATGTGTATAGCCATGTATAATTGATAAAGATGTTCTTATTTATTCTGTCTCATTGCATGCTATGGATTGCCCATTAGGAATGTGGTCTTTGCCATTGCCTTATGGATAAAGACTGGAGATTAAAAACAATTAAACAAATCATCCAGGTTCATGCAATTAGAAGACTGAGCTGGGACTGAGGCCCACGTGTGGGGTCTCTGCTTCCTATGCTGCTACCATTACACTTAAGACCCCCAAGTCTTCAGGGCCAGTGAGTGTTCATGACTTGCCAAGTGGGCAGTTTTTCTGGAAGGTGCAACTTGCATCAAGAACCAGGAGATTCAGTCAAGCTTAGAAAGAGTTTATCCGATACACTGCATCAGACATTGCCTCTGAGTTTCCCACCATCCAGGATTTTATACAAACTCAACAGTTAAGCATACTTATAAAGCAAGTTCTTAGAAAATACAAGGCAATTCGTGTTAATCCAATTAATGAATGAATAAACATTTGCATAATTAACAAAATTATTCAGTGCTGAAAGGACTCAAACTGTAATTTTTGACAAATGTATTAGCTTAAAAGTTGGATCTATCTAAACTCTTGTCAGTTCTAAGGTAGTTAAATACTTATTTATACTTAACATGAGAGAAGGATCTGGAAGACTACTGAAGGTCAGTTAGAAGAAATCTGAATTATATTGTGTGGGTCTGAGAAAAATTATTGGTTCATATCTCTATGACTTTTTCCTAAAATGAGTTGTTCTAGGACAGTTGGTATGCTTTATTTTTAAATTCTTACCTCTGCATGTTCATTGCCTAAATGTGTATGGAAACAGCATTGTTAACTAAGGGTTGCAAATGGACTCGAGAGCATTTGTGTACCTCCTGATATTAAAAGCAGAATAAAAGGCATTTGTGCATTTTTCTGGAGGGTAAGTCCATAGATTTTGTTGGGTCCTTGAAGTGCATGACTTCGCAAAACTACTAGCCTGAGGGACTCTCCATTGTGGTCATGTGTTAATATAATTTTTTCAGCTCTTAAAAATTATGGATGGCCCTTTTCTGGGACTATTGAGTCAGAAAAGTCTGGAGGGAGAAGACGAGCAATAGAGATTAACAAAATACTCTACAGATTATTATAGTGTACTAAGAGTGCTGAACACCAATGATCTGGAATATAGTATTGTCATGTGATATGAATGTGGAGGGAAAAGAGAAATTGGGGGTGGTGAATGAAGAAAGAAACAAACTGAAGGAAATATTTGCTCACTTTCAAATTCATTGTTTTTTGTTTTCTCTGAATGGATTTTTATAAAAGGTTTTTGCTTTCTTGTTATGCCATTTTTTATTTTTAGTGCTTCATTCTTTTCTATAAGTAGATAAAGGGATGATATGATGTGTTTTGAATTATACACTGTTGTTTAGGTTGTAAACAAGAGCAATCGGTTTTGACTAGTTAAGCCTAAGGTGGGAGGATAGAAATAATTCAGAATGCTTCCAAAAGCTGAAGCTCTGGGTTTCTCAGAAGGCCAGGACATGGGAAGTTTCTGGAGCGTCTCAGCTCTGCCCCCATGTCTTGTGTTCCATTCACTCAGTTTCTAATCTGAGAGGCTCTGGTTGGCTTAGGTGTTTCTAACTATGGTCAGTGGTAAGTGAGGCCACTGGGAGCCCTCTTTTGTGTATAAGGGACAGTTCCAGGAAAAGGAGCAGGTTCAGAAACCTAGCAGTCACATAAATTGATGTCTATTTTATTCATCCATAAATTGGGGTTTAAGTCACTGCATTCCTATAACCTCACACCCATCTGCCTCCAATTTCATTCTCTTCTACCAACCTGTGAGCTTCCTAAGAACGTGAACTATGTTCCTATTCATTCTGTATCTCTAGGTCTTGGACTGCAATAAGTGACAGCAAAACCCTATTGAGTTGTGGAGTTTGGCACAGGACAGGATATCAAATTTGGCAAGTGTTAAATTCACTGTCAGATTCAAGATGGCAAATTAGGGGAAGGCTGCATTTCTAGCTGCTCCATGGTTTGGGATTCAAGCAGTGGGGGTACTGCCTCTCAGCAAGATGGGTGAAAAAGGGAATTCACTGAAATTTCATACTTAACAAAGTGTCTTAGAGACTCCAAAATTTGTGAGTGTTGAATAAATAACAAGAAAGAATCCATTGGAACCAAACTGGTCGTGGCAATGGTAGTGGCGCTGGTTCACCACGGAGGGGAGGAATAACACAAACAAAGGAAAACATAATGGACAGATTTTGGCAGGGAAAAATCTGTAGATCAGAAAAACAACCTGAACTTAGTTGATCTAAAGGCTGCACAGTGAACTGATGTTTGAAAAGTGCTGTGTATTTCTCAACTGGCAAGTGGAAAACTGAGACAGGGGAGTCATCTTGAGGATGGCTATGCTGCAGCTTGCTGCTGTGAGAACTCGGAAATCAGCAAACATGGCCACACTGCCCCAGCCAGCACCTACTGTGTAGCACAGCAGAATGTGAGTGAAACAAGCACAGAAGAGATTTTATTCAGGGGGATTCAAGTCACACAAATGGAGGGGAGTGTAAGTTGCTATCCTTTTGATTCTGACAGTCACATGACTAGCTGAATGGGGATGGGGTACTGAACAGGTGGGTGTGAATACACTCAGGGACTAAGCTTGAAAAGACCTTATTCATGGGCAGTAGTGTGTGTGTAGGGTTGACTCCCATTCACCTGCAAGTAGAATTCTTGGGAGGTTTCTGTTATCCAGAATCCCAGCAGAGGTTGGTATCTGCCTGGGGTGTGTAGATCTACTCTCTTTAGAAAAGAAACTACCCAACAAAGCCCCTGATTGACCTAAGCCTCAGCCACCAGAATTCTCCTCATAGAACTCTGCAGCCACTACTCCCTGGGAGTGCATTGATCTGGTCTGTCCTGACAAAACTCCAATCAATACTATTTCCTATTCCATCCTACCATACAAGTGAAAAGGGAAACTGAGAGATGTTTCAACCAGCTTCAGTTTTAGGTCACTCCAGCTGGCCACTCAGTGAGAAACACAAAAAGGAAGTTAACAACCCCCAGACTTGCTCTCTTTCCATATGTACCCCAAGAAGAATTGGAAAGAAGAACAGTTGGGCCTAAGCAATCATCATCATCCATCATCATTCACTGTTTGGTTACCTCAGTGGAGATAATTCTTCCATTTTTTTCATTAAAATCTTTTTTTTTTTAAATGTGCTTTCTGTGCTGATTGGTTCATGGATATATACACAAATACATATTTATTACTTTTTGTCATTTTTAGCCCTTTCTTAAGATCATTATCTTTTCATGTCTTTTGAGGCTTAAAGTTTTTGATTTGGTCATTGTTGTTTTGTTTTATTTTATTTTCTTTGTTCGGTTTTCTTGTTTCTTTTTCTCGCCTTTCTTCTCCCACTAAAAAATTTTCTTGTTCTCTCTTTCTTTCTCCATTTACTTTGTTTTTTCTATTTTTTCTCCTCTTTTGTAACCATGACTTGCTGCATCTCTTTTGTATTCTCTTTATGCACATTTTGAAAATTCTAAACTTTCTTCTACCTTCCTATCACATTTTCTTTTGATAAATTGTATTTTTACCATTTTTAGAACTGTTTGTTTATATAACCCCACCGTCATGTTGTTGCAGTTATTAGTGCTGTCAATGACATAGTTGACAACTGCTTAACTCAATGCCAGATCTAGTTATTTGTTGCTTTTGCTGTTGAAATTGCTGATCCCTCCGTTAATGTTTTGTGGTAATTAGTATTGAAAATGACATAGTAGTCATCAGATATTTATTTTAATGGTATATATATTGTTTGCTTCAGTGCTTGCTATTGTTTGTTTCTGCCTTTTCTGTGAGGTGCTGGGAATCTACAAGGACACTACAAGTTCACAGGATAGAAAACCTGCTGTTATACTAAACCCAGGCAAAAGACATTGCACCTGTTCCACACACAAATTAATCACTCTCAAACTTTGGCTATAGATTAATAGAAATAATAGAATATACACCCCCCCCCCACAAACTAACAACTAGGCCCCAAGTAGTAACAGATAAAGGGGAGGATCTCAGGTTCCATTGACGGGCATTCACTGCTACAGCAAAAACAGAGAGGATACCATACCTATAAGGGGTCTTAATATAGATCACTCTGTGACCCTTTGGAAAGAGAGGACAGTGCCCTAAAAAGGCCCACATATAAGAGTGGAAGAGAAATTCATCTCTATAGATGCTTAAAACCCAACACAACAGTACAAGAAATATAAAAAAACAAGGCACCACAATACCTCCTAAAGTTCATAATTCACCAGCAGCTGACTCAAAAATATTGAAAAGAATAAAATATCAGGTAAAGAATTAAAAAGAATGACTATAAAAGTGATTAATGAATTCCAAGATAACCAAAAAATTACTGAGTGAATTAAGGAAGTCAGTGCAGGGTATGAATGAGAAATCAAATAAAGAAAAGTATCAAAAAAGAATCAAACAGAAGTCATGAAAGTGAAACACAAAATAAATCCAATAAAATGTTCAGTTTAAAGTCTCTCTGGTTGATTGAACTATACTGAATATAGAATCTTACAGCTGAAAGAAAAAGTGGCCAGTCTTGAACAGCGAGACTGTATTAAAGAAAATAAATAACCATGACCAGAAGACAAAAGAACGCTTGGATGACATTAAGAGAGAAAATTTAGGAATCATTAGAATTGAAGAAGGTTGTGAGATGCAGGCTAAAGGAATGGAAATAGCAACAGAAATAACAACAGAAAAATTTTCAAAACTTGAGAAAGAGATGAACATCCAGACACAGGAATCATTTAGAACTCCAGTAGACAAGATATGAAAAAAAAGAAAAAACTCTTTATGCTACATTATAATTAAAATGCCTAAAATACATAAAAAGGATAGAATTTTAAAAGTTTCAAGAGAAAAATTTTAGCTGACATTTAGAGGATAGCCAATCAGAATTACTTCCGATTCCTTTGCATAAACTCTAAAATCCAGAAGGCCTTAGATGATATATTTCAAGCCCTGAAAGAAAATAACTGTCAACCAAGACTGCTATATCCAACAAAACTATCCCTTAAAATAGAAGGAAAATGAAAACCTTCCAAGATAAGGAGAAAATAAAATAATTCATGACTACTAAGCCAGTACTACAGAAAATATCAAATACTTCACAAAGAAGAAGTAAAAAAAACAAACCCCAGAGCTTAAAAACAAATAATTTTATTTGAGGAGTAGCTAAAAAAGTGAGAAACAGGAGCAAATTAAAAATTAGAAATAAAATGGCAGGAGTTAATAAGTATCTCTCTATAATGACATTAAATGTGCATGGTCTCAACTCTCAAAGTGAAGAACATAGGGTGGTAGAATGGGTTAAAAAACAATATCTGACTACGTGTTGTTTGTAAGATATTAACCTAACAGGCAGGGACAGCCACAGGCTGAAAGTAAAAGGATGGAAATTTATATATGCAAATGGAGCCTCAAAATAAGCAGGAGTAACTACTCTCATATCTGACAAAGCAGACTACAAGCCAGAAGAAAGTCAATTCAAACTAGTAAAGGGAAAAATTCAATAAGGAGTTATAAGAATAGTAAATGTTAGGTCTCAAGTTACATAAAACAGACACTATTTCAATTAAGGACTCAGAAAGAGCCAAGTTTAATATACTGGGTAATTTCATTACACCTCTCTCAACTTTCGATAGGTCCTCCAGACATAAACTCAGTAGACTTTTTGGAACTGAAAATAGTATAAGTCAAGTGGACTTAACAGACAACTATAGAATATTTTATCCAACAGCAGTTGAAAATACATTCTTCTCAGTGATTTATGGAACTTTCTAAAAATAGATCATGTTTTAGGCCACAAAACAATTCTTAGTAAATTCAAAAATATTTCTTGCATCTTATTGGATTATAATGGAATGAAATTAGAAATTGGCACCAAAAAATTCGATAAAGAGTTATAAGAATAGTAAATATTTAGGTCTCAAGTTACATAAAATAGACACTATTTGAATTAAGGACTCAGATAGAGCCAAGTTTAATAATACTGGGTGATTTGAAATTTAATATTTATGTAACCAAATAAAAATAGTGGTACATTATACCAGAACCTCAGGAACACCATGAAGGCAGTTCTAAATGAAAAGTTGATAACTATGAGTGCCTACATAACAAAATCAGGAAGACATCACATAAATAACCTAATGATGAATCTCAAGGCCCTTGAAAAAAAAGAATAAACCAATTCTAACACCCATAGAAAAAAGGAAGAAATTAAGATTAGATATAAAATCAATAAACTACATAATAAAAATAAAAAAACAATACAAAACATCACTGTATGAAGGGTTGGTTTTTTGAAAAGATAAACAAGATTGATTAGCCCTTAGCCAAACTAACCAAAAGGCAAAGAGAGAAAAAACAAATTAATAAAATTAGAGATGAAAAAGGTGAAATCATCATAAACTTCATAGAAATCCAGAGGATCATTAGAGAATATTTTAAAAATTTATGCTTTAATAAATTATAAAACCTAGAAGACATAGATATATTTCTAGAAATGTAAACTTGCCAACATTGAATCAAGAGGACATAGAAAACCTAAGCAGATCAATAATAAGCAATGATATTAGAAGGAGTAATAAAAAGCCTTTCAACAAACACAAGACCAGGTATAGATGGATTGTCAGTTGAATTATATCAGACCTTAAAAGAAAAATTAATGTCCTCAATTTATTCCATGAAATAAAAAGAGATGGAAAACTTCCAAATTTCTTCCTTGAAGCTAGTATCACCATCATACCAAAATCAGATAATGACACATCAAAGAAAGAAAACTACAGACCAATATTTCTGATGAACTTGGATGCAAAATACTTAATAACATATTATTAAATTGCGTTTGACCAAATACTAAGATTTTACAACATGACCAAGTTGGTTTCATCCCAGAGATTAAAGAATGGTATAATACATGCAAAACAATAGAAGTAACTTATCATATAACAGAATTAAGGACAAAAATCACTCAGTCATCTCAATAAATGCAGAGAAGTGTTTTGACAAAATTCAGCACCCATACATGATATAAACACTGAAGGAACTAAGGATAGAAGGAAACAGCCTCAACATCATAAAGGCAAATATATATGAAAAATGCAAAGTCAATCTCACAGTAAATGAGACTGATAAAGAAAAGCTAAGAGCATTTCCTTTAAAATCCAAGACAAGATAAGGATGTCCACTCTCATCACTCATACTTTATATAGTTTTAGAAATTTTTGGCAGAACTATTAGGCAAGAGAAGAAAATAAAGGGATTAAAAATAGAAAAGGAAGAAGTCAAATTATCACTATTTTCAGATGATATGATGCCATACATAGAAGGACCAAAAAGCTCCACCAGAAGACTTCTAGAGCTGATAAACAAATTTGGCAAAGTAGCAGTTTACAAAACAAACATATAATAATCAATAGCTTTCCTATATACCAAAAATAATGAATGTGCTAAGAAAAAAATGAGGAAAAGAATCTCATTCAAAATCTACTCAAAAAAGAAAAAATAGAAAAGAAAAGAAAAATAAAAAACTTGGAAATAAATCTAACCAAGGAGGTGAAAGACCTCTACAATGAAAACTATACAACTCCGAAGAAAGAAATTAAGAAATTGAAGAAGACAAGATGATGAAAAATACTCCCATGTTCATGGATAGGCAGAATTAATTTTGGTAAAATAGTCATAATACCAAAAGCAATACACAGATTCAATGCAGCCCCAATCAAAGTATTAGTGACATTCTTCACAGAACTGCAAAAAATTATTCTAAAATTCATTTGGAAGAAGAAAAGACCCTGAATAGCCAAAGGAATTCTAAGCCAAAAAAGCAATGCTAGAAGCTTTACAATATCTGAATTTAAATTATTCTACAAAGCTACAGTAATGGTACTGGCATAAAAGCAGACCCATAGACCAATGGTACAAAATAGAAGACACAAATTATTCCACACAGATATAGTCATCTGATCCTAGACAAAGGTGGCAAAACTGAACATTGGAGAAAATACACCCTTTTTAAAATTAAATTACTTATTTATTCTAATTTGTTATACATGAGGCAGGATGCAATTCATTTCATATTACACATATAGATCACAATTTTTCAAGTCACTGATTGTACACAAAGTATTTTCACACCATTCGTGTCTTCATACATGTACTTAGGGTAATGATGTCTAACTCATTCCACCATAGTTCCTACCCCCTTACCCTCTCCTTTCCCCTCCCTCCCCTTTTCCCTATCTAAAGTTCCTCCATTCTTCCCATACTCTCCACCCACCCACCTCCATTATGAGTCAGCATCCTCATATCAAAGAAAACATTCAGCCTTTGATTTTTTGATTTTGGTTTGCTTCACTTAGCATTTTATTCTCCAAATTCATCCATTTACCTGCAAATGCCATGATTTTATTCTCTTTTAATGCTGAGTAATGTTCCATTCTGTATATATACCAAAGTTTCCCTAACTATTCATCTAGTAAAGGGCATGTAAGTTGGTTCCATAATTTAGCTATTGTGAATTGTGCTGCTATAAACACTGATATGGCTGTGTCCCTGTAGTATGCTGATTTTAAGTCCCTTGGATATAAACCGTGGAGTGGGATAGCTGGGTCAACTATGGTTCAATTCCAACTTTTCCAAGGAATCTCCATACTGCTTTCCAGATTGGTTGCACCAATTTGCAGTCCCATCAGCAATGTATGAGTGTGCCTTTTCCCCCACATCCTTGGCAACACTTATTGTTGTTTGTACTTTTGATAGTTGCCATCCTGACAGAAGTGAGATGAAATCAGAGTAGTTTTGATTTGCATTTCTCTAATTGCTAGAGATGTTGAACATTTTTTCATATGTTTGTTGATTGATTGTATATCCTCTTCTGAGAAGTGTCTGCTCAGTTCCTTGGCCCAATTATTAATTGGGTTATTTGGTTTTTTGGTGTTAAGGTTTTTGAGTGCTTTTATATATCCTAGAAATTAGTGCTGTATCTGATGTGCTTCTGGTAAAGATTTGGTCCCATTATGTAGGCTCTCTATTCACCGCACTGATTGTTTCTTTTGTTGAGAAGAAGCGCTTTAGTCTGAATCCATCTCATTTATTGATTCTTGGTTTTAATTCTTGTGCTCTAGAAGTCTTATTAAGAAAGTTGGGGCCTAATTCGACATGATGGAGATTTGGGCCTACTTTTTCTTCCATTAGGCACAAGGTCTCTGGTTTAATTCCTAGGTCCTTGATCCACTTTGAGTTGAGTTTTGTGCATGGTGAGAGATAGGGGTTTAATTTCACTTTGTTACATGTGGATTTCCAGTTTTCCCAGCACCATTTGTTGAAGAAACTATCTTTTCTCCAGTGTATGTTTTTGGCATCTTTTCTAAGATAACTGTAGTTATGTGGGTTAGACTCTGTGGCCTCTATTCTGTACCATTGGTCTATAGGTCCATTTTGGTGCCAATACCATGCTGTTTTTATTACTATTGCTCTATAGTATAGTTTAAGGTATGGAATAGTAATGTCACCAGTTTAATTCTTCTTGCTAAGAATTGCTTTGGCTATTCTGGATCTCTTATTTTTCCAGATGAATTTCATGATTGTGTTTTCTGTTTCTATAAAAATGTCATTGAGATTTTGATTGGGATTGCATTGAATCTGTATAGTGCTTTTGGTAGTATGTTCATTTTGATAATATTAATTCTGCCTATCCAAGAAAAAGGTAGATATTTCCATCTTCTAAGTCTTCTTTAATTTCATTCTTTAGAATTCTGTAGTTTTCATTGCAGAGGTCTTTCACCTCATTCATTAAGTTTATTCCCAAGTTTTTTTTAGGCTATTGTAAATGGGGTGGTTTTCCTAGTTTCTCTTTCAGCAGATTTGTCACTAATGTACAGAAATGCCTTTAATTTATGTGTGTTGATTTTATATTCACCTACTTTGCTGAATTCATTTATTAGTTCTAGGAGATTTCTGGTGAAATGTTTTGGGTCTTCTAGGTACAGAAGCATATCATCTGCAAATAGTGATAATTTGAATTCCTCTTTTCCTATCTATAGCCCTTTAATTTCTTCATCTGTCTGATTGCTCTGGCTAGAGTTTCAAGAACTATGTTAAATAGAAGTGGTGACAGAGGGCATTCTTATCTTGTTCCAGTTTTTGGAGAGAATGCTTTCAATTTTTCTCCATTTAGATCGATGTTGGCAACCTAGACTCTCAAAGCCAGGAGATCCTGGAACAACATATACAAAGCTCTAAAAGATAATGGATGCCAACAAAGAATATTATATCCAGCAAAATTAAGCTTCAAATTTTACTATGAAATAAAAACCTTCCATGATACACAAAAGCTAAAAGAATTTACAGCAAGAAAGCCTGCACTACAGAGCATTCTTAGCAAAATATTCTATGAGGAGGAAATGAAAAACAACAATGAAAATCTGCAAAGGGAAAAACTACAATAAAAGAAAAGCCAACCAAAGGAGAAACCAAGTCAAGCTAAACACCAAAAATAAACAAAAATGGCCAGTAATACCAATCGTATCTCAATAATAACCCTAAATGTTAATGGCTTGAAATCACCAATCAAAAGATATTGGCTGGTAGATTGGATTAAAAAAAGACCCAACCACCATATGCTACCTTCAAAAGACCCGTATCATAGGAAAAGATGCCCACAGACTGAAGGTAAAAATTTGGGATAAAATATACCATTCACATGGTTTACATAAGCAAGCAGGTGTTGCCATCATCATATCAAATAGTGTAGACTTCAAGTCAAAGTTAATCAAAAGGGGTAAACATGGACATTTCATACTGCTTAAGGGAACCATACACCAACATGACATAACAGTTATAAATATATATGCCCCGAACATTAGAGCATCTATGTTCATCAATCAAACTCTTCTCAAGTTCAAGAATCAAATAGATCACAACACAATAATTATGGGTGACTTTGACACACCTCTTTCACCACTAGATAGATCTTCCAAACAAAAGCTAAACACAGAAACTATAGAACTCAATAATACAATCAATAACTTAGACTTAACTGACATATATAGAGTGCATTATCCATCAACTAGCAAATAGAGGATTAATATACAAAATATATAAAATAACATCAAAAAAAATCCAGCCTAATAAAAGGGCAAATGATCTAAACAGACACTTGCAAAAAAGGAAATACAAATGGCTAACAAATATATGAAAAAATGTTCAATGTCATTAGGAATTAGTGAAATACAAATCAAAACTATGCTGAGATTTCTCTCAATACAGTTAGAATGGCAGCCATCAGTAAAAAAAACAGTAAATGCTGAAGAGGATGTGAAGAAAAAGGAACAACACTTTAAAACAGTTGATGAGATTGTAAATTAGCATAACCACTATGGAAATCAGTACAAAGATTTCTCAAAAGACTAGGCATGGAACTACTGTATGACCCAATTACACCAGTCCTAGGTATTGGTCCTAACAAATAAAAGTCAGCATACTACAATGATACAAGAATACCTATTTTTGGTATGTTTGCCCATTAACCAATCTATGGAACCAGTTAGGTGTCTGTCAATTGATGAATTAATAAAGAAAATAAAGTATGTATACACAATGGGATTTTACTCAGCCATAAAGAAGAAGGAACTTATGTTGTTTTTAGGAAAATGGATGGAACTTAAGTGAAATAAGACAAATATAGAAAGCCACAGGACATATATTTGCTTTCATAAATGGAAGTTAGAGAGGAAAAGAATAGTGGGGGGGGGGGCGGTCTCATGAAAGTTGAAGGGAGATATATTGAGGAAAGTGACCAGAGGGAGGGATAAGAGGAGAGACAGGGAAAATACTGGGGAATAATACTGGCTAAATTATATTGTTATATTGGGTGATGCAAAAATATGTAACAACTTATGCTACCATTATGTACAATTATAATGCATCAATAAAAATTTAAAAAAATGGGTTTAATTTAAGCCAAGAAAAAATTTCAAAAAATTAAAGGGCAGAGGAAGTAGAAAAGTCACAGCTTCAGAAAAGTCTTCTAAAGATTACATTTACAGGTTGGATTGGTTATGGCTCTCATGAAAACATGACTGAATGGGAGCAGTGAGTGATCTTATGATACTTAGCCTCAGAAAACCAGTGAAGGATGCACTGCAAAATGTCTAAAGCCAGGCATAGCTGGTGGCTAGCAGAGCACAGATTGGAGGGGGTTCAGGACCAAGGCAGCAACTTCAGCACTGCTAATATTTGAAACTATGTAATAATTCTTTACTGGGTGTGTATGTGTGTTTGTGTGTGTCTCCTGTACATTTTGAGATCCCTGGCTTCTACCCAATAGATGCCCTTCATGACAAACATAAATGTCTCCAGACATTGTCAAACAGATCCCAAAGAGCAAAATTTCCTGTAGTAGAGAAACATGACCTAGAGAATGACTGATGAGTAACTGGTTAAACCCGTTAGTGATTAGAGAGCTCCTACTGTATACAGTATGATGGTTGTTGGAGAGATGACTAAGATACACTCATCCTCCCTTCAGAGGGTTCAAACATTAATAGTGACAAACCCATGCAAACAGAAAAGAGCAAGTTTTATTCTTTGTTGTATCATTGGCACCAAGGACATACCCTGAAATATATTACCTGCTCAAAGAGTTGTTGAAAGAATTAATAAAAAGATATACTTTATTAGCTGTGTGACTTAGGACAAATTGGATAATTTCAAGCAAATTTAGTGTTCTTATTTATAGAAATAGAAAAATAGGTCTAATAATACTCACTGGATTGTAGTGTGACTTAAATAAAATAATACACTCTTGGAACATGATAGGTATTCAATGAAAGTATAAAGGGCTAATTGGGACGTTTTTATGGTTCCTTGAGGTGCTGAAAAACCTCTATAGCAGAACCAGGCACTGAGGAGCAGGTGTTTGAGTGGTGGCCATGCATAGGGACAAAGGATTGAACCACATTTAGAGACCACAGGGTTGAGGTAAAGGCCAGTTTGTGCCAGAATCTCTCTCTCTGGGTAAGACTCTCAGTGGTCCTCTGAAGAAACACAACTGTGCTCACAAGAAGTAGTTAGCATTGGGAATTGGCTGCCCTAAATACTTATGTGCTGCCCAATGGAACAAGTAACAGAAAAGAGGCAGAGAATTCATTATCATGGTCACATCAGTGGTCCATTTATTTGAGTTAGAGCTTAGGGCCAGAATAGAACAAATAAAGACCTAATCTGATGAAAAGTAGTGAGTCTTCCTGTCTAAGCATCCTTAACTTCTCTCTAATTAGAACCAGGATTGGTCCCTAAGCCTGGGGCAAGGCTGAGTCCGAAGTGGGTGGGGATCGGAGGTCTGCAGGGCAGAAGGGTAGACAGGTCATTACCCTCAATCTGGTCTCACAAATGTTCTATGCTTGCATCGCATGATCGCTGGTCTTGCACAGAAACTCCGACTTCTATAAGAAAAAGGTCTCACCTTGCATTCTATCAATAGCACCAAAGGGAGTCTTCATTTCCAGAGGTAATTGCTGAAAACGTGTTACACAATATCATTCATTACTTGTTAGGATTGAGTGTTGAAAGTACATTTCACAAGATAATGAAGTTGTTTCCCAGGACTAAAATAACTGGTTATCTGACTCTTAGGTTTATCCCACATTAGATGTATTACACACACAACTGTCAAAATACATAACTTACTTGGGATGTGTCAGAGCTCACAACAAGCTGATGAGAAATGTGTAGGGTTGTAGAAAACAAATCAGAGAGGCCGAGTGAGTGAGTGGAAAATAATGGTCCGCGTCAGCAAAGGGACAGCCCAGCAAGAGAGATGAAAGCCTGGTGAGATTTTAAAATGTCGCATTCCCATTCCTGCAGGTTTCAGTGAACAAATAGGGCCACATGTGGACACACCAAAAAGATCAGCTTGAAATGAATTCCTGGCTATAGTGGTGTCTCATGAAGCTGGCTCTGTAATTTACAAAGGTGACAGCCAAACCTATAAAACTCAAAGGGGGTTTTCAATCAGGTACATGAGACAAGTGGAGGAATCATATCCTAGTTAGGAAAATACATTTTTATCAAGCAACAGGTGTCATTAAAAAAAAAAAAAGAAAGAAAAAGAAAGAAATTCGACTGCTCCAAACAGAGGACTTTAGGCATAAATTTGCAACCTTGCTTATGGTAGGGAAAATTGCTTGTAAGAAAGTTTTAGGGAATATTCAGAGTAGCTTCTGAGTGGAAATGATGAGCTTAGGGAGGCATGGACATGATGATGATGATGGAGAAGAAGAAGGAGGAGGAGGAAGAGGAGGAGGAGGAGGAGGAGGAGGAGGAGGGAGGAGAAGAAAAATGTCTTGTCTATTCAGTTAAATAAAGAAATGAAATATGACATGTATAAGGTATATGCAAACAAGTAAATAAAGCACAATTAGAAAAGGAGGTCAGCATGGGGAGATGAACATGAGTAAAATTTCCAGGGTTGACAATACTGTGTCAGTGGCAGCAGCCATCTGTCTCACCGTCCCTGTTATTAAACAATACCCCCCTAATAAACCACTCTGAGTGGTATCAGGAGTTTGTGGTTGTGAGTGGTATGTACTAAAAGAGCTTCAATTTGAGCACCATTCAAGCCAAATAGCCATGTGAATGACCCAGTTCTTTTTGACTTGGGGCTGATTAGGACTGAGAATTAACAGCATAGGCAGTTGGCTCAGGTGCTTGCAGCTCTGGGTCCCCCTCCAGAATTCTGAAGCTTTCTCTCTCAGCAAGAGCAATAACGGCTTAGGCAATTTTGTAATGTAGCCATCAGAATGTGTATTTTACCCAAAATAGAGGAAAAATGAGTAGAGGAAGAGAATCCCTGGAAGAGAGCGCTGTAGTCAAAGCTAATGAGGCCATATTAGAGTTTGTTTTTTAACCTCAAGCAATGTGGTTTTTATGAGCATTACCACTGTAATAAAATGAATAGAATAAATAGTCATAGCAGTGAGGGAAGAATCACAGGCTTTGGGGCAATTGAACATGGATTCCAGCCCTACCCATTTAGAACAAATTGCTTAATCTCGCTGCTAAACCTTTGCTTGTTGAAGGAAGAATGCCATGAATTTTGTAAAGTCAGTAGGAACAAATTGATGAGACTTGCCTTTACTGGGTGCTTTCTACAATGTTGGAACTTGTGTTAAAGGGTCTACAGCACCACAGTTAAAGCTCTGTCACTATGAGATGGGAATAGCAATTGACCACTGCTTTACCAAGGGAGAGGCAAAGAAAGGGGGAATGACTTATATGAAGTCAGAAGTGAGCGATATAACTGCACTTGAACTAGGTCCGGTTGGCTCCAGCATCTGTGCTTTTAACCTCATGTAAAAGTGCCCGGAGCAGCCCCTGACAGAGGGAGCATTTCTTACAGGGCAGCCCCTGTTACTTTTACAACCACCTTAAATCTATTCTGGAACAAGAAGGAATGTAAATAAAATAAAAGAATTATTATTCTTGTTGGTGTCTTTTTAAGCCTGGGAAGTATAAGATGACCTGCCAGCTCTCACAGATATTTAGCTTGGAAAAAATTTTATTTTACAGGGAAATGAATCAAGTGACCAGGATTAAATGGCAGTAAAACTTTTCTTATCTAAACCGGCTTAGGGGAATTTGCCACTAAAACACGGGGTGCCTTAAGGAGACTGATGATTCTGACTTCTTAGACCATGTGGAAGTACAGGCTCTACTGGAAAAATGCAGGAGTTGATTAGATTTTCCGATAATACTCTTTAACAGACTTAATGATATTTATTGGGAAAATTCAAAAAATAGCAAATTTAATCTCCAATAAAAAGCTTTTATTTATTGGAAAAACTGAAGTGGGCAGGGTTAAAGAAAGAGCTCTGTTGCTGCTTGTTGCAGTTCAAACTCCCTCGAGACTGGACTTGCTTGTATTTTTTTTTAAATTTTCTTCTGCAATTGTGCTTTTTAACATAAGAAACTATAAACATGCTTAAAGGAGACAATTTATCTGATCACACAAAGCTACTATTAAAGGATTGTACATTTAATTTCTTAATTAGGTAAATAAGGATTACTGAGGTCTGGCCAAGAGAATTTAAAAAAAAAATAATTTTAATGGTAAGAAAATAGGCCAGTGATTAACAACCTGTTTTTAGGACTTGACAGGCCGGTATTTTGTCCTAAAGAAGAAAAAGAGCTTAATCTATTTGTAGAACTTGATCATTGTCCAAAGCCATTTGTCACTGCAGGTTAAAAACCTCTGTGCTAATTTACTACTTGAAGAGGTTTTACTAATTCTTCTGGAAACCTAATCTTTTTACCTCATCACCAGATGGCACCAAACTTCTTCAGGGGAAAGAGGAAAAGTGAATGGAAATGTTTACTTATTTAAAAAAATCCATTTAAAATGATACATGTTGAGAGAATGAAACGTACAAAGCCATTCAGCCAATTTCCCATGTTAAGTAGTCCTGCAGCGTTCTTCCATTATCCCTGCCCTGGATCAATTTCATATTTCATACTTTCTAAAAGATTGAATCTGATAATCCCAGGAAAAAGACAGTCTTTCCAAAGTCTTTTTAAAATTGTGGCAAAATATACAAATATGCCATTTTACCATATTAACCAGTGTTTTCAGTGTGTAATTCGGTGATGTTAAATATACTCACAATACTGGGCAACAATTATCACTATCCATTTCCAGAACTTGTTCATCATCCAAAACATAACTTTTGTACCCATCTGAAGTCATTTAGAATCAAAAAGATAGATTTCCAGAAAGTGGCAACAACAATACAGAGAGGTCCCCATCTACCTTACCTGGTTTCTTCCAATGATAACAGTTTATGTCTTAGTCCATTTGAGCTGCTATAACAAACTTCCATATGCTAGGTGGCTTATAAAAAATGGAAATTTGTTTATTAGAGGCTGGCAAGTCTAAGATCAGGTTCTGAGGATTCAGTGCCTAGTGAGGACTCACTTCCTGACTCCTAAACAGATATCTCCCCCCTATAACTTCACACGGCAGAGTAGAAAAGGGGGGTTCTGGGGTTCCTTTTATAATTATCTCATTCCTAAGGGACTTGTCCTCATTATCTAATCCCTCTCAAAGGCCCTACTTACAAATCCCATTATATTGGGTTAAGTTTCAACATAAGCGTTTAGGAGGCGCATGAACATTTAGTCTGTAGCATCTTATATAACTCCACATAGTACAATATCAAAAACACAATATTATACATTATACACTGGTATAATGTGTTAGTTCTAAGACATGTTATAATATGTGTAATTTGATACTGGTTGACACACATAGACCAATTGGAAGAAAGCATATAAGCTTCATCACCCTAGTTGTATATGGTATAATTAGGTGCCTCATGAATTTACTCTGTATCAAGAACTACATCACACACCACACACATTGTACTTTTTGCTTCAACAATCAACCTAAAGAACATATGAAGAGAAGATTCAGTTGTACTTATCCATATTTTTATTCTGTCTGCTCTTTCTTCTTGACATTCTAAGGTTTCTGTTTCCAATACTTCCTTTCTGTTTTAAAAACTGCCTTTAAGAGAACTCTGTACATGATAAATTACTCTTAGTTTTACCTTTATTTGAAAGTATCTTTATTTCCCCTTCTTTTCTGAAAGAAAATTTTGCTGACTATAGAGTCTGCCATTGACAGTTCTTTTCTTTTAGCATGTGAAAAATATGTTTCTGTAGTTTCTGCTGAGAAGTTTACTGTATGGAATTGTTTAACCCTGTAAGTATGATGTGTTTTCCCTTTTGCCGATTTCAAGGTTTTTCTTCTTTTTTTCTGAAGTTTGATTATAGTGAGCCTTGGTGTGAGTATTTTGGGGTTATCCTATTTGGAATTTACCCAGCCTCTTAAAGTGTAGGCTTATGATTTTTGCCAATTTGGGAATATTTTTATAGCCCCACTTTCTTTCTCTCCTGGGATTCAATGACATACCTGAGGATCTTTTGTTGTAATCTATTTCTATTATTCTATTTTCAAGGTCACTGATTTTTTTTCTTCTGTCTTTTCCATTTTGCTATCAAGTCTATCTGTTGAGTTTTTTAATTTTGTTACTGCATTTTTCAACTTTAAAGCGAAGCTGAAAAAATAAACCAGTTCATATGGTTCATGTTTTCAACTTTTTTCTGAGACTTTCCCTTTTTTTAAAATTTAATTCATTGGTGGTTGAAATTACTTATAGAAGCAATTTTATGATGATTGCTATGAACACTGTATTTTCTCACCTCAGCCATGTACGAATTTGGTAATGGGACTACCAAACTGTTGAGCCAGTTCTTCCACCTCCATCCTTGGTGTTGATGTCCTTTGCCTATCTTTTGTTATTCAGGGTTACATTTTCCTAGTTCTTGACAGAATGATTGATTTTTGCTTCCATGATGGGTTTCTTGAGTATTATGATATAATACTCAATAGTGTTATCTAAATGACTGTATTTAAATTTTCTGGTTTTGCAGGCCTTCTTTGATACCATACTGGCAAGTGAAGGAGAATTACTGTTGGCAGGGTTGGGAAGACAGATCTAGGCTCCCCGCTTCACATTCATTGATACTGCTCTGTCATTCATGAGTCCCAGTATCCTCTCCACCTTTCAGCATCTGCTTGTGTTTGCTTTGTGTAGTGTATGGAGTTCTTAGCTGTACTTAGTGGAAGAAATATACAGAAGTATTTCTATGCACTCATAATCCTGAATCAGAACTCCTAGAATCACTTTATTTTACTGACTTTTGCTATATAGTTGTGAAAGCACAGGCTCCAAGTAAAACTATAGCAATAATGATGGCTTTGGTTGAGAATGGAAATTGCTTATGGATTTCAACAGTTTATTAATTTATTTCTAAATTATGTCCTTTGGAAGAAAAGCAGCCTCCATTGGTCAATGACTATTTCTACTACATGCAGTGGTGTCAGGCTTTTTGTTTGTGTAAAAAAAAATTAAGGAGGATAACTTTTTTTCCCCTTAAAAACTGATGGATTCTTTCCTCTTAGAAACTATATAAAGAGCCTGTTTAAACAAATCTAAAGACTCAGGAATTATATCCTCATTCTACACTTTCTAGTTTAGACAGGCAAGAGTTATGCTCTAAAGTGACACAATGTCATTGATTATTAAATAAAGCTACCATGGAAGGGGATGGAAAACACAGCCTGCAGTATGTTTTATTTTTTCCCCTTGACTAGAATAAAGCTGCTGAGTTATGAGCTTTAACTATCATGTCACAGAGAAAGCAGTCAAGGTTGAGTACACCTGCTAATTACAAGTCAAGCTCAGCAGGAAAACCCACTTGCTACCAGCAAGGCACACAGACCATAGACTTTCCCTTAGAATGGAAATATCCCCCACTGCAGCCTCAAAGATAGCAAATAGATTTAAGAACACTTAGTTTTAAATTTCTATGACTTCTATCCCCAAATAACCCTGTATATGATGACATACTTTGGGAGTTAGCAATTTTTTAATGTGAAGATCCAGATAAAATTTCAGTCTTTCAAAGCTTCATATTCGAATGAAACTTTTCAACTCCACCATTGTAGCATGAGAGAAACCACAGATAATACACAAACAAAACAGGTGGGAATGGCTGTGTTCCAATAAAACTTTATTTTAGAGCCTGGGCAGCAGGCCAGATTTGGCCAACAGAGAACATTATTTGCTGACTCCTGGTATATACCATGGGGCAGGATTCTTTACTGAAATATTAATTGATATTTTTCTCCCTATGAATTATCATTTCTTTATTACCCATGTGTAAACAGGTTCTTTCATGTTTTCTTGCCTCAAAGATTTTGATAAGGCAGAAATCAGAAGTAGCCTGGATCAAATTTGCTTCCTACCTGTTCTGAAATGCAAGGCACGCATTGCAAACTACCATCTGAAAGATTGAATATGGCTACTGACACATTTTTCTTTGCCCAAGTGATGGCTTGAAAGCAAATTAGTAACTGGCATTTAACAATACTGATATTTCATATAAAATCTTGGATTTCTCACTTTTCTAAAAAAATGAACAAATCTTACAAAATAAGGCTTATATGCCTTATGACAACAACTGTCTAGAACAGAAGTGCTCCTTTTGGACCATTTGCCTCAGTCCCCACTACTTCCTGTTGTCTTCTGAAATAAATTTCAGTGTTATTTGTCCTTTATAATTTTTCTTTGATTTTTTTCCTTTCCCCATTTGTTTTATTAGTGTACTTATTTCTATGCACTCATAATCCTGAATCAGAACTCCTAGAATCACTTTATTTTACTGACTTTTGCTATATAGTTGTGAAAGCACAGGTTCCAAGTAAAACTATAGCAATAATGATGGCCGGGGCTGGGTTTGAACTTGTGGTCACCCTGCCTCAGCCTCCTGAGTTGCTGGGATTACAGGTGTGTGCCACTGGGCCAGGCTGGGGAAATTTTTAATGCAGTAAAAGATTTTAAAAAAAAGATTTTAAAAAGTTGCATGTAATGGTGGGATTTGTCGGTACATATTCGTACATTCGTACATGCACACAACATAACAATATTCTTTGACTTTATTTTGGTAACAGATTATTTCTGTATCCCAGTACTATGCTGGCATTCATCCTTAGGGGAGCTTTGGGGCTCTTTTTTTTTCTTATTTGCTATCTTTGGCTAAGCTTATTGTAGGAATAATAATAGATGTCCAAGATAAAGATGAAAGAAGAAAAAGACTTTAAACAAAAGAAGAAGGAAATGTCTCTGACTGGCAAGTGTTAAGATAATTGTGGGAACCAGGCATTATTCTATGTGGTTCTGGTGGTTTTAAAGCAGATGGGTATAGACCATCTGATATTTAAAAGCATGCAAATATTTGGACATTCTTTGCTTGAAACTGGGCTAGCCTTTGTGAGCCTCTAGGAGAAGGTATTGGAGACAGTTCTGGGTGAACTTTGAGACAAGAATACATGCCACTTGGAATGATTTTTCTTGGGGAACTCCTTGTGGGAACCTTGACCAACCATTTAAGAAGTCAGACTGCTGGGAAGGGGTCATATGGAAAAACCATATAGATGGACACCAGTGTGAAAGGCAGATACCCAAGGAGGCCCAGCTGTTCTGGTTTTCCCATTCATGAACATGCCCATTACAGATCCCTGGTATGTAAGTAAGAAGTTTTCATGGTGACACAATTTCACCTCTGACAGCAACTTCATCACGGTTCCTGAGCAAAAAGTGTCTAGCTAAGCCCATCAACCCCCAGAGCAAGCTAGGTTATTACTTATACTTTAAGCTACTGTTCTGGGGCAGTTTTCTTTTCTTTTCTTTCTTTCTTTCTTTCTTTCTTTCTTTCTTTCTTTCTTTCTTTCGTGGGGTGGGGAGCACCTGGGATTGAACTCAGGGTCACTCAACCATTGAACCATGTCCCCAACCCTATTTGTATTTTATTTAGAGACAGAGTTTTACTGAGTTGCTTAGTGCCTCACTTTTGCCGGGGCTGGGTTTGAACTTGCGGTCATCCTGCCTCAGCCTCCTGAGTTGCTGGGATTACAGGCATGTGCCACTGTGCCAGGCTGGGGCAATTTTTAATGCAGTAAAAGGTAAAGCAGAGCCATGGAAACGCTCTCAAAGAATAGTAAAACCCCAGAGGCACTGCATGCTGCTCAGTGCCTTCCTTGCTGTGGCAGAGGGGAAAGCTATATTTGAAGAGTGTACTATGGGTTTGGCTCAGGTCTAGAGGAAGGACCTGGAGATTTTTTTTTCCTAGCACTAAAAAATTCTGGGACAAAGTTTCGAAAGAGACCCAAAAGGAATAAGGAAAGGGGGAAGACTCTAATTTTTGAGCTTGAATTTCTAGTGAGTCTGAACAATGGCATCTTGGTGTCCACACTAAGTAGCTTTGAAAGCAACTCACTGTTCTAATCTGAAGATTGTGATTTAAGGTAGTATGACACAGGGAGTCCTGAATTTGTCCAGTATTTGAAACAACATTTCTTGTCCCCATCTCAACTGTTTATAAGTTTGGTACTAGGATAGTTGCTCTTTAGCCAGAAATGTTGAGAATTTGATAAATGTGACACCTAACTGCTCTAACAGTACAGTGCTTTCTGTGAGAGAGGTCCTGGAGGCAGCCCAGCAAGAGCATGAAGGATAGATGGCAGATTCTCTCCTTTCTTCTGTTCAGATCTCTCAGTGACATTTAACCTGAGCTTGACTATGGGGCAACTACTGCAGTCATCTACATCACAGACAATGTCTGTTTCCTTTGCAAAACTGGTTTGACAGTTTTGACTAATACGTCTATGGATTATTTTGATTGACCTGTGACCTGATTGTTTTGGTTAGGGCTATTTTAGAGGCTGTTTTTCTCTGATTTATGTTGTCTAGGTTTCATGACTAAGGGGAAAAAAACACACCTTTTTTTTCTGTTTTATTTTATTGAAATTTCTTAAAAATAAGAAAAAGGAAAAAATGCCTATTGGTTACTCAATTCTCATATTTGGGTATATTTTCTTCAGTGGCTTAATAAAAAAGTCAATTTGAAAATAAACATAGGCTTGTTAATGTGTGTTTCCAAGGATTGTGATTAGATATTCAGACTGTGTGTATATATATGAATGTATGTGAGTGGGTGTATTTGTGCATATGCATGCATATGAGTATGAGTAGGTGTATTAAGTATATTTGTGTGTTCATGTATGTTTGAGTGATTATGTGTGTATACATATGCATGAGAATGTGTCTATGAGTGTGCACATTTGTCTGCAGGCAGGTATATGAGTGTATGTTTATGAGTGTACTTGTATGTATTCATGTGTGTGAGTGTGTGTATGTATGCATATGAGTCTGTGAGTATGTGTACTTGTATGAGTGTGCATGTGTCCATGTGTGTGAGTACTTCTCACTTTGCATTTTGATCTACTGCTTTGGATGAAGAGTTTGGAAAGTTCTCTGAACGATTCCTTCCCACTTTATCCCACTTTATGTTCGTGCATCTGAAACAAATAGATGCAACAGACAGTGTTTTTCTAAAGCTCCCCTCAGCCTGTTGAGGCTTTACAAACTGTTTCTTTTCTTAAATCACAACAATTTGGATATGGAGGCAGATTTGAGATCATTTTGGAAAAGAATGTTGTCAGATTCAGAGCCCCTCTGAATGAAAAGGATTTTTATTAGTGAATATTAATTATACAGAACAGTGGGTTTCATTGTGTCCCACTCATACATGCATATGACATGTTGTGGTCATTTCCACCCCTCTCTTTCCTACCTTATTATCTACTCTTACTCTCTCCCACGTCATCCCCTTCTTCTTCACTACTAGTCTTCCATGAAACGGATTTTTAAAAGCAGTAGGGAGAGGAAGCTGTGGGAAGAAAGAAAAAATGAGAGAAGAGAGATTTGATGATGACTCAGAAAGATTTCTTGGAAATAAGGAACAGCTATATGAACCATTGATAAGCAAATAACTGCAGAACTGAAAAAAGGAAGTGGGGTGGGGAGGGGGAGGGGGAGGAAAGGGACTGTTTTTGTTGAGGTCTCGTGCCATGGGTACTTCTAAACTTGGCAGCAGCAGAAGAACTGAGAAAGACTCAGTTGCTCTTTCTAAACCTTCTTGTTGAGAGCAGGAGGAGGAGCAGAGGTAAAATGTCTGACTGCACTTCATACTGCCCCAAGTCTCCACAAAAATAGGTGGGGGGACTTCTTTTCCCCCTCACAGTTCTTATAAACTCAGCCTTCTAGCTTTGGAAAAAAAATAACAAGCATTGTAGAATTTGTTCAAAATAAAATTTCCTCAAATCTGTGGCGCCATATATAAAGCAGTCAAATATGTATCTGAAGAGACTTTCATATGCAAAAGTGCAAACAAAACAAAAATGTGTGTAGCTGAATCTAAGATATCCTCTTTTGTGGAAAATTTTTCAGCAGAATTGGCCTCTGAGTTTCACATATAAAGATAATAAAGTGGCTTAAACAGAAGAGAAAACCAAGTCTACAAGGACACTGGAAGTAGGATGTCTTACTGGTCACTTGCAAAGACATCATCATTTGATCAGTGGTAACAAGACCTGGACATCCATACCTGAGTTCCCAGAGACCCCCCCTGGAACACTTCTAATTACAGAGGATAGCCAAAATTCTGCTTGAGGTCAGAAGAGAGATGAAGGCATAATGACCTCCTCACCTGACTATGGCAAGGAAAGAGCACTCTTGGTTCTCATAAGTTCATTCTTGTCACAGCATGTAGAGAAAATTACCTCAGCATCGTGCCCTGGGCCTCCAAAGGGCCATAAATTCAGGAGAGGAGATGATTCCGGAAGGCAATGAATTCTTTCTCCATTAATTCGCATCCCTTAAGACAGTCCACAATGAAATGGTTGTTAGCAGCAAGATGAGTGGGTCCAGAAAGTAGCATGGATGGAAATAAAGAGTTCTCTCTTTGGTTTAAGTCAACTATACATGTCAAAGAAAGGAATTGCCAGGAAAAAGTACAAATTGAAATATCACAGAGGGAAAAAGCCAAAAAAAGAAAGAAAAGAGCAAAAAGGATGAAAGAAACTCGAAAATTATATTAGACACCCAGATAAAAAATAACCTCACAGGACCCATCAAACTTAACAAAGATAAAATCAGAAGTGTCTTATTCATAGCCTTCATTTAAAATAGCAGCATTTATTATTACCATACGGCACAGTGACCCAATTTTCATAAACAATCTGAATGTTGCTTTTAAAGGCAATAGTGTCAGAAGGAAATGAATTCTGAACAAATCAGTCAAAATTCTCTGCACCATTTCTATAGCAACTAGAAGCAAGTTACAAGGCTTGGTGACAGAACATTCAAAGAAAGACAAAGCAAAATGCTTTAGGTTGTTTATCAAGTTCGGTAAAAATAATAAAAACAGTTTATCTCATTGGATTTTCTAATTGAGATATTTTAGGGCCCTTCATGCTTTTATGAACATCATCTAAGGAATGAATTCCTAACCCAGAGCCCTTGAACACCTCCGAATACTCAAAGGTGGTCATGGGGTCCTCAAGCCATTTGCAGTCTTTGAAAAAGCCTATGCAAATGATACGCTTGTCTGTACAACACCTATGTATTTGGAACCTACATCATCTAATGTTGAATCACATTCAAGCAAAGCATAGTTCTAAACAGTATTTAAAAAAAGAGAGGACTTTCCAATATTAGTTCATGATCTCATTAACATTTCCTACATCTCTTCCTCTCTTTGCTCACCTCTCACCACCACTCATAAACACCTTAAAATTCTCCCTCCACTAGCTGCCCCAGGAACATGTGCTCTTTTACTCTATCTTCTCTCTCTTGATTTTGTTTTTCCTCACCTGTTTCTCATGGAGCTCTTTCTTGCTACTCCCATACTCTTTTCCCACCTCTTTTGACTTCTAGCTCTCCATTTCCATTTCTGCCTCATTCAACTGCATGGAGGAGCACTCTATTCAGCAATGGAAACCCTTCACAGACAGCAGTGACATCATTCCCTTTGTCGAGTGTAAATGAATCTGTTAATCATTTGAGCATTTTACAATGCCAGCATCTTGACTGTAAGTGATATCTTACTTGCTAAATCTGGGATGGGAACTTAAGCCCTTCTCAACTGATTTTCTTCTTAACCATTCCCTCCTTACAGTGCCCTATGGTACCTTCAGGGAATCTCTAGGGAACCAACATACATGGTTTTAAAGAAACATCTTTGGATAGTGATTATTTTCTTAGCCACTGGGTGGGCACTGCCTCATTAAGTAACTTTTCATGTATGTGCCATGTTTTTTTCAGCCATATATATATATATATATATATATATATATATATATATATATATATACACATACAGACAGGGTTCTGCTGAGTTGCTTAAGGCCTTGCAAGATTTCTGAGGCTAGCTCTGAACTCGAGATCCTCCTGCCTCAGCCTCCTGAGCTGCTGGGATTACAGGCATGTGCTACTGTTTCTGGTCACTTCAACACTCTTATAAAGGCACTAATCCCATTCATGAAGGCAGAGCTCTTATAATAATAATCACATGCCAGAGGCCCCACCTTGTAATTCTATAACCTTGGGATTTATGTTTCAACAAGTGAATTTTGTAGGGATATATATATTCAAACTATGATTGCTCCTTGACTTATGTTACATCCCAATAAACTCATGATAAGTTAAAAATATCCTAAGTCAAAAATGCATTCAGTATACCTAACCAACCAACCACCATAGCTTAGCAACATAGTCCCTGGTAGAAGATTGGTTGTTTACCCTCACAATCTCATGGCTCATTATGAGCCATCACTGCCACTGTCTAGCAATATGAAAGAGTATTGCATTGTATATCACTAGCTGATAAAATACTAAAATCTGAAGTATGGTTTCTTCTGAATGTGTATTAGTTTTGCAATATTATAAAGTTGGAAAATCATATGCAGAACTATTGTGATCTGGGGACCATCTTTCTAACACCCAGATAAATCCATTTTCCCCTTTCAAAATACCCTCCAACATTATATAGAATGAATGTGCCTCTGCTTTGGTAAACTCTAACCTAGGAACATATACCATGCTTGGAGATAATTGCATAATAAAATTCTTTTCTTGTGCCTTTTTTGTTTTCTAGCTTATCATTTCATCTTCACAAAAATTAATGCTGTAATCAGGTGTGAAGAGGAACAATGGAAGTGCAGGGATAAAAACATACAATTCTAGAATTTTCTTTTTATACCATCTGCAGTGCATTTAATTCTGGCATCCTTTGTTTAGTCCATTTTTCCCCTGTGCAGGTCAGGCTTGAAGTGATACATGCTTTTTGTTTTCTCTGGACACCAATCAGAGAAAGTTTCTTTCAACATCTGGTATTGCTTAAAAGCTATAAAAAAACAAAAAAAGCAGAAAAGAAAAAAAAAAATCACTTCATGAAAAAGCTATTAGTAGGCAGAGAAATATGGTGTTGGTGTTCTCACTTAAGGAAAACTTTAAGAAAACAAAAAAGTGAGAAATTTGAATGCAGCTGGTATTTCTTTCCATTGACAGTTTATTGTGTGTGGTGTGTATAAAGTGACCCACAACAAAACACTGTGTCTTCCTTACAAAAAGCGAAAGCGCTCAGACTCTCCCATGGAAAGAACAGCCCGGGAGGGAGGGGGGGAGGAACCTATGAACAAGGCATTGAATTATGTTAAATGGGTCATGGCCAGCCACTAAAAGGATATTTCCTACCAAGGCAAATAATCACTTATTCAAGAGTATCTCCACAGAGTAGGGAGAAGGGCCAGGAGCAGGCATTCAATAGTGATCATAGGCAAGTGTCCTGTTCCACAAAATGCCTCCTTCATGGGGAAACCTACTGAGATACAGCTGAGCATGCTCAAGAGGAAGTCTTAGTATTTCACCGGTGCCAGGAAAGATTAGAATTAAAATAAAATGGAAGAAATCATTCAATTATTTAGGAAATATGTTTCAACATCCATCAAGGAGTAAATTAAACAGATTGAAAATACCATGGTCTTTACCTGGTAGGAGTTTATAGCCTAGGAGAAAATGAAGATCGTGGCATGAGTAGGTCTAATACCAGGCAGGATGTGATGAATGCTAGTAGAGAATTACAAATGGCTCTGAATGTTCAGAGGAGGAGTCTTAAATTTTTTTTCTTTAAAATTTTTTTTTCCCTGAGAATTTATGTGCAAGGCAGTCTTTGGGAGAAAGGTCAATAAAATGATCTTGCTCTTTATTGATGATTATCTCTAATGCTCATTGACAGTTTCAGTGATCCCACTTGTATTCAGTCATCCATCTTTTAGAACAAGGTTTGAAAAACTGTGGCCTGTGAAGCATGTCTGTTCCCTTGCTTGCTTTTAGTGTAAAGTTTAACTGGAACACAGGCACATCTGTTTGTTTAGTTGTTGTCATTGGTTGCATTTGAGCTATAATGGCAGAGTAGTTGCAATATACATCATATAACCAACAAAACCTAAAGTACTTAACATCTGGCCCTTTACTAAGTTTACTGACCCCTGTAAAGACAATGAGAAATGTTGGTCATGTAATACGGATTATCTTTCCTATGTTATGCCTGGACTAACTCCCATCCTCACCCGCCACTCACCACAAGCACTACGGTTCCCAATTCAATATGGTGTTAGAAAATACGCCTGTAACTCCAGACTCTCAGGGCTTAAAAGTTTTCTTAGTATATAAGCATTTCCTTATTACCTAAGTAATCAGGACATTAGAGTCTAAGTTTCATGCTTATTTTTTCTTTGTATCCTTGGTGCCGAATATTAAATAGATAATTCTGGGATGAAGGCAAATAATGCTCAAAGAGTTGTGTAAATTAGTCCAAAGTCACACAAGGAATGCAGTTCTAGAACCAGAATTCAGGGTCTCTCCTTCCCCACTGGATTCATTGTCCTCTTTTCTAAAATTCTCTCCCCTGGGCTATTACGAATGGCTTCTTGTCTCACAGACTATCTTCTTGTCTGTGAGAATTCATTGCTACTACAGGATTTCTCTAGAGCTCTGCTCAGAAATCTCCAGTGGTTTATTATTAGTGCATATATTTCAAGTCTTAGCTCACCTGTTCATCCTCTATGAAGACTTTTTAAATCTCTTATGCTCCCAAAATTAAATGTACATTCCCATGTGCCCCCATCATTTTTATCTATTAGTTGCAGGGAAAACATGTTATTATAGAAAACCAGGCACTGTTTAGAGCACACCCTTCCAAATTATCTTATTTTAGCCTTCCATTGCTTTTGAGTTGTATTAAAACTCTGAAAACTTTAGGTAACTGAGAATAATGCAAAATGATTCATATCTATAAATATGCAAACAATTCTGTTAGGTGTAGGTTCAGTTGGATCTCTTCTCCAGTGTGAAAAAAATGCTGTGTCTCAAAATTGGATTCTGTATATCTATTCCTTTACTTCTCCTTTGGATTGGTTTAATATCTGCCTGATTCCCACATTGATAATGACTTAAATAAAATTCCACACATTTCCAACTTTTATCGGTATGAGAATCATGATTTGAACTTTTTAAAAAAAGTTATTCTATAACACATTTCTCCAGTGTTTATTGTACAACTACTTTATGCTGAATTTAGTGCTGAGAGCTGATGATTAAGACAGTCATCATGGCCACTGGGTTCAGGGAGTTTATGTCTAGTGGGTGAGATAGATATATTTTTAAGACTCACAGATATAATTAAATTTTAAGAGTCATGGTGGAAAACTGCAGGGTGTTTTAAGAGAAAAATAATAGAGACAATGGTTTAGAATTGCAGTGGAAAGTGAGGAATTTAGGAAGTCCTCCTCAGAAAGTGGCATACAGCTAAGACCTGTCGCAGGAGTAAGAATTAACTATGCAAAAAAAAAAAAAAAAAAAAAAAGGGAAGAGGAACAGTTTAGACAGAGGGAAGAGATGAAGGCGGCGAAGTTCCTGTAGTGGGTGGGGAAGGCTGCAGTATAAGAGAAATGGAGAGACAGCAAATGAAGTCTCAAGAAACCAGATTCAGCAGGACCTAGCAGCCCACAGTAAGTGGTTTGCTTTAGAGGTTTAACAGGAGGATACTAGGAACTTTTACAAAGACCTCTCTGTATATAAAGATTGCAGAATCACATCGGTTACACATCCACTGATTTACATATTGCAATTCATAACCCACTTGAATCAAAGTGTGAAATATGATATGTCAAGAACTATGTAATGTTTTGAACAACCAACAATAAAAATTAAAAAAAAAAGATCTCTCTGCTTCCATATTGAGAATGGGTTAGAATAACATTCACAATGGAAGTCGGGCTTGTGAAGACAATACTACAATCGTACAGTATTTGTTTAAACACTTATCTAAGTTTATCTGCTAAGACACTGATCAGTATTAAGGATAAAACCCCAAACTGGGGACAGAAATCATGTGCTTATCATAGAATCCATCCAATTTCTTGCATACATAGACACAAAATACATGCTCATTGAATTGAATATCAATCAGTGCTGTGATAATAATAGCTAACATTTATCGAGTATTTACTGTGATTCAGATACCAGGAGCTTTGCATGAATTATATACATGGTGTAAAACTTATATTCTATGAGGCACGCTTGATAGTTATTTTCGTTTTACAGATGAGATAATAGAGGCCTGTGGAGGTAAAACAGCTTTTATGAGGTCATGCAATCTATGAGTTGGATAAAGTTAGTTTTTCCTGAATCTAGAACCTGAGTAAGTAATTAGAAATTATATTACTGCCCATGTATTTGAATAGCAGTTTTATCAAAACAGATGCTAGTTTATTATATCCGTCTTTTTTTTTTAATCCTTTAGAAGATTTACCATTTGACACATCCTTTTTCAGATTATATTCAAGCTCTAAGTCAACATTTTGGAAATTGCAGCCTCCTTCAGACACTGCCATTTATACTTCCTCGTATCCCCTCAAAGGGATATGCTATTAGAATTCAGAACAATCTGTTTCACATTAGTGATTTATGTCATCTTCAAAATAATTTTACGCCTAACAACATCACCTATATTGTAAGACAGCAGGAGTCAAGTCATAAGGAAAAATGGACCCATTCATTGTAGCTCCAATTGAAACAGAGATAAAAGAATAAATATTTGCCAAATATAAAGGAGCCAAACTCAATAGGGAAAGGAGTATTCTGTTCCATATTCAGTGGGAATGTCAATGCAGAAAGGGAATGAGAAAAAAAAAAACCTAATTGAGTATTTGACTTCATTACATTAATACATCTTCACTGTATTCATTTAATCAGACAATTATAAGTGACAAGATATAATAGTACCAAATTCCCTCCACATGAATAAAAAGTAATTTTGGATTATCTTACTATATTGACTTGTCATCACAAAGAGCTCAGTTTCTTTTTCTTGCTTTTAGCTGGGAAATTTGTAATTGCTTTAACTGGTTTTGATTGACCAACTGCTTTAACATGACCGTAAATACAGATGTCAGAACAGTGAACACTAAATGTTTATTTCTGTGATCCTTCTCTAGATATTGACAATCTGACCCATGAACCCGCCAGCAGGAAATCTCATAGATCATTTTCTCTACAGGAGATTCTTGCAGTTGGGCAGGTTTGTCAATATCTCTCACAGAGAGTTTTGATCAAGGACTGCTTTGTAATTGTCTGGAAGATACATTAAACACCTCGCTTTCCCCAGTGTTCTAAAGACAGAACAGTCACTTCAAGTGTAAATTGCTCACACCAAGATTTTTCTGTCTGGCTATTTTAAAAAGCACGTTTCAGATCCTTAGTGCTTAGAGAATTCACAATCATATGATTCTCTCATACAGTTCTCTGAAGCTATTCCCTTGCTCATCAAATCAGAGTGTTAAAAAAAAAAAAAAAACTAGTTGACAAGTCTTTTTAAATTTAAAGGCTACAACTGCTTGTTGATTTAGTTAACTAATTCTTGCCTTAGAAATGACTTGAGAAGTCCTTATGTCTCTGCTTATACCAGCATGGTTACCCATTAATGAGTCTTCACTGAACATGCAAAACAGATAGCTGACAAAATCATCTGGATAATTCCCACCTGTCTTGGCTCATTTTCTGTTGCTATAATTGAACACCACAGACTAATTGATAAGGAAAATAAATTTATTTCATATGGTGTTGGAGGCTGGGAAGTCTAAGAACATGGTGCAGGCATCTGGTGAGGGTCTTCTTGCAACATCCTATCATGATGGATGGCATCACATGGTGAGACAGAGCAGGTGTGCAATGGCTCAGGTCTCCCTTCTTAAAAAGCCACCAGTCTCATCATATGGGCCTCACTGGGATGACCTTCTGTAATCCCAATTATCTCCTAAAGGTCATGCCTCAACACACAGTCAATATATGAATTTGGGGGGCACGTTCAAACCATAGAAGCATACTTAATTCTCTTTAAAAAAAACAGAAACTTATTAAAAGGCAGGAAAATTTTGATGGGATATGTGTGTATGGAACCTCAAATGACAGCATGAGATAGCAGAAACAGGTAAGCTAGGAAATAAAGCTAAAAAGGGAAGAACATGAATATTAACTTTAAAGGCAGTGCTGCTCTTTATGCAGATAAAGAGGAGAAAGTAAGGGGCATTGTCCTCCCCTGCTTTGGACCCCTTTTTCTCCCACATTGATCCTCATTTGTATGGAAATTAAGCATTTGACCAGAATGTCTGCTCAATCCCTTCTCTTCTCAATAATTTTTTTTCTAGTACTCTTTTCTGATGTCATTTCCTGTCTTTTTTTATGAGGGGGGTCAAGAGAAAAGTGAACTAGAGAACATCTGTTCTGATTTGTTTTTCCCTGAGCAGCATGAGTTAGCAGAAGGGAGAATAATAGCATACGTGTAAATTAACAAAGTTGTGAAATTTAAACACATTAATGGCGTCTATGGTTGAAGGGGGAGGAAGTAGGTTGTACAGTTACAGCACTGAGTAAGGAAAATTTACAAACTGTTCTCCTAGCCTGATTGTGATGCTAATCAAGCTGGGCCAGCTCACTAAGTGTCATAGGGAAGAAATAGATCTAGAACATATGAGGTACATAGTAGAGACAGGGTTTAGAATATCAAGTCTAACTCAGGCATAACCACCCATCTGCATTGGGATCACATTGAGCTCTGCTGACTGGGAAGAAACCTGTGAATTCACTGTCCAGATGATAACATTTTCTCACTAAATTTTTGTGCTAAACATCAGAAATTCACTGAGAAGTCTACAGTAGCATTAGCTTGGGGGCATTCAGGTTATAGTGCCCTTAAAATAAGGTTGAGTTTAGTATTTATTGGTCAAAACAGCTATTTTAGATTATAAGAAAGAACCTCTTTCTAACAATGCATTTCTATACATAATTTATTTAAAACAGGATTTCCTTGAAAGAAACCCACAGCATGAAAAACAAATGGATATAAAAAAGATTCAAGATGAAACAAGGGAGGCGATTTGGGAGTTGGACTCCTGACCACCATTCTTGACTTAGTCTACTGACATTTAGAAATTGCAAATTAAAGAGAAAATGAGACAAAGTCAGCTCCTTCGTATATTTTATTCTCTCGCTCTAAGAACTGATAAAACAGCTCTTCAACACACAGGTGGAAGTGTGAATCTGAGAGCTAATGAATACTGGAAATGTTCCCAAAAATTCACAGTTTGAGAACAAGTTGTCATGAATTAATTTTGTCTGAGCACTCTGTTCAAATGGATTGTAAAACAGACTAAAATTTCAAGCTTCCTATAGGCAATCCCATCTCATCTTTGGGGTCCAGCCTGAAAGGGGGGTTGCAGTATTTGTCATTACAAGTGGCAAACATTACATTTCACATTAAGATATCTGTGTACCATCCCTCTTCAGCTCACTAGCTCTTACGTGAATATTGATCAGAGCAATAATAAAATCCTTAATCATAGCTGCAGGATGAATGAAAATATGGTACATATTTCTTCCAGTCCCTTCCACTGATAATGGTAAAAGCTTGGGTTTTACATACACAAACCTGGACTGGATTCTCAGTCCTTATTGACTATGTGAAACTGAGCAAACTACCTCTGAGTTGGTTTAGTCTTAGGTTCCTTATCTATTAAACTGGGATAATAACATATGTATCTTGCAGAGTCGTGAGGATAAAACATAAAAGGATTTGTCTAGTGTCTGGCACTGAATACTAAATACTCAGTGAAAATTAGCTGCTATCATTTTGCCACATCTTTCACAGTTACCTAGCAGACCTTGGTGATTTATTTCATTTTTCCTTATTAAATGAACGAATAATCTCAAGTATTATTAAGTGAGTATTCATATAGGCTGTGTCTCTAGAATATTACTAATAAAAGAAGAGTATATATAATATTATATATTATTAGTATTAATTATATAGTAATATATGTATTAATATTATATATCTGTGCATAATAATCATGAAGATAGCGGCCAAGGGAAGCAGTATACACACACACACACACACACACACACACACTTTGGTATTTCAAAACCTCTCATTTATATTACCTTCTTTGGTCCCTGAAACATCTTTGTGAATCAAGGTGGATTTTCCTATCCCCATTCTTCAGATGAGTAGACTGTATTTCAGAGGGGTTTAGGAATTTGCCCTGTCATATTCTCTGTGGTAGTCTCATGTTAAGTTTTCAGGTCTTGTGACTCCTATGTAGAACAATAAAAACAAAGGTGATTGTCTATCTACCTTTGTGATAGCCTTCTGCTAAGCCAGGTGTCATGGTGAAATGTTTGTATTTTTTGCAGGTCTATGTTAATCTGAAGCTTCTGGACCAATCATTTTATCTATCCTCCAGATATTTACCAGGAAACAATCCTTCATTTTCTTCAGCAGACTGTTTCAGAGAAGCAATACCAATAGGAGATTATCTACAGAATAATCTTCCATTCCTCTATGGTTTAAACAGTGTTGTTAGATCAAGTGAAATCATCAAAGACAGAGTCATAAAGATGTACTTTTGGGTGTTTGTGAAATTGTTTTATTGAATGGTCATCAGGTATTATCAAGCATTATTAACGTTTTTTTTTTTGTGTGTGTGGACCTGGGGATTGAACTCAGATATGCTCTGCCGCGAGCTATATTTTTGTGTTTTATTTTGAGACAGGGTCTTGCTAAGTTGTCCAGGTTGGCTTCAAATTTGCAATCCTACTGCCTCAGTTTTTTGAGTTTCTGAGATTACAGGTGTGTCCCACTGGGCCTAGCTGTTCTATTTCACTGATTTGTTTTTAAAATAAAAATAGTCTTAGGAAACAAGTATGTATTTGTTTGATCAGTATACAGATATTCTCCATTGAATTCATTCCACCAACATTGAGTAGCTGTATTTTTTTCCAGGGATTAGGCCCTAAGGATGCAATAGTTTTCAGGTAAACAGCCAAGTACCACATAGGACAATACATGTGCAATAGTAAGTGAAATCACTTAAAAGAACTGCTGCAAAGTTTAGGAATCCCCCAAATGATCCTCACTTCTGACACCCATTTCAAGTTTAGAGATTTAGACTGCCTCATGTTCAATAATTTGCTAGAACAACTTATAAACTCACTGCAAGGTATTATACTAATAATTATGGCTTTCTATAGCAAAGGAATACAGAATAAATGCAGCCAAAGGAAGTGGTATATGCAGCAGAATGCAGAAGAGTTCTAAATGGTATGCTATGGACAGTGCAAACTTCTTCCAGCAGTGATGTGTGATGATCTGTATGCAGTACTAACGTCCTGAGAAAAGCTTACCTGAGCCTTGATGTCCAGAGTTTTTATTGGGGTTCAGTTACACATGGTTGACCACTCATGGGGCTGATCTTTATTTGTAGTCCCTCTGCAGGTAAAGCTGATAACCCCTGTCTGGCCTGAAGCCTCCACCATAAATCACATTGTTAATTTACACTATCAGGTGTGACTCACATAAACAAAAGCATTCTTATCAGGTGGGACTTACCAAGGGTTGAGAAATCACCTCCAGGAGCCAAGGACAAAGGTTGAGTTTTAGAAAACTTAATTCTTTGTTATACAACCCCCACACCAGTTTACAGAGCCAGAGAAGACTTCTTGTCAGGGAGGAATGTAAGTGGAATCTTCAGGATAAGGGAGAGTCATGTCAGGTCTTCCAAAGGGCAGAATGCATGCAAAGCTCTGAAACAAGAGCAAGTTGAGGTCATTTGTGACACTTCAGAATGTCTGGAGAAGATATGAGAGAGCCAGTGCAAGAGATAAGTCTGAAGGAGACAGCTGGGAACAGATTTTGTTATGCCTCGGAAGCCATGGTGTGTTGGAGTCATCGTATTATATGTCTGCAAGATCCAACTGGTAAATATTCAGGAATTTTTGTAAGCTGCTATTCCACAGTTATAAAGAACTAAATTATATAGACTTATGACTATCATTATATAATATACCATTGCATAGACTTATGACATCACTTTGGTATTAAAATTGGCCATAAGAGGGCTACTTGCACTACAGTAATTGGCAGTGTACAAGTCAAGTTCCCTACTTCCTTCCAAGAACTGATGTTTAAACTGATTGACCATCACAATCCACCCTCTACTCTGAAGCCAAAATTGTCTTCCCAATAAACAAAGGTTATTTTGTCATTTCCAACTTAACATTTTCAGGTGTTATTTTTGTCCTCTAGGAAATATTGCTTCTGAGAATGTTGTTGGAAAGTTATGACAATCTTCCTTTGCAAGGAGTCATGGGCAAAATCTTTCTCCATTCCCAATACCAAGAACAAGTTATGTCTCACCAGAGTGTTTAGCTTTCCATCTTTGATTGCTATAAATTTCACAACCAGTCTCTTTTACTTTTTCCCATTTGCAGGTATAAAACCAAATTCATGGTCAATCTCTGAAAATTTATGCTGTACATTTTTTATATCCTTACCCCAACTTCCTTTTGTTTTTTCATCCTTATGTTTCCTTTTGATACAATTTTCTTATTATAAAAAGTTAGTCAACTGTATTCTATGCATTTATAACACAAGAAAGACAATAATTAAATATATTTAAAAGGGAGCCTATGTTCTTGAAGACTCATATTTATAAAAATATGAAAAATCAAGGATACACAGTTTTTGTTGTTGAGTGACTTTCTTTCACTGGTTTGAGCTTGGTCTTTAGGTTTCTTCATGTAATCAAGGGAAAGAAAGGGTACTTACACTCTATCAAATCTGTTAGTGCTCCATTAGAAAAGGGAACCAGACAGGAGAGATGGAAGGAAGAAGGAGAGCGGGTAGGAGTTAAATACTTTGGATAGTATTCAGGACATTCACCTGATCTGGATTCTGCCCTAAGGATGCTCATACTGTCTTGGGCTAGATATGCAACAGACATGTCCAGCTCACCTATAGATACCATTGTTCTCTTGGAGGAACTTATAAACTTTTGGAGGCTCACTATAGGGGGGTTCTTTTGAATTTAAGATGGTGTCTTTAGGGGTCACCCTCAGTAGAAAACACTTTGCTCTCGTTCTTTCCATGTTATTATTACATTTATTTTACATTTTTCTTCCACTCAACCTAAGAGTCATAGAAATCCCACAGGGGGAAATTTTTATCCCTGCTTTGGAGAGGAAGAAGCAAGAATTTAGAGCACTTAAAGAACCTGTCTTAGTGGCAGAAATAGGAGGTGGGTCCATATTGATGGCCTCCTGTCTATCCTAGTTCTCGTCCTCAGTTAATCCCCAACCCAGAATTCAGGCTCAGCTTTGACCACTCAGATGGGGAAGGGATGTTATGTGGGAAAGATGTCCAAATATCTGCAAGGCTAACAGAACTGAACATTCCAAAACAATACATATGAGATACCAAATATCTTGGGTGAAAGGACCTGTGTTAGTCAGCTTTCCATCATGGTGACAAAATTCCTGAGAAAAGCAACTTAGTGGAATAACAATTTATTTTGACTCTTAATTTCAGAGATTTTCATCTATGATTTCTTGACTTCGTTGCATTGGATCTGTTGCAAGGCAGTACCTCATGATGGGAAGTATGTGGTGAAGCAAAGCTGTTCACATCATGGAGACCCAGAAGCAAAGAAATAAAGGACTGGGCTGGAATCCTAATACATCCTCAAAAACACATCCCCCAAAGACCTAAATTTTCTACTAGGCCCCATCCTATATTTCACCACCTCCAATAACACCACCAGTTGGAGACCAAGTAGTCAATACATGAGGTTTGGTTGGAGGTAAGATCTACACCATAACAGTAATCGTTATACTGAATTATGTCTTGGAGAAACCTTAATAACTTTTCTCCTTTCTTCATTCATTTTGTTTCTGAAAAACAAAAATAATTATGTTATTAGGTATGATACTGATAATGGCTAACATTTATTGGTTATTTACTCTGTGCCAGGCACAGTGTAGAGAGTTTTACTTGAATTGTTAATTAACCGTTTTTCTAACCCTATGACCATGACATGATACTATTGTTATTTCCATTTTGTGGTTAAAGAAAAGGACACTAAGAGAACAAGTTAAGTAATCTGTACAAGTACACGCAGTTTATAAGTACTGACCCAGGAGATACCCCAGAGCTATCTTGGAATATCTACTGTATGCCAATGGAAAGGAACTATAGACTTAAAAGCCACAGAAAAATGTGTGATTTTTCACAGTGGAATATCCTGAATGTGCATAATATCTGCCATACATGGATACATACATAGAAATTATAGCATTAAATCTCATTATCCTCAAGAAAATATTACAGGGTTGGGTTTCAGAAAGAGTCTGGTGCCCCTTCCCAGCATCCACCCCTACCAAACCCCTGTGAAGAAGTGAGGTGTTAAATGCAAAGATGAAAATGCCCTTGGGGTGGGCAGGAGTGGATAAGAGGAGAGAGAGAGAGGTCAGCAACAATGACCAAGGTCAAATAAGGTGGATGCATTTTTAATAGTATAGGCCTTATGGAACCGATCTGACTTTTTGATGTAATTCCAAGACTATTATAAAGAATTTCACTTGCATTATTCACATCAAACATTCCTATGAAACTTAAATTTTCCTGTGTCCCAATCCCAAATATAATTAGAATAAGCATAGTCAATGACAAAGAAGAAAGAAGAAAATGGAAAAGATAGAGGTAGTTGCATGCTTATTACATATTTATTAAACTGGTAAATCAGGTATGGGCACCTGAAGCATTTCTCCTTTCCACTTGGTACTTTGTGGACAATCCACATTTGATCAATGAGTTCAGAATCAGTATACAGAAAAGTAGGTTCTGTAAGTCTGTGACAAGCTTCCCTGAAAGACAAAGCCACCATACAATGATTTTCCTGAACAATGACCCTTAACTTAGTCATTCTTGTTGGCATATTGCTTTTGATATGTTGTACCCTCTATAAAAAGAACAGTGACACTTTGGTTCTTTGCTATCACAAATAATGCAGGGTTTTATTTGGTGTTTATTTTGAATAAAAGGATTTGCCATCTTAAGGTAATGTAGTTTTTATTTTTAAGCATTTATTTTTTAGTTGTAGATGGACACAACACAATGCCTTTATTTTTATGTGGTGCTGAGGATTGAACCTGGGTCCCATCCATGCTAGGTGAGCACTCTACCTCTGAGCCACAATCCTAGCCCCAAGGCAATGTCTTAATAATGATATTCTTAGAAACTTCCTTGATATTATGATGTTTATTTGCTGATGTACTAGAAAACAGAATACTTTGGCTCAGGAAACTGAGACAGGAAGATTGTGAGTGCAAAGCCAGCCTCAGCCAAAGCAAAGTGCTAAGCAACTCAGTGAGACCCTGTCTCTAAGTAAAATACAAAATAGGGATGTGGTTCAGTGGTTGAGTGCCCAATCCCCAGTATCCTCTTCCCCAAAAAATAAGAAAAAAAAAACTGAATAGTCTCTCCATTTTGGTATACTTTGTGGACAGGTGTATTGACAAAAGAAAAATAACCCGTCCTCTCCGTGGGTACTGTGTAATAAGAGAAACTGAATTTGTTTTGTCCACAAGTCTAAATATCTGCATTGTGATAGAGATAGGAAAATGCAGTCTCTTGCTTTCTGAATCCATTGCTGCTACTTCTCCCAGGCCTCCATCATTAACCTCCTGGACTTTGACCACAGTCTTCTCAATACTTAAGGCTCTTTTTGTCTATTTCTTTACTCCTTTCCAAATCTCCTTGTGATCTCTTTAAAACACAAATATGACCTTTTTTCCCTTTCATTACATGATTGCCTTAAATATAAAGTCTCTCCTTCCTAGCAAGGCATACATGACCTTCCAGGATGTGACCTGTATTCAATCTGTAACTTTTTCCTAGTTCTAATTCTTATAGCTAGACCTGCTCACTATACATATATAAGTTAATTTTTGCAGCATTCTATGAGATTAGGATGCTGAACTCCATTAATAAACAGGAATATTAGATAAATTGCCCTCATAATGGCACCGAGATTCAATATCTACTGGTATCAGTATTTTTTGCTCGATTTTTTTATATGGTCTTGTAGTTCTGTCTTTGGAAAATGCATAACTTAATAAGCTCAGTTTAAGAAAACTACTCTTTCCTCTCCATTTCCACTATATTTTTGTTGGTTCTTTTACAAAAAAGAGAAGCATTTTAGGGAGCCCTGGAAACTAAACCCCAAAAGGGTCTGGAACCAGAAAGAGGAAAATCTCCATAACTTAAGGAAGACTTATTCTTAATGTTTCATACCTGCTTTCCACTTCATTCCCCCCTCCTTACAGAGTGAGTTTCTCACTTGTCTGCAGGGTGAGGCCTATTCATTGCTTCTTAGATCAAGAGAGAAGCCTAACCTCGGATAAATATTTAATTGTGATCCTAACTCACCAGGAGGAGGAATCTAATTGGCTCAGTTTATATCAGGTGACCACAATGTTCAATCAAGCATGAATTATAAAGATGTCTACCTTGGGGTCATTTCTAGGTATGATCTTAAAAATGATCAAAAGAAAACCAACAAAAATTAAAATTTTCTTTGTTAGTCAATAAAATATAATTCTTGGGATATATTAGAAAGTATTGCATTGGAGATAAGGTCAGATTCATATTTTAATGAGACTGCAGAAATAGGCTGTTTTAATCAGCTTCTCATCTCTATGAACAAAAGACCTGACAAGAATAGCATAGTGAAGGAAAAGTTTATTTTGTGGAGCTGTGAGCTCCACAGGTTCAATTCATGGTCAGCCCACTCCACAGCTCTGGGCCCTGGGTGAGGCAGAACTTCATGGTGGAAGGTCCTGGAGTAAGGGCATGATGGAGAAAGCAGCTCAGGACACGGCAACCAGAATCAGAGAGAACTCTGCTCACTAGAAACAAAATGTAAACCCCAAAGGCTCACCCTGTGACCTGTCTTCTCCAGCAACATCCTTCCTCCCTATAATTACAACCCAGTTAATCCAAATCAGTTCCTTAATCCACTGATTAGGTTACAGCTCTCCTAATCAAATAATTTCACTTATGAACATTCTTGTATTGGCTCACACATGAGTTTTTTTGGGGACACCACATATCTAAACCATAACAAGTAGCAGGCAGGAAAATTAGCAAAGGAGACAGGAAATAGACAAAAGAGATCCAGAGTAGTGAAAAGATTGGCAGCTGATGAACTGAGATGCAAAGGAGCCCCAACATCAGGAAGTCTTGCTCAGTAGTACATTCTCCTCTCATTACCACTGAAAATCCTCCTACTTTGACTGTTAAAGACAATGAAAACACAAATATCTGAATTGTAGCAAGATCCATGTTGAAAAAAACTCATGATCAGTTTTTACCTAATGATCACCTAAAGCATGAAGGACCAATCTCAGCATGTCTGGATACTGCGCTGCCATCTTAGTACTGCAACTTTGAAATTAACATGAGACTCTAGTATATGACACCCTTGCAAAAAAAGCTCCTTTTCTTGGAACTGATCCAAGGAAACAAGGAAAGTGCTATAATATCCATGGACATCTGGACCATTGGACTATTTTATAAATACTGTATCATTGTGCTAGTGATCATGGCTAATGGTCTGAGAATAAAGAAGGGAGGCCAGAGATGGAAACTGAGAAAGTATGGTTCTAAGGTGGGAAAAGTCAAATGGTCTCCTTTCTTAAGGGCAGGAGAAAGGAGACCACTTAAATGCTCCACTGCCTTTACACTCCACCTGATTCTGAATACCTGAATTTTTACTGTCACCACTAACAGGTCTCTGGAGTCTAGTAGATCTTGAGGAAAAGAAAAGGGATCCCAATATTGACTATTCCAAAACACGTGGGTTTTGATGAAGTCAGAAAGTTCTGACTGGCTTCTTGGAAGTTCAATAATAGAAAAATTAACAGGCAAATGAAGACACTGAGAATGTGATAGCCATAGCAATGTTTGACTACTCCAAGGCAAAAAATAAGAAGGGATAACCTCAAAACCCTATCTCAGTGCACAGAGGCTCCTGGCTGAGAAATTCATAGCTGAGTTAACTTACCTCTCTTTAGTGTGCTGGAAGAAGAGACATTTCTTGCTTCCGATGTGCCATGTGGTTTTTGTTTCATGTGAGCTACATATGGTCCCTAACATTTTATTGCTAGATACTGTGAAACACATTGGCAGCAGATCCCTGTATATTTGGTTTGGAACAATGGAGATGGTGCTAGACTAAGAGAGAGAATTGGGTCGTGTCCTGATTCTGTTGCTTATTAGCTCTGTGACCTGGCATAAGTTGCTCAGCATCTCAGGTCTTCAAAAAATTCATTTTTTAAAAAATTTTACAAATGAATAAACCAGTACTCAAATTCTTGAACTTACAAGGAGATTGTGAGGTAATTAAGTAATTGGAATTAGAAAATTAGGTAATCTGAATTAAAGCATTTTTGTTCAAAGTACTGTAAACAAAAAAGTTTACAAATAGTTTTAACTTTTCATTGTTTCAGGTAAAATTGGTCATGGGTTTTTCTTATAATACTATCTGAAGCATAGTGCCAAATTTCACAAAACCCAATCCATTCCCAAGCACCACTTGTAAATTTCACATCCATCATCTGTGCCCTCTGCCTTTGGACCTCACCTCTTCATGAAAACTACATTTTCCAAGTTCACCTGTGATTTCCTCATCTTAAAAACAGAGCGCAACTCATACTCATTTACCAAGCTCCTCCAATTCCCCCATGGGTGGAACCACAGCATGCTTTCTACCCACAGTCCTCCAAGCCTGGCTCCCACTCTGCTTCTGCATGAAGCAGAGTGTCCCACCCATCCTTAGGATTCCAGCCAAACACAATATTTTTCCTGATCCCCAAACACCTAATGTTTATCACACAAATAAACAAATCAACATGTATTAATCTCCTTCAGTTCTTCTTTTTGGCCATTTTCTTTCTGTTCATTCTTTCAGTCATATTGTCTCTAATCACTGCCATCTCTTCAATCCTGTGGATTCTTCAAAACTTGGCATGAATAAATTCCCCCTCTTTTTGAAGCTTTCCCCAATACATCAAATAAAACAATCACTCCTTTGCTGAGATTCAAGGGTTGATGGTCATACTGTACTTACCACAATCCCTGTATTCCTGAGTGATTGTCCTTTCTCCCCTCTTGGGTGCGGTGCTCTCTAAAAGGTGAAACCATGCCTTCTTCATCTTTGTAACCTAAATGCCTCACATACTGCCTTAAGTGAAGTTGGATTAAATTGAATGATATTGCATAAGGAAGCTCTCTATTGGGATTGATTGAAAAACTAGATTTTAAAGTGTTGGCTCACAAACACTTCACAAGCATAATTACAGCTCTCCTGCATCACACCTCTTGACTGTTGACATTTGACTACCTTCCTTGGGTCTATATGATTTATTTAAGGATTACTGTCCACAGGCATATGGCAAGTGTTTATGAGAATCATACATGACCCTCATAGAAACCATTCAAAGTAGGTATTATGTTGTCTTTGCTTTACAAATGTGGAAATAAAAAGTTCAGAGAGGCTAAATAAAATCCAAGGATGACACAGTTCGCAAATGGAAGAGTTGAGACTTAAGCTATACAAATTGTGGTCTTGCTTTCACTATATAATAAATAAGAAGGTCAGAGATTTCTCCTGGCATATTTGAATTTTTTTCCAAATTGACATTGACTTGTTTATCCGTAGATCTTAATTTAGCCTCTTGCAGATAAGTTTCTATTTTTAACATGTACCTCCTCTTGTATTCATGATTTGAGTCTTGTCCTAATCTCTTTTGGCTTGGATGCAATCCTTGGGAAAGTGCTGTTATGTCTTAATGTACTCAGCTGTTCACTGGAGGGGATAAAGCTGTAGATGTTTCCAGTGGCAGCTGTCTGCAAACCCCTGCCATGTTTAAAAACAAACTTAGAAAACTGGGCTCCTAGAGCCAGAGAACCATAGTTTATTGTAAGATGGAAAATGTTTTAGGAAATCCAAGAAGCAAACAGTACCCTTCTACCTATATCCTGCAGGATTTCCAAATGGCCAGACTTAATTTTTCCAGTTGCAAAGGCAATTTTTTCCTCTGAAATTCACAAAGGCATTTGTAGTGATTATGAAATGATGCAAAAATGCACTCAGATAATTTGAGGTTATATTTATTTTTTCTATATATCTGATGAGCAGTGACCTCTAACAAGAACACGTTATTTCAAAAATAAACCAATCAAATCCACCAAATATCCATTGAATGGATGCTATGTGTATATCTAAGATTATGATTGGGACATGCTCTAGGTTCCCTAGAATCTGAAAGTTAAATGCATGATAAGTACTTAGTAAACATGTTAAATTGAAATCAGTATAACCTGGTAATGGAAGTGTTTTCTCTGAAACAGCCTTTATGTTTTGACATAAAGTGAGAGGAATAAGCCAGGAGATCACAAGTTCCCTTTAAATTGATAAACAACACACAAAAAAGTGTTTTCAATAATTATTCTAATCAAGTGTCTCATGCAGAATGCAGAATCCTATGAATGGAATATGCATGATACAGATTGGTGATTTATCCTTGAAGTTGATTCCTGTGTAGTAATTTGAGCCTTACACAATTTCTAGTCAATAAGATGTATGTTAAATAACCAGTGAGAACATATTATGGTGAAACATATCATATAGAATATTAAGGAATAAACTTACTTGAAGTGTAAAGAATTTATGCAAAGAAAACCATAAAACTTTACTGTGGGATATAAATAAGGTGAATAAATGGAGTTATCCAATATAGTCTTAAAAAAGAAGTCTCAATTAAATAAATTTATAGGTTAAGCCCCATTTGGACTCTTTTGAGGAATATGATTCAAGTTCAATGAAAGGTGAATTTTAAGCATAATGTATTTGAGAATACCCAGGTATTTTTGTGAAAAAAGAGCCCTCACACAAAAATAACAATAAAATAAACAAACATACAAAACCCTTCCCAAATGATAATTTTGTTATAATCACAAAAATCAAAAGGATTTGACATTTGTATCAGAAAGGACAGATAATTCAATAGGATAGAATGAAAATTTACACAATTTTAAGAGTTTAATCTTATAAGAGTTTAGTCTACAATTTCAAATCACCTACATATATGATCATTCAGACCAGGTCATGCCAGGTAACAAATTATTCCCAAACTCAATAGATTGTTATGGTATGGATGTAAGGTGTCCCACAAAAGCTCATGTGAGACAATGCAAAAATGTTTAAAGGATAAATGATTGGGTTATAAGAGCCTTAACTCAGTAAGTGAACTGATCCCATGATGGGGTTAATTGAGTGGTAACTGAAGGCAGGTAGGGTGTGGCTGGAGGAGATGGGTCATTGGGGATGTGCCTTTGGAGGGTATATTTTGTGTATATTTTTGGAGTGGAGTCTCTCCCTCCACTTCTTGGTCTTCATGTGATCTGCTTCTCTCTGCCACACCCTTCTGCCATGATGTTCTGCCTCATCTCAAGCCCAGAAGTATGGAGTCAACTACATATGAACTGAAACTTCTGAAACTGTGAGTCCTGAAATAAACTGTTCCTCCTTTAAAATTGTTTTTGTCGGGTCTTTCAGTCACTGCAATGAAAAGCTGAGTAAAACATTATTACAACAAAATTTAAATCATGCTCACTCTGTAGTCCAGGGCAGATCACAGGATTTTGTTTCAGAGAGTCATTAATGGATCTAGGCTGATCCTCACTAATGTGTAGCTAAAATGTTTAAAGCATGTGGGTTTGGGGATTGTAGGGCCAAAGACCTCATGGAGATCTCAAGCCTACTAGAAAATGCTTTTCCTGGAAGTGACTTAAGGACTTGTGACTTGCCCAGTGGCAAGAGAGTTGAGAAATGGGAGTAATATAGATCATGCAAATTTTTGGAGGAATAAATATCTCTGCCACAGGGAGAATATATAAATCACTTTTAAAAACTTAGAATATGGGTAAACTGATTCAGTATGTTGATTAGTTGATTAAAAATTTCACATAAATGTTAATGATAATCTGTTGCCAGCAAAAATGCATTATATGAAATTTTAAAGTCTGTCAAGCTTAATGGACATGAGTAGAGATAAAACTTGGATCTGTTGGAAGGAATAAGAACAACGAATATGGTAAATGTGCAAATAAAAAATTATACTTTTCTTTTAATTTCTTTGAAAGACAACTGGTGGTTTAAAAATTAATATTGCATTTTGGGGTTTATAAAACTTGTATAAAATATATAACAACAATAGGCAAAGGAAGGATATCAAAAAGAATTGTTTCATTGTAAGATGGTTATATTTTATGTGAAATGTATAATGTTTACTACAAGTAGACTAAGATAAATTACAGATATATTTTGCAATCTTATAAACCCCTATGATAAGAGGTATAGCTAAAAGATAATACAGAAATTAAAAGGTAATACTGAAATCTACACAATTAACCAATAAGAAGGAAGAAAACACAACAAACGAAGATTCACAATGGAAAATTGAGACAGATAGAGACCAAAGAGTTAAATGGTAGACTTTAACTCAACAGTATCAAGAATTACTTTAAACATAAATGCCAAATGATCAAACTGGATGAAAAATGAAAAAGCCAATTATGTTATGGACAAGACATGGTTATTAAGTCCAAATATGCAGAGAGTTTGTAAGTGAAAAGGATGGAAAAAGACATACCTTAAAACAGTAAATATAAGAAAGTTGGGGTGGCAAAAGTAATGTTAGACAATATAGGCTTAAAGACAAGGAATATCGTCAGAGATACAGACATTTGACTATGAACAAACTGATTCATTAGGAAGATTTAATTCTAAATGTCTATGCATCTAATAAAAAAAGAAAACACATGAAGTAAAGGGAAAAACACATTTAAAGGGAAAAAGAATAATACACAACTCCAGTTGAAGAATCGAGAATACGTCTCAGTAAGTATTTTAAAAAGAAAAAGACGAACAAGGATATGGACTATTTGGACAACATCCAACAACTACAGATTAAACATACTTGTTTGGTGTATATGGAATATTAATAAGATAGACCATATGCTGGAGTATAAAACAAGTCACAATAAATTTTGAAAATTGACATAACATGAAGTATATTCTCTGATGGCAAAAAATTCAACTATAATTAATAAATAAAAATAATTGCGTGTCTCAAAAGGCCCAAATATTTGTATGTTGAACTGTACATTTCTCAATAACCATGTTCAAGAAAAAAAATCACAAGGAAAACACCAAGAAGATAATTTTTACAACTTTCTGCCAACTTTTGATAAAAGTTACAACTATCTTAAAATCCCCAAATTACCAACACATACAGGAGAAGAAATACAAAATATGTTTACCTTTGTATTTATTTTAAAATTAAATTAAGATTCAAAACTTCTTAAAATACAACCTCAGACCCAGATGTTTTCAGTGTTAAATTGTATGAAATATTTAAGGGAGTAATAATATTATTCTTACACTTTTTTGGAACAGCTTTACTTCCCTATTTGTTTTTAAAGGCAAGAATAACCTCAGTAATAAAACCTGACAAAAATATTACAAGAAGTGAAAATGAAACAAAAATAGGCCTTATAAAAATAGATGTGAAAATCCTTGACATAATGTTAGCAAATGGAATATAAAAATGTATAAGGGTTATATAGCGTGACAAAATAAGCTTTACCCAAGAATTCAAGCCTGAACTAACACCCAGAAATTTTTTAAAAAAGTAATTCACAATATTAACTGAATAATAGCAGAGTCATGGGATGATATTACAAGGAGTATCCAGAGAATATAAAAAATTTCTACAAAAAACATTTTGATTTGTAACTTACTCTTTATTGTAAATGCCTGGTTTACAGACAAAACATGTAAAATCTCTGTGTAGCCTAAAAATATGAGACAAAAATTAACTACTCCCACCCACTGCCATGTAACCATGCCACTGAATAAAAATCTAAAAAAATTTCCAAACTGAAGGTCCAGAGATTTTTTAGGCATTAGTCCCTCTGTGCCACTATTGCTAAAAATATACCTGCTTCCAGAAAATTCCTCAGATGTCCAGCCTCATTTATCCTGTATCAATATGATAGATACAAGGAAATTATTTGTCAAAATTTAATGTTCATTTGTGAAAAAAAATTTCATTTATGAATATCAAGGCATTTTCTGAGTCTGATTAAAAAGATCTCAACAGGGATATCCAGCCCAGACTGCCCACATCAGCCTGCACAGGACCCAGGCTCTTGGTAGGGCTGGTCCACCCTCCCCCAGTGGGGTGGTGGGGCAGACACCCACCAGAGCCTAGCCTCTGGCACAGGACCACCCCTTATGACAAGCAGGCTACCATGGGAGGTCAAGTCTGAGGCCCAGATCCCACCCACACCAACTTGAACAGGGCCCAGATCCAGGATGCAGTAGCATTCATTGAGGGACACCAGCAGAGTCTGAAAGCCCAACATCAAGGTGAGGTACAGACAATCTGCATGGGTATACAAGAATATAGGGAAGAAACTGTAATATCTCAGATCCACACTACAAGAAAGGAAGACACATAGACATCATGAAAAAACAAGGAAGGAAAGTGCCCCAAACAATCAGGACACTATAATAACAGAACCCATGGATAGCAAATTTGATGAAATGTCAGAGAAGGAGTTCAGAAGGTTCATAATTAAAATGATCTGTGAATTAAAGAATGACCTAAATGAGCAAATACAGGCAAAAATCTATCACCCCAACAATGAGATAAGAGAGCAAATACAGGTAGCAAAAGATTACGTCAAGTGAGAGAGAGACTCTGAAAAAAACCAGTCAGAAATTCTTGAAATGAAGGATACAATAAATCAAATAAAAAACTCAATAGAAAGCATAACCAACAGACTAGATCACTTGGAAGAAAGAACGTCAGATAATGAAGGCAAAGTATACAATCTAGAAAATAAAGCTGATCACACAGTGAACATAGTAAGAAAACATGAATAAGAACCGGGGTTGTAGCTCAGTGGTAGAGCACTTGCCTTGCATGTATGAGGCACTGGGTTTGATCCTCAGCACCACATAAAAATAAATAAATAAAATAAAGATACAGTATCCATCTACAACTAGAAAGAAAGAAAGAAACCATGAACAGTCTATCCAAGAATTATGGGACAAAATCAAAAGACCAAATATAAGATTTATTGGGATAGAGGAAGGCACATAGTTTCAAACCAAAGGAAAGCACAATCTCTTCAATGAGATAATACCAAAAAATTTCCCAAGCATGAAGAACGAATTGGAAAACCGAATACAAGAGGCTTACAGGATACCAAATGTACAAAATTATCACAGATCTACACCAAGGCACATTATAATGAAAATGCCTAGTATACAAAATAAGGAGAGAATATTAAAAGCCACAAGAGAGAGGAATCAGATCATATATATGGGGAAACCAATTTGTCTCAGCAGATTTTTCAACCCAGATCCTTAAAGCCAGGAGATAGTGGAACAACATATACCAAGCTCTGAAAGAAAATGGATGCCAATCAAGAATCTTATATCCAGCAAAACTAAGCTTTAGATTTGATGATGAAATAAAAACCTTCCATGATAAACAAAAATTAAAAGAATTTACAACGAGAAGCCTGCACTACAGAACATCCTCAGCAAAATAGTTCAAGAAGAGGAAATGAAAAACAATGATGAAAATCAGCAGAGAGAGGGATTACACTAAAGGAAAATCTAATCAGAGGAGAAACCAATACCAGGTTAAATACCAAAAATAAACAAAAATGGCTGGGAATATAAATAATGTCTCAATAATAACCCTGAATATTAATGGCCTACACTCACCAATCAAAAGACACAGACTAGCAGATTGGATAAAAGAAAAAAAAAAAAAGACCCAACAATATGCTGCCTCCAAGAGACTCATCTCAGAAAAAGACGTCCACAGGCTGAAGGTGAAGGGCTAGGAAATTTCATACCACTCACATGGACGGTGGAAGCAAGCAGGGGTTTCCATCCTCATATAAAATAAAGTAGACTTCAAACTAAAATCAATCAAAAAGGATAAAGAAGGAAATTACATACTGCTTAAGGAAACCATAAATGAATAAGACTTAACAATTATAAATATATATGCCCCTAAAATGGAGCATCTATGTTCATCAAAAAAACTCTTCACAAGTTCAAGAGTCAAATAGACCACAACATAATAATCTTGGGTGATTTTAATACACCTCTTTCATCACTAGATAGATCTTCTAAACAAAGCTGAACAAAGAAACTATAGGACTCAATAATACAATCAATAAATCAGACTTACTGACATATATAGAATATTTCATGCTTCAATGAGAGAATGCACTTTCTTCTCAGCACATGGATCCTTCTCTACAATAGACCATATACTATGCCTCAAAGCAACTCTTAGCAAGTATTAAAAAGTAAAGATAATACCCTGCATTCTATTGGATCATAATGGAATGAAATTAGAAATCAATGATAAAATGAGAAATAAATCCACTCCAACACCTGGAGACTAAATAATCTGCTACTGAATGAAAAATGGGTTGCTGAAGATATCAAGGAGGAGATTAAAAAAATTTTTAGAGTTGATTGAGAACACAGATATAACATATCAAAATCTCTGGGACAGTATGAAAGCAGTTCTAAGAGGAAAGTTCATTGCATGGAGTTCATTCCTTAAAAAAAGAAAAAGTCAACAAATAATTGACTTAACATTACATCTCAAAGCCCTAAGAAAGAAAAACAAATCACCACCAAAAGCAGCAGAAGACAGGAAATAATTAAAATCAGAGCTGAAGTCAATGAAATTGAAACAAAAGAAACAATTCAAAAAATTGACAGAACAAAAAGTTGGTTCTTTGAAAAATAAATAAAATTGACAGACCCTTAGCCATGCTAATGAAGAGAAGGAATGAGAAAACTCAAATCACTAACATATGTGATGGATAAGGAAATATCACAATAGACACTACAAAAATACAGAAGATAATTAGAAATTATTTTGAAAACTTGTACTCCAATAAAATAGAAAATATCGAAGGCATTGGTAAATTTCTAGAGTCATATAATTTACCAAAATTAAATCAGGATGATATACACAATTTCAACAGATCAACTTCAAGTGACGAAATACCAGATGCCATCAAAAGTCTACCAACCAAGAAAAGCCCAGGACGGGATGGATACACATCTGATTTCTACAAGACATTTAAAGAATAACTAATACCATGATTTTTTTCTCTTTTATTGCTGAGTAAAATTCCACTGTGTATATATGCCTCATTTTTTTTAATCTATATATCCACTGAAGGGCATCTAGGTTGGCTCCATAGTTTAGCTATTGTGAATTGTGCTGCTATAAACATTGATGTGGCTGTGTCCCTGTAGTATGCTGTTTTTAAATCCTTTGGGTATAGTCTGAGGAGAGGGATAGATGGGTCAAATGGTGGTTCCATTCCCAATTTTCCAAGAAATTTCCATACTGCTTTCCATATTGGCTGCACAAATTTGCAGTTCCACCAGCAATGTATGAGTGTACCCTTTTCCACATATTCTCACCAACACTTATTGTTGTTTGTATTCATAATAGCTGACATTTTGGTGGGAGTGAGATGAAATCTTAGAATGGTTTTGATTTGCATTTCTCTAATTGCTAGTGATGATGAACATTGTTTCATATATTTGTTGATTGATTGTATATCCTCTTCTGAGAAGTGTCTGTTCAGGTCCTTGGCCCGTTTATTGATTGGGTTATTTACTTTTTTGGTGCTTAGCTTTTTGAGTTCTTTATATACCCTAGAGTTTTGTGCTCTATCTGATGTGTGAGGGGTAAAGATTTGATCCCAAGATGTAGGCTCTCTATTTACCTCACAGATTATTTATTTTGCTGAGAAGAAACTTTTTAGTTTGAGTCCATCCCATTTATTGATTCTTGATTTTAATTCTTGCGCCAAAGGAGTCTTATTAAGGAAGTTGGGGCCTAATCCCACATGATGAAGATTAGAACCTATTTTTTCTTCTATTAGACTCAGAGTCTCTGGTCTAATTCCTAGGTCTTTGATCCATTTTGAATTAAGTTTTATGCAGGGGGAGAGAAAGGGGTTTAATTTCATTTTGTTGCATATAAATTTCCAGTTTTCCCAGCACCATTTGTTGAAGAGGCTATCTTTTCTCCAGTGCATGTTTTTGGCAGATTTTTCTAATATAAGATAATTGTAATTTTGTGGATTAGTCTCTGTCTCCTCTATTCTGTACCATTGGTCTACCAGTCTGTTTTGGTGCCAATACCATACTGTTTTGGTTACTATTGCTCTGTAGTATACTTTAAGATCTGGTATAGTGATTGATTTTTCTATTTCTATGAGGAATTCCATTGGGATTTTGATCAGAATTGCATTAAATCTGTATAGTGCTTTTGGTAGTATGGTCATTTTGATAATATTAATTCTGCCTTTCCAAGGTCAAGATAGATAGTTCCATCTTCTAAGGTCTTCTTTGACTTCTTTCCTTAGGGTTCTGTAATTTTCATTATATAGATTTTTCACCTCTTTTGTTAAGTTGATTCCCAAGTATTTTTTTAGGCTATTGTAAATGGGGTAGTTTTCAGTCTATATCCATAGGACTTAAAAACAGCATACTACAGGGACACAGCTACATCAATATTTTTAGCAGCACAATTCACAATAGCTAAACTGTGGAACCAACCTAGATGCCCTTCAATAGATGAATGGATTAAAAATGTAGCATATATACACAGTAGAATATTACTCAGCAATAAAAGAGAATAAAATCATGGCATTTGCAGGTAAATTGATGGAGTTAAAAAAGAAAATGCTAAGTGAAGTTAGCTAATCCCCCCCCCAAAAAAAAAAAAAACAATTGCTGAATGTTTTCTTTAGTATAGGGTGGCTGATTCATAGTGGCATAAGGAGAGGGAGCATGGGAGGAATAGATGAGCTCTAGATAGGGAAGAGGGTTGGGAGAGGAAGGAAAGGGGCATAGGGTTATAAATGATGGTGGAATGTGATTATCATTATTATCCAAAGTACATGTATGAAGACATGAGTTGGTGTGAATATACTTTGTATACAACCAGAAATATATATATATA
>NW_025999864.1:3311487-3336037 GCF_001458135.2 Marmota marmota marmota
ACACTTTAATAAATGACTGGCATATATATATATATATATATATATATATATATATATATATATGTGTGTGTGTGTGTGTGTGTGTGTGTGTGTGTGTGTGATGTGTTTATATATATTATAATAGTTGAGGAGTGCCTCAAAATACTTTATAGATATATATAGAGTAATATAAATATAAATATTTACTTCTTTCCTGTATTTTAAGATATTTTAAAACATTTAATCTTTCATCAATATTTGATCTATTTTGATGTTTAATATGTGACAAATCTGTATCTTGTTCCTCCTAAATTGTTATTTTATCCTCCTATATTAGTCAACTTTTCATTACTATTAAAAAACACCTCAGATAAAGCAACTTATATAGATAAAAGTTACATTTTGGCTCACAGTTTTGTAGTCTTCTGTACATGACCAAATGCACCCGTTATGTTGGACCTGTGAAAAAGAAATACATTTTGGCAGGGAGCATATAATGGAGCAAACCATTAACTTTGTGACCAGGATATGAAAAAACAAAAACAAAAACAAAAAAACAGAGGGGTTGGGGATGGTGTCCCATTTTTTTTACTTTCCAGTCCTGCTCCCAATGACTGGAAGACCTCTCACTAGGCTTCACCTCTTATAGTTTCCATCACCTCCCAATAGTGCTAAGCTAGGGACAAAGCCATTAACACAAGGATTGGGAGCTATTTATGCAAATCATAGCACCATGGAGAGAGTTTACTGAACGGGTTATCTGTTAATTTATTGGTTAAAGATATTTTCTATAATATTGACTTAAGGAAGAAACTACCCAACTTATGATAGTCACATTTTTCTGAAAACTGCCCCTTCTTTAAGTCACAAAGAGGTGGCCATATTGGATTAGGGTGAGCCTAATCCAATGTCCAATGTCCTTATAAAATGAGTGCTATTTAGACTCAGACACACAGGGAGAGTGCCATGGGATTTGGAGCTGGAGGTTGAAGTCATGTTTAAAAGCCAATGAACACCAAGGATTGCTGATAATCATTAGAGGGAGGAGGCAAGGCAGTATCTGCCTCTAGGGACTGTGAGTAATTTTGTCACCTCATACATCTGTAGTATTTTGCATTCCCTCTAGCTGTGCATGAGGATGGTGATGGTCATCCAATTGCATGGAATGCTAAGTGGGCTTTTCTGAGTTGGGAGCACAAATATGATTAATGTATTTCATTATAAAATAACTTCTAGAAAATCAGATGACTTAGACCAAACATTAAAATTCTAGATACAATTTCCTAGTTCCATAAGTACCATGTGGCAGCACTGTAACCAGAATGTACAATACCGATGAAGTATTGTGTGTATAAAGCTACAGCACAATAATTTATTGATGTAGTCTGGGTACACCTGATCACCTACCTATCATGCCAAGGACTTTGGAAGTCATGGTCTATCACCATTGAATATAAGATATTCTTGTAATTAGAAAAATGAACAACTCATTCATCCTTCTGAGTAATCAGCCTTTCCATTTCTCTTTCCTATTATTTTCTTATTTTTCTCCTTTTTACCAATCCCACTTATCATAGATTTTCTATTATAATTAGTTTTCATCAGAATTTACCCTCTGCAATGACTGCTTTAGATTTTTTTTTTCAATTTCATCAGTGTCTGTTTTTAATCTTTGATAACTTCTTCCCTCTTATTTGGGCTCTTTTACAAGATAGTTACATAATTCGGATCTTATTATGTAAAAAGCTCATAATATAAAATTTACCATATTTACTATTATTAAGTGTACAGTCCAGTGATGGTCATTACGTATGCACTATTGTGCAAGAGATCTTTAGAACGGTTTTATGTTGTGAAACTGAGACAGCCATTGAATAACAACTCCTCATCCTGCCTCCTTACCTCTAATCTTGGACCTTGGTAATTATATCCTGTTTTCTGTTTCAAAGAGTTCAACTACTATAGATACTTCATATATGTGGAATCTTATAGTAATTAGCTTTTCAGGATGTACTTGTCTCACGTAGCATAATTTTCTTAAGCTTCATCCATGCTATAGTGTATGATGATATTTCCTTCTTTTTTAAGGTTGAATAATATTCTACTATATGTATATACCATATTTTCTTTATAAATGTTCCACTGATGAATATTTAAATTGTTTATACCTATTCGCCTATTTACTATTATGAATAATGTCACAACTGGTATGAACATGCTAATATCTCTTTGAGAATGTGTTTTTAATACTTTTGTATATATACCCTGATGTGGGATTGCTGGATCATATATCAATTTTAGTTTTAATATTTTGAGGAATTGCCATACTGTTTCTTATAGTCACAAGGATTCTAATTCACATCTTCACCAGAATTCATTATTTTCTCTTCTTCTTCTGCCCTCTTCCTGTTCCTCCTCCTTCTCCTCCTCTTCCTCCTTCTTCTTTTTTATCTCCTCCTCCTCCTCCTGCTCCTTCTTAACTAGTAGCCATCCTAACAGGGGTGAGGTGATACTCATTGTGATTTTGATTTGTACTTCCCCAATGATTAGTTATGTTGAACACCTTTTCATATACTTATTGAGTATTAGTATATCTTCTTGGGGCAAAATTCCTTTTAAGCTTTTTTTCCAATTTTTAAATTGGGTTATTGTTATTGTTGAGTTGTGGGAGTTTTTTTATGTATTCTGGCTAATTAACCTCTTATCAGATATAATTTAGGAATCTTTTCTCTCATTTCCTAGGTAGTATTTTCATTCTGATGGTTATCTTTGCTGTGTAGAAGTTTTTAAGTTGTTGTAGTCTATTTGTCTATTTTTGTTCTAGTTGTCTGTGTTTTCTTGGATAATATTTGTGTTTTGGGCGCCATAATTTTCCAAACACAGTTGTGAAACTTTTCTCCTTCTATGAGTTTTATGGTTTCTATGAATATCCATGGTTTCATGGATTTCAAATGTGGATGTCCAGTTTTCCCAGCACCATTTGTTGAAAAGACTGTCCTTTCCCTGTTGTTTGTGTTTTGTTCTTTGTTTTGTTTTAGTTTTGGTCTTGGCACCATTGTCAAAGATCATTAGACAATGATCAAACACATGAGGGTTTATTTCAGGGCTCTTGGTTCTGTTGAGTTGGCCTATATTTGTCTTTATGGCCAATACCATATTGTTTTGATAACTGAAGCTAGAAGTATGCTTTAAGATAAGGATCTCCAGTTTTGTTCCTTCTCAGCATTGTTTTGGCTATTCAGGAGACCTTGAGGTTGCACACAAATTTCAGGATTTTTCTTCTACTTCTTGCAAAAAATACCATTGGGAATTGGATAGGAATTTCATTAAATCCATAGATTGCTTTGAGTAATATGTACATTTTAGCAATGAGTCATGTCTTTCCATTTATTCGTGTTTTCTTATTTCCTTCACTCATATTTTGTAGTTTACCATGTTTATTCCAAATCTTATTTGTGCTATTGTATATAGTTATTGATTTCTTAATTTCCCTTTCAGATTTTTTTTATCATAGGTGTACAGAAACAACTGTTTTTTGTGTATTGAGTTTTGTACAATTCAACTGTGATGAAAAATGAAAAATAATTCATATTTTTTTTGTTGTTTTTTTTTTTTTTTCAAGTCCAACCTGTTTATTGGTGGTTTATAGCTATATTGTATCTTCATTTATATTTATGTCTCTATCTACATTATTTTTAGAAATATTTTTTTTTATTGTGGGTTGTTCAAAACATTACAAATTTCTTGACATATCATATTCGACACTTTGATTCAAGTGGGTTATGAACTCCCACCTTCACCCCATACACAGATTGCAGAATCACATCAGTTACACATCCATTGATTTACAAATTGCCATCCTAGTGTCTGTTGTGCTCCGCTGCCTTTCCCATCCTCCACCCTCCCCCCTCCCCACCTCTCCCCTCCCCTCCCCTCCTCTCTCTCTACCTCCTCCACTGTATAACCCTGAGGGAAAAATCATGTCTCAACAATAACCCTGAAAGTTAAAGGCCTAAACTCCACCAATCAAAAGACATTGGCTAGCAGATTGGATAAAACAACAACAACAAAAATATGCTGCCTTCAGGAAACTCATCTCAAAGGAAAAGGCATCCACAGACTGAATGTGAAATGTTGTGAAAAATCATACCACTCATGTGGATTGTGGAAGCAAGCAAGGGTTTGCATTCTCATACTGAATAAGTAGACTTCAAGCTAAAGTTAATCAAAATGGAGAAAGAAGGACATTTCATACTGATCAAGGGCACAATATACCAACAAGACATAACAATTATAAATATATATGCCTTAAACAATGGAGCATCTATGTTCATCAAACAAATTCTTCTCAAATTTAAGAGTCAAATTGACCACAACACAATAATTTTAGGTTACTTTAACACATCTCTTTCATCACTAGATAGATCTTCCAAACAAAAGCTGAACAAAGAAACTACAGAGCTCAATAATACAATCAATAATTTAGACTTAACTGACATATATAGAATATTTCATCATTCAATGAGTAGATACATTTTCTTCTCAGCAGCACATTTATCCTTCACTAAAATAGACTATATAAAATGCCATAAAGCATCTCTTAGCAAATACAAAAAAATCTACATTTTATCAGATCATAATTGAATGAAATTAGAAATCAATGACAAAATAAAAACTACTCCAACAACTGTAGACTACATAATATGCTAATAGGCTGCAAAAAACATAAGGAGAAAATTAAAAAAAATTCTTAAAGGCAAATGAGTACTCTGTTACTACATATCGGAATCTCTGGGATACTATGAAGGTAGTACTAAGAGGAAAGTTCTTTCCATGGAGTTCATTCCTTCAAAGAAAATGTCAATAAATAAATCACCTAACATTACATATCAAAGGCTTAGAAAAAGAAAAACAAATCAACACCAAAAGCAGTAGAAGACAGGAATTAAGCTCAGAGCTGAAATCAATGAAATCGAGACAAGAAAGAATTGAAAAACAAAAATTGGTTCTTTGAAAAAATAAATAAAATTGACAAATGCTTGGGCATTCTAACAATGAAAAGGAGAGAAAAACTCAAATTATTAACATACATGATGAAAAAGATAATATCACAACAGACACTACAAAAATGCAGAAGATAATTAGAAATTATTTTGAAAATTTGTACTCTAATAAAATAGAAAATATTGAAGGCATTGAGAAATTTCTAGAGTCATATGATTTGCCCCAATTGAATCAGGATGATATACACAATTTAAACAGATCAATTTCAAGTGATGAAATAGAAGACACCATAAGAAGTCTACTAACCAAGAAAAGCCCAGGACAGGATGGATACACAGCAGTGTTCTACAAGTCAGTTAAAGAAGAACTAATACCAATACTCTTCAATTTATTTCAGGAAATAGAAATAGAGGGAGCACTTCCAAACCTAATCTATGAGGCCAACATCAATCACCCTTATCCCCAAACCAGGCAAAGACACATCAAAGAAAGAAAACTTCAGACCAATATCTGTAATGAACATAGATGCAAAAATTCTCAATAAAATTCTGGCAAATCACATATAAAACATACCAAAAAGATAGTGTACCATGATCAAGTGGGATTCATCCCTGGGATGCAAGATTGCTTCAACATATGAAAATCAATAAATGTAATTCATCACATCAATTGACTTAAATATAAGAATCATATGATTATCTCAATAGATGCAGAAAAAGTATTCAACAAAATAAAGCATCTCTTCATGTTCAAAACACCTGAAAAACTAGGGATAACAGGAACATATCTCAACATCGTAAAAGCTATCTATGCTAAGCCCCAGGCCAACATCATTGTAAATGGAGAAAAATTGAAATCATTCCCTCTAAAAACTGGAACAAGATAGGGATGCCCTCTTTCTCCACTTCTATTTAACATAGTTCTCGAAACACTTGCCAGAACAATCAGACAGACAAAAGAAATTAAAGAAATATAGATAGGAAAAGAAGAATTCAAATTACACTCTTCACTGATGATATGATTCTATACCTAAAAGACCCAAAAAATTCCACTAAAAAACTTTTAGAATTAGTAAATGTATTCTGCAAAGTAGCAGGATATAAAATCAACACCCATTAATCAAAGACATTTCTGTATATCATTGATAAATCCTCTGAAAAGGAAACAAGAAAAATTACCCCATTTACTATAGCCTCAAAAAAAATATTTGGGAATCAACCTAACAACAGTGGTGAAAGACGTCTACAATGAAAACTACAGAATGCTAAAGATAGAAATCAAAGAAAAACTTAGAAGATGGAAAGATCCACATTGCTTTTGAATAGGCAGAATTAATGTTGTCAAAATGACCATAATAACCAAACCACTATACAGATTTAATGCAGTTCCAATCAAAATCCCAATGGCATTCCCCATAGAAATAGAAAAAGCAATCATGAAATTTATTTGGAAAAATTAGAGACTCGGAGTAGCTAAAGCAATCCTTAGCAAGAAGAATGAGCAGGTTGCATCACTATATCAGACCTTAAACATACTACAGAGCAATAGTAACAAACACAGCATGGTATTGGCACCAAAACAGACTGGTAGACCAATAGTACAGAATAGAGAACACAGAGACTAACCCACGTAACTACAGTTATCTTATATTTGACAAAGGCGCCAAAAACATACATTTGAGAAAAAAAATAACTTCTTCAACAAATGGTGCTGGGAAAATTGGAAGTCCATATGCAACAAAATGAAATTAAACTCCTATCTCTCTCCATGCACAAAACTCAACTCTAAGTGGAACAAGGACCTAGGAATTAAACCAAAGACCCCATGTCTAGTAGAAGAAAAAGTAGGCCCAAATCTCCATCACGTTGAATTAGGCCCTTACTTCCTTATAAGACTCCTATAGCACAAGAATTAAAATCAAGAATAAATAAATAGGGGCTGGGGATGTGGCTCAAGCGATAACGTGCTCGCCTGTCATGAATGCGGCCCGGGTTCGATCCTCAGCACCACATACAAGCAAAGATGTGTCCACCGAAAACTAAAAAATAAATATTAAAAATTCTCTCTCTCTCTCTCTCGCTCTCTCTTTCTCTCTCTCTTAAAAAAAGAATAAATAAATAGGATGGATTCAAAAAAGCTTTTTCCCAGCATAGAAATAATCAGAGATATTAGTCTGAAGTTTTCTTTCTTTGTTTTGTCTTTGCCTGGTTTTGAAATCAGGGTGATATTGGCCCCATAGAATGAGTGTAGAAGTGCTCCCTCTTTTTCTATTTTCTGAAATAAATTGAAGAGTATTGGTATTAGTCCTTCTTTAAAGGTATTGTATCCAGCTGGTCTGGGGCTTTTTTTGGTTGGTAGGCTTCTGATGGTGTCTTCTATTTCATTGCTTGAAATTGATCTAATTTTAATTGTATATAATCATCCTGATTCAATTTGGGCAAATCATGTGACTCTAGAAATTTCTCAATGCCTTCAATATTTTCTATTTTATTGGAGTACAAGTTTTCAAAATAATTTCTAATTATCTTCTGTATTTCTGTAATGTCCTTTGTGATATTACCTTTCTAATCATGTATGTTAATAATTTGAGTTTTCTCTCTACTTCTCTTCATTAGCATAAATAGGATGGATTCAAATTTAAAAGACACTTCTCAGCAAAAGAAATAATCAGTGAGGTGAATAGAGAGCCTACACCTTGGGAGCAAATTTTTACCACCTGCAAAACAGATAGTGCACTAGTCTCTAGGGTATAAAGAACTCAAAAAGCTAAACACCAAAAAACAAAACAAAACATAAAAAAACAAATAACCTAATTAATAAATGAGCCAATGAACTGAACAGACATTTCTCAGAAGGTGATATACAATCAATCAACAATTATATGAAGAAATGGTCTTCATTGCTAGCAATTAGAGAAATGCAAATAAAAATCACTCTAAGATTTCATCTCAATTCAGTCAGAATGGCAGCTATTAAGAATACAAACAACAGTAAGTGTTGGTAAGGATGTGGGGAAAAACATACATGCATGCATTACTGGTGGTACTGCAAATTGGTGCAGCCAATCTGGAAAGTAGTATGGAGATTCCTTGGTAAACTAGGAATGGAACCACCATTTGACCCAGCTGTCCCATGCCTCAGTCTGTACCCAAAGGACTTAAAAACAGCATACTACAGGGACACAGCCACATCAATGTTTATAGCAGCACAATTCACAATTGCTAAACTGTGGAACCAACCTAGATGACCTTCAGTAGATGAATGGATAAAGAAAATATGGTATATATATACAATTGAGTATTACTCAGCATTAAAAGTGAATTAAATCATGGTATTTGCTGGTAAATGGATGGAGCTGTAGAATATAATGCTAAATGAAGTTATCCAAACCCCAAAACACAAATGGTGAATGTTTTCTCTAATATAAGGAGGCTGATTCATAGAGGGGTTGTGAGGGGGAGCATGGAAGGATTAGAAGAACTCTAAATAGGGCAAAGGAGTGGGAGGGGAAGGGGGGGACATGGGTTTAAGTACATGTATGAAGAAACAAATGGTGGGAATATACTCTGTATATAATCAGAGATATGAAAAATTGTGCTCTATATGTGTAACATGATTTGTAATGCATTCTACTGTCATATATAACAAATTAGAATTTAAAAATTCAGAAAATATTATCTTTTAAAAAACAACTTTATACACATTTATTTCCTCAATTAGGAATCAATGGTACTATGTTTTGGACATGTACTTTTTCATTGTTGTGGCATCTTTGGGACTCTCACGATGCATCTGGAAGTCAATAACTCTTGAAGTCCTTGTGGTACTTATGACATAGCTATTTAAGGACCTATATGATCCTGAAAGCACTGAATTTAAAAATATTTAAATATTAACTACTTTTCTTACTTCTTTTCTTCATCTTAAATTTATTGTTCCCTTTTCCTTCTTTTCATTTAAAGTCACTTTTTAAAAGTTTTCTGTTTACTAAAGTTTTGAAACTCACTTCCCCCCTTTTAAGGAAATGTACTTTTCTGGAATACTAAGAAAATGCTTGTTAATCTGAGAAATTCTTCTGCTGTTCCCATGTTTGCGTGACTTTATTAAATATAGGAATCCTGGGTCATAATCATTATTCTCAGATCTTATCTTTAAAATCTATAAAATATTTTACAGATTTCAGCTTATGTCATTTCATGTTGAGGAGGATATTCTGGTGCCCATAAGTTTTTCTCTCCAACATGTATGACATTATTTCTTCTTCTTAGACCCTGGTATTTTTCCTTATATATGATAAGTATAGGGAAAATATTTAGATACCTAATGAGTGTGTTTTAACTACTTTTGTCCCAAATTTGACAAAAGTCCTTTTGATCTAAAAACCAACTCCTCCTCTTCCTACTGGTGCTATTTAATCCTTTAACGTTTTTTTCTTCTTTTGTTTCTTTGATTGTAGCTTTCATCCATTTACTCTGTTCTAACTTGTTATATGCATATTAAATCTACGGATAGGACATTTGTCGCTCTTTCATTTTACCATATTGTCTCATTATCTGCAACTCTTCTGAATTAGTGGAAAAAATGGTTATATAATTATGTCTTCTCCAACTTGCAGTTCTCCATTGTCTTCAAACCATTGTAGTTTTAAAGATTATGTATAGTCATGTAAGTTTTAGTTTGAAAGTAATGTTTACCGATCTAATTCTGTTTTAATTTATTAGACTCAATACTTTTTTAAGAATTTATTTGACACACTGAGAGAATTCCTGTTTCCTACAATAAATCTGTTTCTCTAAGGAAGTTTGACATGATTATCTATCTACCAATTTCATATGCATTTGTGTTTTTATATGCATGTATATATCTTTGTCTATGTATATTCATATCTGTATATCCTCCTCCTTTTGAACTTCTGAGTATTTTTAATATGTTTTAAAAATTTTACCTATCTATTCATTGTTATGAGGAGAAGATGATTTCTGCACTTCTCAAGTATTTGAAATTGAAGTGAATTTTATTAAAGATTATTTGTATTACCATTGAATATTTCAGCAAATAAATGAAAGTAACATTTATAGTTGCTATGGTTTTGTTTTGGCACATCACAGGTCCATTTTGATCCCTATAAAATTGAATAGAAATCAACAGCCAGAAGCAGCTATTTGGAAGAGAGAATCTCTACTATTTTTCTACATATTTCTTTTACATGATTGTCCTGGTAGCCAAGTTAGTAGGAAATGGCTACTCCCATTCTCCAACTAACAGAGTTCCCCAGTGAGAGCCATATATAATGACTGGACATGGGTCAATTCCCCAGAAGTTAAGGTAGAATTTGATACCCTGGCCTTCTTCCCCAGTCTGCTTCAGCCCCTGCCTCTCTGGAAGCAGTTTCACTTGAGCTGATCCCACATGATATCACCATTGTAATATTATAGCCTCTTAATATGCTAAATTAAGAATAATAATCATTTTGATAAATAGTTGGAGATTTCATTTAGTGTATGCCTCATTACTTTTGGGTGACATTTTTATACCCCTATAGAAACCTGTCATCTGTATTATCTATAATTAACCAAGTTATTGCCTATCATCAATTATCAATTAATTTTATACTGATTCTTATTTGTTACTATTCAATCAGAAATCTGGAGAGAACTAAAAAATAGCAAGATTTTTGCTGTTTTCCCAGGTACATCCCAAATGCCACATAAAGTTTCTAGTCATTCTTTCACTCAGCAAATATTGATTGTTTCTATTTCCAGTATATAAAGCATGTATGGCACACGGCAGATTCATTTTAAACCAGCTGTTTAGATGTTTCATGTAAATGCCTCAATCTAATTCTCCCTAACATAGTTGCAATAAGTTAGATACCAAGAAGAATGTTTTATACATCTTCAGAAAAATGCACATTTAAAAGAAATTACTTTAAACAAAGTAAAATGACAAGGTCTAGATACATTGTGCCATTTTTGCAAAAGGAAATGCAATGTCTTGAAAGAAAAGTATTTCTTGAGATAGAAAAATATAATGACTTTCCATGGACACATTTCAGGAAATGATATCTTTGGTTAGAGATGGTTCAAAAATTAAAATAGTTCTCTATGAATTGTTTCAGTCAATTTGTAGGAGAAAGATAGAAAGATGCAGTTGGCAAATAGCAGATGTTGGAACTAGAAAGAACAGGTTCATCATTTCTGCTATGCTCCTAGATGAGTCTCTTAACCTCTCAAAATTTCTTATATGTAAAATTTCCACCCCAGAGTGCAGGAGCAGTGGCCAAAGCATGACTCTGTTGGATCTAATTGGAATTTCTCCCCAATGGCCACATTCTAAGGAAGATTTTCTTTTGAATCCTGCCTTCGCCTCTCTGCCAAATCATCAGCCATCTATCCATTAACCACTGCATCCTTGGAACATCCAGAAAATGTGTCCTCTGTGGTACTTCAGTGTTATGTTCTATAAGTTCTATTTCCTCAATACTTAGTCCCTTGCTGTGACAGTCATTTGGTAGAACTTCTTAATGTTTCTTCCCTGTACATATGAACCAGTTTCTCTTTATATTCATTGATAATTCCTTCATAAGCATTTCACCCTACAATAGTCAGTCTTATTATAACCATGAATGCTTAGGTGCCTGTATGAAGAGGTTGCAACTTTTTATGACATATGCTGAAATTAATGTAGGACATCATTGTGAGTCATCAGTCATCTGAAGGTCCATTTATATAACATCTCTTTTAACTTTCTATGTGAATAAATGTTCTCGGTATACTTACTGAAACACTGTCAAGAAAGAAAAAAGAGAGCTCTGCACACTGAACTGATGAACTGACATGCTCAGATCCTTCCTATTATTTCATGGTCTTGGGCTTTTAAGACAGGATCTTTCTTTAAAAAGAAGCATGTCTCTCTTTTTTTTTAAAGTCTTCTTTAAAAGCATGGTTTTAAAGGTATGGAAAGCATTATATGTTAGTGAAATTTTTATTTATTCTTTTCCAGGAGATATTTCCTTTCATGCAGTAATTTAGGAACACATCAATTTATTTTTCAAGTAGACAGACAAATATATTGATGCTCATTAACCAAGATTTTCCATTTTGAGGTGAAAGTATATGATCTCATATCCCTGGGAAACCTCACAATTTAAAGGACAGAACAATCCTAGGTTTTGGGAACAAAGTTTTTTCCAAAGATTTCTGACATCAATTCATGTTCTAATTCCAGAGTCTCTACCACAGAGAGGAATCCACCACATATATTCTTAGTTGGAGCACAAACCTAAGTTATCTCAGATTCTTTTGTGGTTAAACATGGCCATGTGACTGAGTTCTAGGTAATTCAATGTGAGCAGGAGTGAGCACACCACTTCCAAGTTGGATCAGAAAATCTCTTATGGGAGACTTTATTCCTTCGAAATCCCTAATGTTCAGAATCCAGACAATGATTCTGAGGAGTTCATGGAATGTCTAGGCCTAAGATGGAAGAAACCTGGTTTCTAAAACAAACACACTGAGTTGTCATGAGTTATAGCTTGAGTTCTTTTAACTAAAGCCATTGAAAGGTGAGGGATGTTCTAGCAGTTAACCTGAGATATTGGTGGCTTCACTCCGTTCAATCCAGATTCCAAATGGAAGTCACTTGTCCTTTCCATGGAAAACCATTAAAATAGGAATATTGTTAGATAATGTACTTGGTAACATAGGCTTAAGCAAAGATGCACTTAATAAGCAGTACTTTCAAGCAAATTTTCCAAATTACATTTCTTCTCATTTTATCTTATTAGCATATTATGGCATATATTTAAAAAACACTAGACAATTGGATTTATATCACAAATCTTTCCAGGTGAGCTTTCTTGGCTTTTAACCATTCCCTTCCATCTCCGTGTTATTAGCACTCACAGTGGCTGCAATAGGCAATGAAGAATATATAGAAAATTTGTACCCAAATTGTACAGCAGTGCTTTAAAAATTCAGGTGGCCCATTTGTGTTATTAAGGGAATAACAGTAAAGGGAGGTTTCTCTCTCCCTAAGGTAAAATATTTCTCCCTAAAATTAGTGCTGATTTTAAAAATTCCCTTGATAATAGTTATGGGCTCTCATGGACCTAATGTAAACATTAGGTGGCATGTTATGTGGAGTGATAACAATTTACTGGCCAATATTTTAGTTAGGATATATTGTAACTAATGCATCTCACACCAGCATTCAAGCTTTGGGGCAGCAGAACAGTGCAGAAGATTTTTGATTAGAGATAAAAGAGAGAATAGAATGAAAAGTTATTTTCTTCTATCAACACTTTGATGGGAGATCCTGACAACCAGGAGAAGGGCAAGCTGTGAAACTCAGACATAGCCAAGCACCGTTTCATCACTTAGAAATTTTGCCTCATGTAATTTGTTTTATTTCCTTAAGCTTCAGTTTTCTATTGGCAAAAGAAAGATAATGTCTACTCCACAAGGTGTGGAGGATTAAATGAGAAAATACACAACTAACGTTAGCTATTATTTTTACTGCTCTTATGATGAACCCCGTCCTTTGGATGCCACACTAAATATAAGCCAGTTGTTTACCAATGAATCACATGCTTTGCTGCACAAAGGAAACTCAAAAGGACGTTGTTGGGGGGAAAAAAGTGAGTCTTTGTGATTGATATTCTATCTTTCATGTCACCCGGATATGGTGGTTCAAACATCTCCAGTTATAAATATATTGCACATTCAAAAGGAAGAATGGGATTCTTTCTATAGCTGAGTAAATTGATGGATCTTGTGATTGATACACTTGTATACTCTTTGCCTTTAGAGAAGTCCTATTTTGATTATCTCTTTTTCAAGTTTAGAGAAGTTAAGTATTACGTGCCATGTGCTTCCTAGGTTTTGTCATTAGTCAATATTTAACTCAATGAAATGTTACCCCGTCAAAGATCCTTGAAAGGAGCCACTCACAAACCAGAACTCAGAATTGTTCTTTAAACATACATCCCTCCTCCTGTTGTTGGCACAGCTGTGTGTTCTGTCAGGGAGTACCTGGTGAGTACATTTTCTTTGTGAGATTGATTTATCTTCTTTTAGCTCCGCTTTAAAGTTATTAAGAGAAAAATCTAGCTGACATTCAATGCTGATATATAAATAGACTGAGAAAGAGAAAAAGTCCTCTTGGGATAAAGGTGTGGATGAAAATGTCTCTCCAGACAGTTTGGTGAAAAATAGGATTATTTTCATTGATGTGTCAAATAGAAGGTCATTTTCAAAATATTTCCTTCTTTATTTTCCTCCAACCATTTCTCTGTTTTGTATTCATTTAAACATCCACTAGCAGATACTTATCAAGCATCTAGACAGGCAAAACTCACTGTTTAATCCCAATAGTTTTTTTTTTGTTTTGTTTTGTTTTGCTTTTTAAGGTGTTTAAAAAATACAGATGTACCATTTGGTTGGGACATTAAAACAGAGTGACAACTATATAGGAAACATACAAAAACCAAAGGAGTAATATATAACTTATATAATAGTTTAAGATTTATTGGGTATTCCTATAGTTTGCATTTTTTGTGGGGCCAGGGAGGGAATGGGGAGAGGTACCAGCGATTGAATCCAGGGATACTGGACCACTGAGCTGCATCTCCAAATCTATTTTGTATCTTATTTAGAGACAGGGTCTTATTGAGTTGCTTAGTGCTTTACTTTTGCTGAGGCTGACTTTGAACTCACAATCCTCCTCACTCAGCCTTCTGAGCTGCTGGGATTACAGGCATGTGCCACTGCGCCTGGCTATAGTTTGCATCTTAAACATCTTCCAAAGGCCCAGATGTTAAAGGCATGGTCCCCAGGTTGGTACTATTGAGAGATGGTGCCTAATGGGGGGTCATCAGTATCTTGCCCTTGAAGGGGATTGTGGACACGGTTTCTGTTTCATTCTTTTTGGTCATGAGGTAAGTGGTTTTGTTCAAGCACGTGCTCCTGCCCTGATGTGCTGTCCCCCTCACCAAAAGACTAAAAACATCATGGACAGAAAACTCCAAAACTGTGAACACAAATAAAACTTTTTGAATCATCTTCTTGAATCGTTCATAAGTTATTTGTTATAGTAACAGAAAGCAGACTAACACAGTTGTCTATTACATGCAGGTATTTTTGTGTGTGTGTGATTTATAATTATTGGCTCATTTGAACCCTATACTTTATTTTTTAATTATTTTTTATTTTTTTAGTTGTAGTTGGACACAATACCTTTATGTTATTTATGTGGTGCTGAGGCTCGAACCCAGATATTTGCACATGCTAGGCAGGCGTTCCTCTGAGCCACAACCCCAGCCCCTGAACCCTATACTTTTTATCCTTGTGAGCAGATGAGGAAACCAAGGTATATGGCTTTTGTAACTTTATCAACAATTTACTGCTAGTAAAGTTGGAAACAAGATTTGAACTAGTCTGCCCTCTGAGTCCTCTTAACCAACATATCACACATATAGTAAATTCATTGATAAATAATTAGTAGATACTTGGAAGATAAATAGTTAAAGCTTCTTATTGATATCAAGAAGGACAATGATACTTCACCATAACTATGAGATCCTTTGTCGTACACAGAGCTCTGTAACTTTTGGATCATGAGTCTGACACAGATTTATATGAAAACAAATTCAACACAATATAGAAGTACACACACACACACATACATATATGCATATATATTTAAATCAATTTATGTGGATATATAATTAATTAATACATTTTTCTTTTTTAGGGGGGTACTGAGCATTGAACCCAGGGGTGTTTAACCCCTGAGACACATCCTCAGTTCTTTGTATTTTTTTTTTAAATTTTGAGATAGGCTCTTGCTAAGGGCCTTGCCAAGTTGCTGAGAATGGCCTCAAACTCAGGATCCTCCTGCCTCAGCCTCCCTAGCCTCTGGGATTACAGGTATGTGCCACCATGTCCAGCCTTGACTTAATGTTTTAAGAGCACTTTCAGGTATGTTAAAAAAAAATGAGTACAGAGAGCTTCTCTGTACCTCTTATCTACACTTCCCTTTTGGTATTGTTTCTTCTATTATAGACATACTGCATTAGTGTGGTATATTTATTGTAATTGACAGATAAATATTGATAAATGATTATTAAGTGAAACCCATAATTATATTGGAATTTATTCCATGTTTTTCAGTTCTATGGATATGATAGCATGTATCCACCGTTGAAGTAATATCTAGATTATTTTCTCTGCCCCCAAAATCTTCTGTGCTCTTCTCATTTATCCCTTCCTCCCTCTTTTCAAATTCCTGTAACCACTGACCTTTTTAAATTATTTCTCTAGTTTTTCCTTTTCCAGAAAGTTGTATAGTTGAAATCATACTGCCTTCTAAGTTTCTTTCACTTAGCAATAAGATAAAAGTACCTTCATGTATTTTGTGTTTTGATAAATCATTTCCATCATTAGATAATATTCCATTGTGTGTGTGTGTGTGCGTGTGTGTATATATATATATATATATATATATATATATATATATATATATCTCACAAGTTCTCCATTCACTTAATGAATGGAATCTTTGTTGCTTCCATATTTTTTTTATTATGAACAAGTTGTAATAATCATTTATATAAAGGATTCTGTGTGAATAAAAATTTTCAACTCATTTGGGTAACTAAGGAGCATCATAGTTGTATTCTATGGTAAGATTCTTTTTAGATTTGTAAAAAACTGCCAAACTGCATTCCAAAATGGTTTTCTTATTTTGCATCAACCAAAGGAGAGTTCCTATTACTCCATATCCATATCAGCATTTGGAATTGACTGGTCATGTTTTGTAATTTAGCCATTCTAATAGACATGTAATAATATCTTTGTTTTAATTTGTAATTGCGTAAAGATGTACTCTGTTGAGCACCTTTTCATATGCTAACTTGCCTTCAGTATATCTTTTGGGGAAAGTATCTCAAGATCTTTTATCATTTCTTTTTCATTTGAATTACTTGTATTATTATCTTTGCCATTTAAGATTTCTTTGTATATTTTGGGTAGCAGGAGTTTTATCATTGTGTTTTGTGAAGATTTTATTACAGTGTGACACTTATTTGTTCATTCTCTTAGAAGTGCCTTTTTAATTTTAATACAGCAGGTTTAAATTTTAATGATGTTCAAGCAATTAATTGTTTCTTTTATGGACTGTGCCTTTGGGGTTATATCTAAAAGTCATCAACAGAGATTTACTCTGTTTTTGTCTTCTAGAATTCATATAGTTTTGCATTTTAAATATGTTTATGATCCATTTTGAGGTTTGATTTTTGCATATGGTTTTCTCATCATTTCATACCATTTTTTGAAAAAACTGCCTTTTCTTTATTGAATTTTCTTTTGCTTCTTTTTCAAAGATCAGTTGATCATATTTGTATGGGTCTATTTCTGATCTTTCTATCCTGTTCCCTTGATATCATTGATATATCTGTCTCTTTTATTGGACCTTTATAGTTAACATTGAAGTCAATCTTCCAACTTGCTGGGATTTTGATTGAGGTTGTGTTGAATTTATTAATCAAGTTGGTGGAACTAACCTGTTAGCAATATTGAATCTTCTTACCTATAAACATGAAGTATCCTTTCATTTTATATACATATATTTAAATAAACATATCTTCTCTGATTTCCTCAGATTTTTGTAGATTTTGTATTTTACACACACACACACACACACACATCACACAGAATATGTGCACTACATAGATCCTAAAAGAAATATGAAACCATATGTTATTAAGAATAAGCTATGCAATCTCTTATTTTTACAAATGGAAAAACAGAAGCCCAAGAATGAAATGAGATTTGCACACCAACTGTTCATGATAGAAGAAAGATTAGCACCCAAGTTTTGTGACTTATAGAGCCATAATAGACTTTTTGTTTGTTTGGATACTTTTATGTAGATCCTTATGTTAGTTATTCACTGTGTAACAAATTACTTCAAAATATAACAGTTTAAATTGCAAACATTTATTATCTCACAGTTTCAGTGGGCCCAGAATACAAGCATAGCTTAGCTGGGTCTCTCTGGTTCAAGATCTTTTATCGGGTTTCAGCAAGTTGTAGTTTAATCTCAAGAGTCAAATTGGGGAGATGCTGAGAGCCATATCCAAGTAGGAATGACGCATGGCAATTTCCTTGTCAGCCTACCCAATGTTGCTTAGAGGGAGGACTCTACATTGTGGAAATGGGCTTGCCTTGGACTCAGGTCATTTGCAGTCACATTGCATGAATGTTTGAGAGTTTTGGTTGAAAGGTGACCCTGCTCAGGGATTAGGGGTGATCCGGGTTTAGGGTGGATCCGGGTTTAGGTTTTAGGGTGGATCCTCCTGGGAATAGGGCATATCCTGCTGCCTCAGGTGCCCACTCCTGGAGTTCCCGTGGAGTTCTTGTGGGGTTCTGAGAGTATTTGGTATGCAGAGCCTGGTGGAGGGTGGATTTTCCCAGAACGTGTGTGTAGAGTGCCAGTGAGAGTTCGGGAATAAAGAATTGCTGTTTGAATCTACAAGGCGGTGTGGTGGCCCAGTTATTTTGTGACCAGCCAGACTGCGGCATTTGGTGGCCCGTACAGGGAACATCTGAAGCTTAGAGGTTAGTGAAATTGCTCGCCCCTGAGGGAAGGCGAGAGAATGGGTGACCATTTCAAAAAACAATGTGTTCTTGTTTTGATTTATTTTGTATTTGTTTCAAGCTGCCTATCCCTAGAACTTTCTCAGGCAAACTGGAAAAATGTTTGGCTCAAGGTTTGAAGTTTGTCGGCCCTGAGGAAGAGAAAATTGATACAACGATTTTTTATTCCGTTTTAGTTTCATTCAGTTTCGGTTTTGTTTTGTGTTCTCTTATTGGGTTGCGTTATCTTTATAGTAGATTACAAATTAGTAAAAAACAAACCCAAAGAGTGTTAATTAAATTGTTAGAGGTTCAGACCCTGGAGAAAGACATTTTAGATCAAGCAAAAGAGAATGTCTCTCGAGCTAGTCAGACAGAGGAAGAAAATTTAAAGGAAAAGGGGCTATTAGGAAAAAAGCTACAACAGGAGGCTGCTACTAACTCCGTTCTATCACCAGAGGGCATAATTCAACCAACAGCTCCACCTATGGAGACAGCTGAGTGGCCCTCAACCCCTGTAGTTGATAAATGGGATCCTGAGACCGGACCTCAAAGATTAGCATGCCCTGTACTTGAGCAGGCAGGAGGGCAGCGAATTCACCGTGCTTTAGATTGCAAAACAGTGAAGCAGTTAAAGGAGGCTGTAACAACCTATTGTCCCCAAGCACCCGTCATGGTAAGCATGGTCAAATCCATTACCAACTTGGACATGATGCCAGCAGATTGGGCTAGTGTGTGTAAATCTGTGCTAAATGGAGGACAATATTTGTTATGGAAGGTTGCCAATGAGGAATTTTGCATGGAGACAGCTAGGTGAAATGCAACAGCCGGTTACCCTCAAAGTAATCTAGATATGTTGTTAGGAAAAGGACCTTATGAGGGTCAACGGCAACAAATTGAATATGATCCTGCTATATATGCACAAATTGCTGCAGACACAGTTAGGGCATGGAACACTTTACAAGGACATGGATATTTACAAGGTCTGCTATCTAAGGTAATACAGAGAGCTAAGGAACCTTACGCTGAATTTGTAGATAGGCTTATTCAAACAGCTGCCAGAATTTTGGGGGATACAGAACAAGCAATGCCATTAATAAAACAACTGTCTTATGACCAAGCAAATCGTTGCTGCAGAGAGGTTATTAGACCATGGAAACATGAAGATTTAAACACATATATTAAATTATGTAGAGACATTAATGAACAAGGGCAATTCCTGGCAGCTGCAGTACAACAGGCTTTAGATGCCAGGCCAAAAACATGCTACAGTTGTGAACAAACAGGACATTTTAAAAGGAATTGCCCCGTAGGAAAAGGGTTTAACAAAACTAGGTATCAAAGGAATAGAATACCAGGTATTTGCCCACAATGCCATAGAGGGAGACATTGGGCTAATGAATGCCATTCTCAAACCACCATAAGGGTACTCCCTTATCAAAAAATGGACAAGGACCAGGTATTTACCCATGATATTGTGGAGAAAGGCATCAGGCTCCATTGCCAAAAAACGGACTGGGGGGCCCAATGCTCCGGGGGCCACAACCACAAATATACGGGGCAGTGGAGGAACCCAGCAACACCATCAGGGTAGTGCCCAGGGCACATTGTCCATTAAATCCCTCACTAGACAAACCAGAGGGAGCGCTGGGTTGGACATCTGCGCCTCCGCCAGAGCAGTACTAACTCCAGAGATGGGAGTTCAAATCATTCCCACAGGGGTGAAAGGACCTCTTCCCAAAGGAACAGTAGGCTTATTATTGGGACGCAGCTCTTCTACTCTAAAAGGACTTATGATAAGTCCTGGGGTAATTGATCCCGATTATGAAGGTGAAATAAAAATTATAGCCAGTTCTCCAAAGGGTATATCAGTAATTTCACCAGGAGATAGAATAGCACAGTTACTAATAATACCCAGCCTACATGATAAATTTTCCAGTCGTACTGTAGAAAGAGGTTCCAAGGGATTAGGCTCCACAGGTGTAGATTGGGCTATGCTTTCTTTAAATTTAGATTCTCGCCCCATGCTAAAACTAAATATTCAAGGACATGAATTTAATGGGCTACTGGATACAGGTGCAGACCTTAGCATCATCTCTCGTCAAGAATGGCCAAAACATTGGCCATTACAACAAGCCACTCAAACGCTTCGAGGCCTAGGAGTGGCGACTAATCCCCATAGAAGTGCAATGGTATTAGATTGGAAGGATCCTGAAGGATGTGAAGGAACTATACAGCCATATGTATTGGATCATCTTCCCGTAAATTTATGGGGACGAGATGTCCTAGATCAATTAGGTTTGACATTAACAAATAACATCAACCAAAATGCACCCACTATTATGACTAGACAAGGTTTTAGGAAAGGAAAAAGATTAGAAAAACAAGAACAAGGTATAGCAGCACCAATACAAATAGATCAAGGAACAGACAGACATGGGTTGGATTTTCAGAAAGGGCCACTGAGACAATAAAAATTACTTGGAAATCAGAAAGACCAGTATGGGTTCCTCAGTGGCCCCTGACTAAAGAAAAGATACAAGCAGCCCATGACCTGGTCAAACAACAATTAGCAGAAGGACATATACAACCTTCTGTATCTCCCCATAATACTCCCATTTTTGTCATCAAAAAGAAATCTGGTAAATGGAGATTATTGCAAGATTTAAGAGCCATTAATAATGAGATGGTTATTATGGGACCTGCTCAATCAGGGATTCCTCAATTGTCTGCTTTGCCAAAAACCTGGTATGTTTTAGTTATAGATATTAAAGATTGTTTTTTTTCAATTCCAATTCATCCTGAGGATAGTCCACGTTTTGCATTTACTATCCCTGCACTGAATCATGAAGGTCCTGATCAGAGATATGAATGGAAAGTACTCCCTCAAGGGATGGCTAACAGCCCAACTATGTGTCAAATTTATGTTAACAAAGTAATCCAGCCACTTAGAAATCAAAATCCTGAACTACAAATATTTCACTATATGGATGATGTATTATTAGCACACAAAGATAAAAACACATTGCTAGAATGTTATGCCACACTTACAAACTTATTAAAAAATTATAATCTAGAGATAGCAATAGATAAAGTACAATTAAATTTTCCAATTAATTATTTAGGAGTTCTATTATCCTCAACCATGGTCCGTCCACCAAAAATTCAAATACGAGTAGATCAACTCAAATCACTTAATGACTTTCAAAAGTTATTAGGAGACATAAATTGGATAAGGCCTTATTTAGGTATACCAACAGGAGAGTTGGGACCTTTATTTGATATCCTAAAAGGTCCATCAGATCCAAATTCACCCCGAATGTTAACGCCTGAAGCAAGAAAGGCATTAAAAATCATTGAAACATATATGGAAAATATGCATTTGGATAGAATTGATATAAGTTTGCCTTTATTATTTATTGTACTACCAACAAAAAATATTCCTACAGGAGTATTTTGGCAAGAAGGTCCATTATTATGGATACATTTATCTTATTCTCCTAACACTATTCTTACTAGGTATCCTGAGGCTGTAGGACAATTAATACTCAAAGGAATAAAAGCAGCAAAGGGAGTGTTTGGAATTTCTCCCAATAAAATTATTACTCCATATACTATGAATCAAATTGATGAGTTAGCTAATGAGTTAAATACTTGGGCAATAATCATGTGCAAATCTAATGTTTCATTTGATAACCACTTACCATCTAATCCTTTATTGTCTTTTTGGTCATTGCATCCTGTAATTTTTCCAAAAATGACAAGAAAAACACCTATCATGAATGCTCCAAATATATTCACTGATGGGTCAAATAATGGTACAGCAGCAGTAGTTACCCCTGATCAAACTTTTACATTTTTAGTACCCAAACAATCAGCTCAAAAGGTAGAGCTTAATGCAGTTTTACAAGCTTTTGTGATGTTTAAAGATTCTGTATTTAATTTATTCTCTGATAGTCAGTATATAGTTAATGCTATAATATCCCTTGAAGATGCTGGTAGGATTTCCTCTTCCTCTACTATTTTCTCTTTGTTTTCCACTATACAAAGTCTAATCTGGGACAGAAAAGATCCATTCTTTATAGGACATATCAGGGCACATACAGGATTGCCTGGAGCCCTTAGTTTGGGCAATGATTTAGCAGATAAAACTACACATGACATACATATTTTCTCTACACTAGAAGAAGCCACAAATTTTCATAAAAGATTCCATGTCAATGCTAATACTTTACAAAAGCATTTTAAAATAACTAAGGAACAAGATAGACAAATAATAAAACAATGTCAAAATTGTGTGACCTTTTTACCACAAGGTAATCTTGGAGTCAATCCTAGAGGACTGATACCTAACCATATTTGGCAGATGGACGTCACACACTTGCCAGAATTTGGAAAATTAAAATATTTGCATGTTACAGTTGATACTTCTTCCGGATTTTTGGTGGGCTCCCTTCATGCCGGAGAAAAAACTAAAGATGTTATAGCTCATTGCTTACAAAATTTTGCCTTTGTGGGCGTTCCAAAACAGTTAAAAACAGATAATGCCCCTGGTTATACTTCTACCTCTTTTAAACAATTTTGCTCATTATTTGGCATTACTCATATAACAGGAATCCCATACAATCCACAGGGACAAGACATAGTTGAAAGAGCTCATCAAACTATTAGAACGTACTTATTAAAGCAAAAAGAGGGAATTGGAAAGGGGTATATATCCCCAAAAGATAAACTTACAATAACCCTTTTTACTCTAAACTTTTTAAATTTGGATTCATCAGGGCTTAGTGCTGCGGAAAGGCATATGTGTCCAAAAAATGTACATAAGCCTAAGGTACTTTGGAAGGATATTCTAACAGGACAATGGAAAGGTCCTGACCCAGTGATTGTCTGGAGTTGGTGGTCTGTTTGTTTGTTTCCCACAGGGAGAACAGCAGCCGATTTGGATTCCAGAGAGATTAACCAAAGCAATTTCTACAGACCAAAAAGAAGATGATTTGACTCAAATCCATAGCAGCTGATATCCAGAGCTCCAGCTTGGCTATTCTTACATCTGCGACAGTGATTAACCAGGATGTTTTTTCAATATCTATTTTATTATTGCCTTTTCCCACATCATAAAGTTCTATTTTTTTTTTTTGAGCTCATACAGACCTAGGGTAATGTTTTTCTGATCAGTTTTATTATTTGATTGTGGAGTTTTTAAACATTGCAATGGAGATTTCACCTAGGTAAAGCTACAAGGCCTTTACTATTGTCTTATGTGTTGTATGTTATGTGTGCACACTTCTGTTTTTTGTTGTATGTCTGTGTGTGCGTATGTCCATATATCATATATGAGGAGCGCTCATGAAATAATGGATCTGAGTTTTTTTTTATTCACGTGATTTAAATGGTTTAATTTAAATTAGGTATACAGCTGTTAAGGATTGTTTTTAAAGGTGGTTAACAGATCTGTTTGTTTACTTTCACCTTTCCTTTTCATTACATTTAATAATTCTGTTCAGGATAATGTAATGTTACATAATTTCTTTTTAGCATTCATTGCCAGAATTCCTATCTTCATCCCAGTGCCGCTGAAGACAAAGATAAAACCAAACTACAGCTTCTTTGATAGCTATCACAGTACACTGTATAAACTGATGCATCAATGAATAATAACTCAACAAGTAATGCTCAATCAAGGAGTCGATTTACTTTGGGAGGAAATGGACATATTGATAGATTCCTCCGCTTTGAACTGCTTGCAGAACTTGCCTGGACTATGTATCACTTGTATGCATTGTGAACTATCGTTTGGTGCAGCGAATTGTGGTAGTGCTGGCATATCTTTGCTGATGGTGTCACCAGTGATGCAATTTTTCCAAAAGAGCCGTCAATTGGCTTGGTGTCGTGGCATTTCTGTATCCTCCTCCCTTCTGCTAGTGATG
>NW_025999864.1:3338368-3392448 GCF_001458135.2 Marmota marmota marmota
AAAATTTAGGGGCCAACAGAGGTGAGGCAAAGAACCTTACCCCCCCCACTGGTGCATAGGCCTATCCACAAGTATGGGTGTATGCTGGACTGATAGTCAGTGACGGGTATGATCCAATTGCAGTGGTACCAACCTAAGACAGGAGGCTGACGCCTAGAGGTCAGCTCATCCGATGATGGGTAAGGACCATATGTTGAATTGGACAACCTAACAGGCACGGTCCCTAAGCCACATGGCTTGTTGTTTAATTAATCAGAAGAGGAGAGATGCTGAGAGCCATATCCAAGTAGGAATGACGCATGGCAATTTCCTTGTCAGCCTACCCAATGTTGCTTAGAGGGAGGACTCTCCATTATGGAAATGGGCTTGCCTTGGACCCAGGTCATTTGCAGTGCCATTGCATGAATGTTTGAGAAAGGTGACCCTGCTTGAGGACCAGGGTGGATCCGGGTTTAGGGTGGATCTGGGTTTAGGGTGGATCCTGCTGGGAATAGGGCATATCCTGCTGCCTCAGGCACCCGCTCCTTGAGTTCCTGTGGAGTTCTCGTGGGGTTCTGAGAGTATTTGGTACGCAGAGCCCGGTGGAGGGTGGATTTTCCCAGAACGTGCGTGTAGAGTGCCGGTGAGAGTTCGGGAATAAAGAATTGCTGTTTGAGTCTACAAGGCGGTGTGGTGGCCCGGTTATTTTGTGCCCAGCCAGACTGCGGCAGGGAGGATTCAATTGAGTAACTATCCTGTATTTTGGGGAGGCCTCTGGTCCTTTCCACAAGATCACAAGATCATCTCCAAAGGACTACTGTCTTCCCTTAGAGCAAGTAACGGGAGGGGGATGGACCTAAGACAGAATGTCAGTCTTTTATAAAGTCAACATTTTGACACTTCCACTATCTTCTGTCCTTAGAAGTGGGCCACCAAATGAACACTGCACTCAAAGGAGGAAATTATACAAGAGTGTGAAGTCAAGGGGCTAGAATCACCATAGAGCACCTTCAAGGCTATAACACAGCCTTACATTCAAGAGGAACTGATAGTAGAATCATTCTTTGCTGATATTTTCCTTTTAGTTAGAGAAGAGGGAACTTATTGTTCATGGAAGAGGTGGAGACTTATACTTCTACTTAATAACATACATTGATCTTCTATGAAGTGACCATGGAGCTCTAATTTAAGGATTATATCAACACCATTAAGTCTATTCTCCTCTACACAAATATGTCTGGCCATATCCTCCTAAGAGAGGATATTCTAAGGGAAAGAACCTGTCCCATATCAAGGAAGACTTTTAATTTTGAAGAGATTTCTTTAATCTGGAATGGTTATCTGATACATCTTTCACATGGTCCTTAGAACACATACATGAAGAGAATATGTGACTATCAAACTCAATAAAATGAAATTATGAAATCATTAAAAGTAAAGAGATATATATTTATCCTCTTTTGTCTCTTTTTAAAAAAAATATGTGATCTTCAATAAAGCCCTGTGACCTATGTAATACTGTTACTCTATTCAGGAGAAAGAGAGATCTAAAAATTTGCTCAGTATCATGCATCTTCAACTGATTCACAACCTTAACTAGAGGGCAGAAAAATTAGATCCAGGTAATCGGTATGTCTCTGAACCCAATAATAAAGATAAGGAAAAACCTGAAGATAGATAGAAATCTTCATGTGCCTTCATCGCATAATTGGACACTCCTTAAGCCACTTTGAAAAGATCCCTTTTTATAGAGACTACTAGAGGGAGAAGAAAAAAATGTAATTTCACCTGGGGCTTAGAATAAGTCCTGTGAATCTCTAATACTTTGTTTGAAATGTTAGACTATAAAATGAACTATACTTAAAAGCTTCAGGCTTTTCTCTGATTCTCGTTTTATATGATTTGTGGATATAAAGTCATTATGCAGATGTTCTCTGCATTGAAAGACCACTTTGTTAAACCTTGAAGTTTTTCAAAGATAAAGCAAATTTGAAAATAGAGATTCAAAAAGTGTGGACCAAAAGCTGAACAGTTCTCCATAATGATGTAAAAAGCTGTTTCCATTTCAGTATTTTATCCCATAATATTATTCTTCTCTTAGGAAAAATATTTTTTTCCAAGTCAAAATTTAGATTGATTCATTATTGAAAAATATTGATAATACTTAGATGATGGATATGAGTTCTTGTCCCATTATTAGGGAGAGGTCAAAAAGAAAAGACCCAGGAGACAGAAGGTATGAAGGCATTGTTTTCATATGCAGGCATTCTGGAAGTGATTGAGTTGGAATTTCTAAAGCTCAACCTTGACTTATTTTATAGAAGTACCACATGTGGTGTTTTCTAGACTGAATAAACCAGACTTTGCAAAACTTTATTGATGTTTTCTATTGTGCTAATGTCAAAAGATGTAGAGATTCAGGTATTAAGTTTTAATTTCTGTGGGACCTAGTGGGGATAGTTCTGAAATGAATGGACTTTCCGGGTGCCAATCACTCCTGGAAGAAAGGCTGTCTTCCCATGAGGGAGCAGAAGGGTCCTAATATACCTCTTATTGTTATGAACTAGAAAACTGGATAAAATATGCAAAACAATAGTTTGCAGACACTGTACAAGAGACAATACAGGACTACACTTTCTAAACAAATGAAGTGAACTTTATAATGCCCTGGCTTTATTCTTGTAGGTATTTTAAAACCACCGAACATGGAATGAAAATCTAGATGTAGTCCAGAAGTCTTATTGAGTAGGAGATACAGAAATTGGTGTTTAGAGAGGCTCAGGTGTTTAGAATTTGAAAGGGATATAACAGAAAAGGGACACATGCAGAGAAATGTTTCCCAAATTATGTGCATCATCCTTGTTGAACAAATACCAGTGTGCACATTCTAAAAGGCCAAAAGAAAAATACTACTCACATGTATAATATTAAAAAGTTGATCTCATATAAGTAGAGACTATAATAGTGATTACTAGAGGATAGAAAGTGTACGGGGGATGAAGAGAAGCTGGCCAATGAGTACAAAGTTATGGTTAGATAGGAAGAATAAGTTCTAATGTTTTATTACAAAATAGGGTGACTATAATTAATTTTGTATATTTTGAAATAACTGGAAGATTTTGAATGTCTCTACTACAAAGAAATGAAAAGTATTTGAGGTAGCGGATATGCTTATTACCTGATTTGATCATTATATAATATATACATGTAATAAGACATCACACAGAACCCCATGATATGCATCAACTTCAAATAAATCTTAAAAAGACAGTTTGAAGAGACAGAGCAAACACCAGAAGTAGACTGGGATATGGCTGAGGAGGTGGAATTATTGCATTAAAAATTTAAAGCAACTATGATTAATATGCTAGTGGTTCTGCTGGAAAAAGTAGAAAATATATAAGACTGAATATATAGAGATGGAAACTCAATATTCTTAAAATGTCACAAAGAATCAAAAGGAAATGGTAAGAAAAAAAAAACACATTGTAGCAGAAATGAAGAATGTTTTTGATGGGCTTATCAGGTAGATGGGACACAGCTGAATCAATGATCTTGAAAAAACTAAGAAAAACTTCTCTACCTTAAAGTGAAAAGAGAGGAAAATGAAAGAACAAAAGTGAAAGAGTATCTAAGAATGGTGGGGCAATTACAAAAGATGTAAGTACATGTAATAAAAATACCAGAAGAAGAAAGAGAAAGGGCATATTGAAAATAACGGAAAGAATTATGACTGAGAGTTTTCCAAGGAGCTGCAGAGTTCAGCAGTGGGCATACTACATCACATTCTCTTTTCCTTGATAATGGAGTGGCAAAACATGGTCAAAAAAATTTCTTATTCTGAATCCCAGTAAAAGAAGCACTTTAGATCAAATCATCAAGGATGCATGCTGAATGTGCAGTTCATCCTAAAGATGATGAACTAAAGACCTACATGCAATCACTCCCTGACAACTAGGACTCCTAGTTGGTGAGGTTTGTGGTTATACAGGGGAAGAGTCCTAGCCTTTGATGATGGGACAGAAGTACAATGAAGTAATGGCCATCTATGAGTTCCTGGGCTACAAGAAATCTGAGCTGGAGGGCTACACGAACACCCTGAAGTCCCAACTTTCAGATGATCTGACCAACATGAGCCTTCATTTCCTATCCCATAGGTACAGTATAGAGACTCTGCCAAACTCCAGCCATGGAATTTGAGCAACCTGCTGTTCCTAACTTTAATTCCTACAGTAAGTATACTCAGAGGAAGAATAAAAATTCTAAGGAGGATCAAGAGTCAGGATAGAATATCAGCAGCATGGCCCAAGTAGCTTTCAACCCTCTTTGGTCTCAAGCGGAAGAAGAAATTAGACCACCTGCCATCAAAGTCATTGATCTCCACCTGCACAAGTCTCAGCTGGATTTTTCTGCTTTTGAAAAGACCTCCATTCAGAGGCCCCTCTAGGTCTTTTGCTTTCACTACAGTCTCCCCAACTCACCCTGCCTGTTCAAGGATCTGAGTTCACCTTGGTATAGCCCAACCAGGCCTGGGCTGTGCCTCATGGAGTAAACTACTCAGCATGCCCCTGTGGCTTTCCACTCTTCCCACAACATCAGCAGCAGTGATTGGGTTCCAGATAAAGCAAATGTTTCCTGAAACATGTCCAAAATAAACTGCATCCATACTGAGTAGTTCTACCAGAACCAGCAAAATTTGCCTAACATGGCCTTCATCTCTCCCTCTGGCAATAGTCAAGGATAGCAGTGGGTCTGGGAACTTCTTTGGTGTATTTTCCTTAAAGTTTCCATGAAGACATTTGTTATTTTAGGTTTCATAGAAGGAATCTGAAAGCGTAGGCCAAGTGAGGACTCTCAAATCTGGAGAGGTCAAGCCATACCCACTATACTTTATGTGAAAAATGAAGATCACAGCCTCCATGAAGTTCAACTTGATGATAGAAGACATAGGCCAGGTATTTGACACAATCAGATGCCAGTGCAGGCTGATCCCAAAATACATACTGTTGTGTATGCCAAGGCTAAAAGGACTTTGACCAATAAAAATAGAGGTGTGCAAATTCAAAATAAAGTATTTCATCAAGATTCAAATTAAGCAAATAGCTGGTACTTAATGACCTTCAAAAGCATTGCCACCAAAATAACTAAGTTGCTTAATCCTTCAAATGCTTCCACAAGCATTCTGGGGATAAAAACGGGGACTGAGTGGTGCTATTGGATATTTGGTATCTTTGTTTTCCAAACTCGACTTTAGAGACTGCACTGGAGTCTTCCTCTGGGATACTTTCCTTGCCTCTGTCCTTCTCTATCTTTTTTGTATTTGTAAGGAGGTTAGATGGTTCTGTAGAAACAAAGACAATATTCATGAGAACTAACACACTATTCAGTGCTTGCTATAGAACAGGAATCAGCCACCATTACTTTCTTTGGACAGAGACTGCAAAGTTCATAGGAGAGAAAGGAAGGTTTAGCATTGTAGAAAAAAGGGAAGACTTTAGGTGGGCTCTGATTTATTGCAAATATTCTCAAAATGTTCAAATATTTAAGAGAAACATGAGTCATAGTACTATGATGAATGGAACATATAAATGAGAAATGAATGGGGCTAATAAGAGATGAAAAATAAAATATCTCGAATGAAAGTTCTACCAGTCTGTTTTAATAGGACATTAGACACAGTAGAGGAAGGTGTCAATGAGTGTGAAAACACAACAACAGACACTGCCCAAAATGAAGCATGAAAAAGAAGAAATAATATAGTAAATAGAGCTTCATAAGCAATGGATCAACAATTAAGTAATCTAACAAAAATTGCAATTAGAGTCCCATAAAGAGGGAAGAGATGGAAAAAGACAGATTATTTTGAAGAAATACTATGGTCAAAATATTCCATATTGGATGAAATCTATAAATCCACAAATTCAAAAAACTAAATAAATACCACAAAGGACACTCTCTCACACACACACCCTGAAGCATACATAATCAAACTGCCAAACACTATTGATAAAGAGAAATCTTAAAAAGAGTAAGAAAATAGACATGTTATACAAAGTGAATAATAATAAGAATGATTGCTGGCTTTTTGAGAGAAACCATCTAAGCCAGAGGGCAACAACATCTTTAAAGTACTGAGAGAAAACACTGTCGTTCTAGAGTTTTATATAAAGAAATAATATCCTTTACCAAAATATAGAAAATGAAATTTTCTAGAACAAAAGATGTGTACAGTAAGAAATGTTAAGGAAAGTTCTACAGAATGAAAGAAAATATCAGACTAAATTTGGATCTATACAAAGCAATAATACTGAGAATGACAAAAATGGACATATGATGAAGGCCTTTTTCTAATTTCAAAATTTTATAAGGTTATTTACTGTTTAAATCAAACTTAACAATGTGTCATAGGGTTTCTAATGCATGTAGAGTGAAATGTTTAACAAAAATAATGTGTAAGATGCAATGGAGAATTAAAAGTATACTGATGTCCAGTTTTATACATGATACTCGAAGATAGACTATGACAAGATAAAGTGGATTTGTAGACTATAGAAAAAGCCTAGGATATAAAAATAAAATGTAGAGCCAATAAAGCAAAAGAGAAGAAAAAAATAAATTGTAATTAATGTGAAAGGAGGCATGGAAAGAAAAGAGATAAAGGCATATCAAGTAGCCAGATTTGAGCTAAGCGTTGGTAATTACTTTTAATATCATGTATTGAATACTCAGAAAGAGTTTATCAGACTGGATAAACGTTAGACGACTTTATATGTGGTCTATAAGAAACTCACCCTATTAAAATTTAAAAGGTAAGATAAAAGTAAAAGAAGAAAAAAATATATACAAACATTGTAAGAAAGCCAAAATTACTATATTAGTACCAACAAAGAATACTTCAGAACACAAAATATCATAAGGGCTAAAAAGAGACTTTTTATAATGATAAACAGATATTCAGTCTTAAATATGTATGCACCTAAAAACAGATATATAAAATACAGGGAACAAAAACTGAAAGAACCCAAAGATAAATTTATAATAATCTCCAGTAATGGAGATGTCTAAACTCCCCTATTATTAAGAGAAGAATACAAAAGCATCAATTGATATTTAGAAGACAATACTATCAACAAACTTGTCTAACTACACTATGTGGAACCCACTGGGCACATTTCACACAACAACAGCAGAATGAACATTCTTTGAAAGTAAAAGTGAAACATTTTCCAAGAAAATTTCTGTTTGGGGCAATAAAACAAACATCAACTACTATAAAATAACTGAAATCTGACCACAATATCATTAAGATAGAAATTAATAACAAAGAAATATCAGGACAATCCTCTGATATTTGAAAATGTAGCCACACATTGTTAATTAACATGAAAGGAAGAAATCACACAGAAATTAGAAATTTTTTTTTCACTGAATAAAAGCACAATACATCAAAATTTGTGTGAGGCAGCTAATGCACTCCTTAGGGGGAAATGAGTAGCTTTGAACACTTATTAGAAATGGAAAAAAGTCTAAATCAATTGTAGAGAGCCACAGCCGAAGGGGCCCCGCAAACTTCCAGCTGCCAGCTGATGATTGGCTCACAGTGGCCCCAGCAAACTTCCAGCTGCCAGATGATTGGCTCCTCTGCGGTGATGCTCATTGGGCTATTTCCCCGCCCTTTCATACCACAGAGCTGCTCATTGGGGGACTTATTTGACTCCGCCCACACGACCCAGCCAATCAGCCTCAAGAGCAGGAGGAGTGGGGGTGTTGAGAGGCTTGTGGGAAGCTGGTGGTGACAGTTGGGCTCTGAGGGAATTCTTGAAGAGCTCATATGGTGAGGTGTGTGTGTTCTAAAAATAAAGTTCGTTTCTGCCTGATAAGTGGCTCGTGAATTGTGCTCAGCCAGACTGCAGCATTTGGTGGCCCGCACAGGAACGACTGAGGGTAAGTGATAAGGTAAACTGCTCGCCTCTGAGGGCAGGATGAGAGAATGGGTAGCCATTTTAAGATTCTTCTTTTGTTTTGTTTCGCTTTTGTTTTAAGTTGCCTGTCCCTGGAGATGTGTAAGACTGAAGAAAAACCGCTCACATCTGAGGAAAAACTATTTGCAGCTGAGGAACAGATAGGGAGAAACGACGGATGGACATTTGAGGAGGATAGAAAGGCTAGTATAATGATTTTTTGTTGTTCCACTTTTGGTTCATTCTGTTTCAGTTTTGTTTGGCGTCATCTTGTTGGGTTGTATTATAGCAGAAATATGGGATCATAAATTAGTAAAAAACAAACCGAAAGAATGCTAAGTAAATTGTTAGAGGAAGGAGGCATCCCAGTAAAATCAAGAGCAGTCAGGGCATACGTTGATACAATACAAAAATGTAGCCCATGGCTTTTTAAGGAGGAGTTGTTAAATATATCACAATGGAACCATCATGGTAAAGATTTAAAAAGAATAGAAAAGAAAAGCCCAGGGACTCTGCCAGTTGGCACATTGCCATTGTGGACGTTCGTATCTTGTTGCTTAGTCCAAAGCCTTCAGTTCAGACAATGGTAGAGGAAGGAGAAGACATAATGATTCAAGTAAAACAGAAGGTCTCTTGAGCTAGTCAGACAGAGGAAGAAAGTTTAGAGCAGAAAAAGCCATTAGGGGAAAAGTTACAAAAGGAGACTGCTACTAACACTTTTCTATCACCAGAGGGCATAAGTGTCCAACCAACAGTGCCACCTCCATATGCTGGGAGGCCCCTAACCCCCATAGTTGATAGATGGGATCCTGAGTCAGGACCTCAAATATTAACATGCCCTGTATTTGAGCAGGCAGGAGGGCAGCGAATTCACCATGCTTTAGATTTCAAAACAGTGAAGCAGCTAAAAGAGGCTGTAACAACCTATGGTCCTCAAGCACCCTTCACGGTAAGCATGGTCGAATCCATTACCAACTTGAACATGATGCCAGCAGATTGGGCTAGTATGTGTAAAGCTGTGCTAAATGGAGGTCAATACCTGTTATGGAAGGTTGCCAATGAGGAGTCGGCTAGGCAAAATGCAGCAGCTGGTTATCCTCAGAGAAATTAGATATGTTGTTAGGAAAGGGACCTTATGAGGATCAGCAGCAACAAATTGCATATGATCCTGCCATATACTCACAAATTGCTGCAGATGTGGTTAGGGCATGGAAGACTTTACAAGGACATGGAGGTTTACAAGGTCAATTATCTAAGGTAATACAAGGAGCTAATGAACCTTATGCTGAATTTGTAGGTAGGCTTATTCAAACAGCTACCAGAGTTTTTGGGAATACAGAACAAGCAATGCCATTACTAAAACAACTGGCTTATGAGCAAGCGAATCGTTGGTTCCGAGAAGTCATTAGACCATGGAAACATGAAGATTTAAACACATATATTAAATTATGTAGAGACATTAATGAACAAGAGCAAGTCGTGGCAGCTGCAGTAAAACAGGCTTTAGATGCCAGAGACATTAATGAACAAGGGCAAATTGTGGCAGCTGCAGTAAAACAGGCTTTAGATGCCAGGCCAAGAACATGCTACAATTGTGAACAAACAGGACATTTTAAAAGGAATTGCCCCATTGGAGGAGGGTTTAACAAAACTAGGTATCAAAGGAGTAGAATACCAGGTATTTGCCCACGATGCCGTAGAGGGAGACATTGGGCTAATGAATGCCGTTCTCAAACCACCATAGAGGGTACTCCATTATCAAAAAACGAACAAGGACCAGGTGTTTATCCACGATATCGTGGAGAAAGGCATCGGGCTCCATTGCCAAAAAATGGACAGGGGGGCCCAATGCTCCGGGGCCCAAAACCACAAATATACGGAGCACTGGAGGAACCCAGCAACCCCATCAGGGTAGTGCCCAGGACACATTGTCCATCAGATCCCTCATCAGACAAACCAGAGGGAGCGCAGGGTTGGACATCTGCGCCTCCGCCAGAGCAGTACTAACTCCAGAGATGGGAGTTCAAATCATTCCCACAGGGGTGAAAGGACCTCTTCCCAAAGGAACAGTAGGCTTATTATTGGGACGCAGCTCTTCTACTCTAAAAGGACTTATGATAAGTCCTGGGGTAATTGATCCCGATTATGAAGGTGAAATAAAAATTATAGCCAGTTCTCCAAAGGGTATATCAGTAATTTCACCAGGAGATAGAATAGCACAGTTACTAATAATACCCAGCCTACATGATAAATTTTCCAGTCGTACTGTAGAAAGAGGTTCCAAGGGATTAGGCTCCACAGGTGTAGATTGGGCTATGCTTTCTTTAAATTTAGATTCTCGCCCCATGCTAAAACTAAATATTCAAGGACATGAATTTAATGGGCTACTGGATACAGGTGCAGACCTTAGCATCATCTCTCGTCAAGAATGGCCAAAACATTGGCCATTACAACAAGCCACTCAAACGCTTCGAGGCCTAGGAGTGGCGACTAATCCCCATAGAAGTGCAATGGTATTAGATTGGAAGGATCCTGAAGGATGTGAAGGAACTATACAGCCATATGTATTGGATCATCTTCCCGTAAATTTATGGGGACGAGATGTCCTAGATCAATTAGGTTTGACATTAACAAATAACATCAACCAAAATGCACCCACTATTATGACTAGACAAGGTTTTAGGAAAGGAAAAAGATTAGAAAAACAAGAACAAGGTATAGCAGCACCAATACAAATAGATCAAGGAACAGACAGACATGGGTTGGATTTTCAGAAAGGGCCACTGAGACAATAAAAATTACTTGGAAATCAGAAAGACCAGTATGGGTTCCTCAGTGGCCCCTGACTAAAGAAAAGATACAAGCAGCCCATGACCTGGTCAAACAACAATTAGCAGAAGGACATATACAACCTTCTGTATCTCCCCATAATACTCCCATTTTTGTCATCAAAAAGAAATCTGGTAAATGGAGATTATTGCAAGATTTAAGAGCCATTAATAATGAGATGGTTATTATGGGACCTGCTCAATCAGGGATTCCTCAATTGTCTGCTTTGCCAAAAACCTGGTATGTTTTAGTTATAGATATTAAAGATTGTTTTTTTTCAATTCCAATTCATCCTGAGGATAGTCCACGTTTTGCATTTACTATCCCTGCACTGAATCATGAAGGTCCTGATCAGAGATATGAATGGAAAGTACTCCCTCAAGGGATGGCTAACAGCCCAACTATGTGTCAAATTTATGTTAACAAAGTAATCCAGCCACTTAGAAATCAAAATCCTGAACTACAAATATTTCACTATATGGATGATGTATTATTAGCACACAAAGATAAAAACACATTGCTAGAATGTTATGCCACACTTACAAACTTATTAAAAAATTATAATCTAGAGATAGCAATAGATAAAGTACAATTAAATTTTCCAATTAATTATTTAGGAGTTCTATTATCCTCAACCATGGTCCGTCCACCAAAAATTCAAATACGAGTAGATCAACTCAAATCACTTAATGACTTTCAAAAGTTATTAGGAGACATAAATTGGATAAGGCCTTATTTAGGTATACCAACAGGAGAGTTGGGACCTTTATTTGATATCCTAAAAGGTCCATCAGATCCAAATTCACCCCGAATGTTAACGCCTGAAGCAAGAAAGGCATTAAAAATCATTGAAACATATATGGAAAATATGCATTTGGATAGAATTGATATAAGTTTGCCTTTATTATTTATTGTACTACCAACAAAAAATATTCCTACAGGAGTATTTTGGCAAGAAGGTCCATTATTATGGATACATTTATCTTATTCTCCTAACACTATTCTTACTAGGTATCCTGAGGCTGTAGGACAATTAATACTCAAAGGAATAAAAGCAGCAAAGGGAGTGTTTGGAATTTCTCCCAATAAAATTATTACTCCATATACTATGAATCAAATTGATGAGTTAGCTAATGAGTTAAATACTTGGGCAATAATCATGTGCAAATCTAATGTTTCATTTGATAACCACTTACCATCTAATCCTTTATTGTCTTTTTGGTCATTGCATCCTGTAATTTTTCCAAAAATGACAAGAAAAACACCTATCATGAATGCTCCAAATATATTCACTGATGGGTCAAATAATGGTACAGCAGCAGTAGTTACCCCTGATCAAACTTTTACATTTTTAGTACCCAAACAATCAGCTCAAAAGGTAGAGCTTAATGCAGTTTTACAAGCTTTTGTGATGTTTAAAGATTCTGTATTTAATTTATTTTCTGATAGTCAGTATGTAGTTAATGCTATAGTATCTCTTGAAGATGCTGGTAGGATTTCCCCTTCTTCTACTGTTTTCTCTTTGCTTTCCACTATACAAAGTCTAATCTGGGACAGAAAAGATCCATTCTTTATAGGACATATCAGGGCACATACAGGATTGCCTGGAGCCCTTAGTTTGGGCAATGATTTAGCAGATAAAACTACACATGACATACATATTTTCTCTACACTAGAAGAAGCTATAAATTTTCATAAAAAGTTCCATGTCAATGCTAATACTTTACAAAAGCGTTTTAAAATAACTAAGGAACAAGCTAGACAAATAATAAAACAATGTCAAAATTGTGTGACCTTTTTACCACAAGTTAATCTTGGAGTCAATCCTAGAGGATTGATACCTAACCATATTTGGCAGATGGACGTCACACACTTGCCAGAATTTGGAAAATTAAAATATTTGCATGTTACAGTTGATACTTCTTCTGGATTTTTGATGGGCTCCCTTCATGCCGGAGAAAAAACTAAAGATGTTATAGCTCATTGCTTACAAAATTTTGCCACTGTGGGTGTTCCAAAACAGTTAAAAACAGATAATGCCCCTGGTTATACTTCTACCTCTTTTAAACAATTTTGCTCAACATTTGGCATTACTCATATAACAGGAATCCCATACAATCCACAGGGACAAGGCATAGTTGAAAGAGCTCATCAAACTATTAAAATGTACTTATTAAAGCAAAAAGAAGGAATTGGGAAGGGGTATATATTCCCCAAAGATAAACTTAAAATAACCCTTTTTACTCTAAACTTTTTAAATTTGGATTCATCAGGACTTAGTGCTGCGGAAAGGCATATGTGTCCAAAAAATGTACATAAGCCCAAGGTACTTTGGAAGGATATTCTAACAGGACAATGGAAAGGTCCTGACCCAGTAATTGTCTGGAGTCGGGGGTCTGTTTGTGTGTTTCCACAGGGAGAACAGCAGCCGATTTGGATTCCAGAGAGATTAACCAAGGTCCTGACCCAGTGATTGTCTGGAGTCGGGAGTCTGTTTATGTGTTTCCACAGGGAGAACAGCAGCCGATTTGGATTCCAGAAAGATTAACTAAAGCGATTTCTACAGACCAAAAAGAAGATGATTTGGCTCAAATCCATAACAACTGATATCCAAAACTCCAGTTTGGCTATTCTTACATCTGCAACAGAACCAGGATGCTTTTTTCAATATCTATTTTATTATTGCCCTTTGCCATATCATGAAGTTCTATTTTGTTTTTTGAGCTCATACAGACCTAGGTTAATGTTTTGCTGATCAGTTCTATTTTTTGACTATAGAGTTTTTAAACATTGCAATGGAGATTTCACCTGTAAAAAGTTATAAGGCCTTTACTATAATGTTATGTGTTGTATGTATTATATTATGTGTGCACACTTGTGTTTTGTGTTATATGTTTGAATGTATGTATGTCCATATATCATATATGATGAGCGCTCATGATAAAATGGATCCAAATATTTTTTTTTAATTCACGTGATTTAAATGGTTTAATTTAATTGGGTAAACAGCTGTTAAAGATTGTTTTAATATGTGAACACAAAAGAAGGTTAACAGATCTGTTTGTTTACTTTCACCTTTCCTTTTCATTATATTTAATAATTCTCTTAAAGATAATGTAAATTGTTAAGAAAATTGTTTTCTTTTAGTGCCTTCTGTAATGTTACATAATTTTTTCTTTAGCCATTATTGCCAGAATTCCTATCTTCATCCCAGTGCTGGTGAAGTCAAAGATAAAACCAATCTACAGCTTCTACAATAGCCATCACTGAACTGCTTGCAGAACTTGCCTGGACACATTGTGAGCTCACCTGTATGCATTGTGAACTATCTGTTGGTGCAGCGACTTGTGGTAGTGTTGGGGTATTTTTGCTGATGGTGTCATCGGTGGTACAATTTTTCCAAAAGGAGCCGTCAATTGGCTTGGTGTATCCTCCTCCCTTCTGCTTGTGATGGTCGTTCAGCTAAAATTTGGGGGCCAACAGAGGTGAGGCAAAGAACCTCACCCCCCGCTGGTACAAAGACCTATCCACAGGTGTGGCTGTATGCTGGACCGGTAGTCAATGATGGGTAAGATCCAATTGCAATGGTACCAACCTAAGACAGGAGGCTGACGCCTTGAGGTCAGCTCATCCGATGACGGGTAAGAACCATATGTAGTATTGGACAACCTAAGGCAGGCACGGTCCCTAAGCCACATGCTTGTTGTTTAAACAGAGAGGGGGAGATGTTGAGAGCCACAGCCGAAGGGGCCCCAGCAAACTTCCAGCTGCCAGATGATTGGCTCCTCTGTGGTGATGCTCATTGGGCTATTTCCCCGCCCTTTCAGACCATGGAGCTGCTCATTGGGGGACTTTTTTTGGCTCCACCCACGTGACCCAGCCAATCAGCCTCAAGAGCAGGAGGAGTGGGGGTGTTGAGAGGCTTGTGGGAAGCCGGTGGTGGCAGTTGGGCTCTGAGGGAATTCCTGAAGAGCTGGTGTGGTACGGTGTGTGTGTTCTAAAAATAAAGTTCGTTTCTGCTTGATAAGTGGCTCATCAATTGTGCCCAGCCAGACTGCGGCAATCAATTACCTAAACTTCTACTTTAAGGGGATATGAAAACAAACAAACAAAGAGAATAAGAAAACAAGGCAAACTTAGAATAGGTGAAATGAAAAAGAAAATAAATTTTTTAAAAAATAAATTAAAAAAAGAGAAAAGAAGAAATAAATAAAGTTTCCAGTGGAAGACTTTCATGAATTCTGAGAACAGCCATAACTGGCCATTCTTGTCTGCTCTTTCTCATTTTCAGCACATGTTAAGAGCTATCTTGACCTCCATGGTCTTGAGAAACTAAATGATTTCAAGATGGCAAGATATCTGCAGAGAAACGCAAGTGTGGCCAGATGGCTGAAGTGGCAGACCATAATTAGGGCAGATGTGAGTTCATATAAACATTTCCTGGAAATTGCTAGAAATATATAGACAAGGAAACCTGGGAAAACATTGTACTTTGTGTAGTCAACTAGGCTAAGGACTCTGAGATTTGGAAGTTAATGAAAATATTACTCCATTGTCTAATAAAATGTGGAATATTTGAGTCAATAATTTTTGTAAACCTACTTATTTTCTCTATGGTTAAGAATGAGCATCGTTAAGAATTTTCACTATGGGAGATTCAAGATGGCAGATTAGAGGTAGGCTGCATTCCTGGTTGCTCCATGGCTCGGGATTCAAGCAGCAGGAGTAATGCTTCACAGTGAGGTGGGTCAAAGAGGGATTTTATTAAAATTCAATATCAGACCATTAGAGTGTCTTAGAGACTCAGAAATTTGGTTACATTAACCAAAAAAAGAAGTACATTGGAGTCAAGCCAGCTGCAGCAGTAGCAGTAGCAGAGGAGGTTCACCACAGAGGAGGGGATAGCACAGAGAGAAATGCAACAGACAGATTCTGAGAAAAACCCAAGATCAGAAAAACAGCCTAAACTTAGCTGATCCAGATGTTGCACTATGAACTGGTGCTTGAAAAGTGCTGTTTTTCAACTGGCCATGGAGAGCTGAGATAGGAGTCATCTTGAGGTGGCCCCACTACAGCTGCTGCTGCAGAGCCAGGAGATCATAGCAAACATTCCCATACTGTCCTGGCAAGTGCCTACCTTGTGGCCTAGGGTATACTTAGCAGAATGTGAGTGAAACAGGCACAGAGAAGATTGTACCTAAGAGGATGCAAGTCAGAAAAGTGAAGGGGAACCCAACTTGCTTTTCCTTTGAGGCTGGCAGCTCTCATACCACCTGAAGTGGGCCTGGAATCTGTTCAGATGAGTGATATATTTGAATTGGTTACGGTAGTATTATGGACATTAGCAGGTACCATATTGCCTTGCTTCTTCATATATCTTATGTTTCTATGTTGAGATTTGCACACCTGTTGGAGCAGAATATCTCTGACTTTAATGTGAGGGACTTCTCTTGGTGTTTTTTGGGAGTTGATTTGCTGTTTAGTGTTGAGTTTAATTGGAATTTGTAGGGTCTTCTCCTTGTAGCTTATTTTGCTGTGATTATATCAATGCCTGAGGGACCCACTTTCTTTGTATAGATCACAAAGTGGCTACCCTTTGGTAATTCAGGCTGGTATGGTATAAACAGCACAGTGTGTGGGGTGCACCCTCTGTGGTTATTATTACAATGGAAATAGAGGCTCCTATTAGGTGGTGGAGGATTCCACTGTTAATATTGGCTCTGTTGCTTGAAAGGGATTCTGATACTGGCTATTTTAATCATGGTAAAAGGCCACCTTTTAATTTATATTTAAACACTAGTGGAGTTCCTGGTGTTTGATGTGGGGAGGTGAGGATCTGGATCAGAGTTCTCCCTCTGTGGCACTAACATTCAGTTTTTTCAGTCATGTATGATTTTATAGGTTGTGGGAACTAACAATAATAAGGACCCTTGTTGGTGTGATGTCCACAGCAGTTGTGTTATTTCTCTTTACTATTACTATGGAGGTTGACTGTCCAGAGTGGGACATCAGGACTCCCTCCCCTACAATTTGCACCCACTTGCGAATATATCAACAGCCAGGGGATTTTGAACTGAAGTATATATGAGGTTTGAACAGAAATAGGTCTTGGTTGAAGCTGGGTGCAATTTTTCTTAGCTGAGCTGGGGCTTAGCTCAGTGACAGAGCATTTCCCCAGGGTATGTGAGGTTCTAAACTCTTTCCTTAGTACCACAAGAAGAGAAGAAAACAATGATTAAAAATAATAAAACAGTAACAACAATAGCAGTTATGACAAAAAATAAAGGGTAAAAATACAGTATAAAATAATAAGATAAAAAGAAAAGGGAAGGTAAAAAAAGGAAACAGAAAAATTATTAAAACATTGAAAACAGAACTAAAAAACAATTATAGAAAATGAAAAAATAAAATATAAACAAAAACTAGAAGTTGAAGAGCTATGCATCATCTAATTTTTTCTACTATGGTGCTTGCCATGTGACTAGCAGAAATGATGTGTGTTTGAACGTAGTTGGAGTCCTTCTCAGCTGCTTTTCACATTGGAATGAGCTAGCAGAGAACACAGAACTCACGAAGCAGTGTTTTACCTCCATAGGTTGTTAGGTCACACACTCTGGTGGGGCCAATGCTGTCTTTGCAGTGTATTAATGAGCCAGCATGGAATTTGGAGCTTCACTAAGCTGAAATTCTCTCCAGAATTTTCTGTGCTGAGTACTCGGAGGGCAAAGCCAACCTTGGCACTGTAGCCTGTTAACTAGTTATTAAAGTAGAGTGCCTAGCTTGCTAAGCAAAGATTCTCTCCAGAGATCCCTGAGCTGCATGCTTCAAAGGCAGGGCAAATGCTGGGGTGCATCTTTGGGTATGCCTATTGATGGAGAGAGCCCACCAAACTGCAAAACTCTGAGCTGGAATGTTGGTGATGACTTCTTGTGACTTGCTGTTCATGACCACAGAATTCTCAAACTTTGGTTTCTGTGAGAAAGCACATGTGATTGTCCACTCATCCAGGCTCTGATATCAGATTTCCAAACCCCCATTTTAGAAGGAAGTGCCTTCTTCCCTCCACATCACAGTCTATTCTTCCCACCACATAGAATTCTTAGGGGATTTTTGTCAGAGCCACTCCTCGGGGCCCAAATCATCTCACAAGGCAGCTTCTCGCTGAGTGAGTGCAAAGAAGAGGATGCTGGGTCTCTGAGATAGAAAAGTGCAGGGGTTTCTGATCCCCAGCTCAAACAATATGACCCTTCCCAAGATGACTCCCAGACAAGAGGGTCCTGTGAACACACAGAGAAAAACAGAGAACTTAATTTCCACTTTAAGTTCCCTATGTAGGTCCCAGGTTTCTTGTTTGTGTAGAATATTTCTGTATTGTCCTTTTATTGCTACAAACAAAATACCTGACAAGAACAACTTAGAGGAGGAAAGTTTGGCTCATGGTTTCAAAGGTTCAGTCCATGGTTGACAGATCGCATTGCTCTGGGCCTAAAGTGAGGCAGAACATCATGACAGCGTCTACAGCCCTACCACGCTGAACACACCCAGTCTCATTAGAGCATCATAGTGGAAGGATGTGATGAAGGAAATCTGCTCAGTTCATGGCATCTGGGAGGCAAAGAGAATGAGAGAAGATACAGTCCAAAGCAATGCTTCCAGTGATCTACTTTCACCAGCCATGCTCCACCTGCCTACTATTATCACCCAGTAATTCATTCACATTATTAACTCTCAAATGGATTAATCCACTGATGAGGCTACAGTTTTCACAATCTAATCATTCTGCCTTTGACCATTGGTATATTGCCTAACGCATGAGTTTTTTGGGTGGCATCAAAGATCTAAACCAAATTATAACAATAGATTGCAAAGTGTCAGATTCTGTGCTTGTGGAGATCACCAGACAAGGGGGCACTATCCTTCCCTGCCAAGTTGCCAATCATTTAGTGCTGGAACACTCTGTTTCTCTTATTATTTTAATATGCAAAATCTCTGGCTTTTACCTGGCCAGTGATTCTACTTTTGAACTTCTGTGCTCTCCCACAACCACCTGTCTCAACATGAAGCCACACACTTGTGGTTTTGCTTTTATCTCATGGAGAATCAAGCAAGAGCTGGGTGCTTTTAATCCAACAATTTGAATCCTCTATGGTCACTTTTAGGTGGAAAAAAATCTGCCACAAAAACCACTGGGTCTTTTGATTTTCAGTACTAGCACTTTCCCCCCAAGATTAATAGCACCCAATAAATTGAATTATTGGAAAATCATTTTTGAATACTTTCAATGAGTCATGAACTATTTTAAGTTCTGGAGACCCAGGGATGAATTACTCTTGGTTCTTGTGGAGAATAGCTTCTTGTGCTGTGTAGGTGGGACAAAGGAAGAAAGCAAGTATATGAAGAAGTAAATACAGAAAATAATATTAATGCTGTCAAGGAGAAAAGAGTGAAGTGATTGAGTGACTGGTAAAAAGGTGGAAGCAACACTATACATGATGTTCAGGGAAGTCCTCTTTGTATAAGTGGCATCTGAGGGGAAATGGAATGACAAGGAGATAGCCAGCCATGTGAAGACGAGAACCTTTCAAGCTGAGAAAAACAGAAGCCTCCAGCCTTCAATACTTTGTTTGAAGCTGGGTCTTATCTAGGATAGGTTGCTGCAAATAGCAAAAGAGTTCTGGGCCTGACTCAGGAGACTTATCTATGGTCTTCCACCTACCATCATTTTTTTTCCTTTAAAACATTTTTTATTTGGTCTTTTTAGTTTTACATGACAGTAGAATGTATTTTGACATATTATACATACATGGAGCATAGCTTCCTATTTTTGTGGTTGTACATGATGTGGGGTTACTGGTCATGTATTCATATATTAGCATAGGAAAGTTATGTTCAATTCATTCTACTGTCTTTCCCATTTCCATCCATCTCCCTTTCCCCAACTCCCACCATCCAACCAGATAAACTTCCATTACCCACCCCTCTATTGTGAGTCAGCATCTAGATATCTGAGAGAACGTGGATATTGACTTATTTCACTTAGCATGATAGTTTCTAGTTACATCCATTTACTGGCAAATGCCATAATTTTATTCTTCTTTAAGGCTAAGTAATATTCCTTTGTGTATATGTATCACATTTCTTTATCCATTCATGTGTTGAAGAGCACCTCAGTTTGTTCCAAAGCTTAGCTATTGTGAGTTGAGATGCTATAATATACATCAATATGGCTGCATCACTATAATATGCTGATTTTAAGCCCTTTGTATATAACCTGAGGAGTGGGATGATTGGGTCAAATGATGGTCCACCTACCATCTTTTAAGTGCAGTCTTCAGTTTTCTCATTTGTCAAATGGGCATAATCAGTCCCTCACCTATTCTCTAAACTTAGAGAACAGCCATAAATGTCGCACAAATTACTTATGGAAAATTAGGTTGAAAAATCTAAAAGTATCCTCCAGCTAGAGGAAGGTTAGGATTAAAAAGCCCATTGAGAACTGAAGAACTGCCCGAGCCCCATAGAGGCCAAAGGACTGCCAGAAAAGCTTTTTGTTGTTGTTGTTGTTGTTCTAGTTCATTTACTTATATGTGCTTGAAAAGCATTAAGAAAGAATGGTCTGATCTCTGCCTCAGGATTAAGGTTAGTTTAGGAAACAGGTTGTTAGATCACCTGAAGGGAAAATGCTAGAGTAAAATGTCTCCCAATACTTCATTATTCCTTGAAACAGGAATGAGTAAGAGATCTTCCTGTTTAGCAACACAGTTTAGCACCAAAGCATACTGTCCATAGGTTTTTGCCCATTCCCAGAAAAACATTGTGTCTGAAATGGGGCAAATGTTTCAGTTATGTTCACAATTATTTCCTTCATGCAGAAGCCAATAAATGCATTAGGAGGCTTTAAAGATGTTTTTCTCTTATTTATGAAAAATATAAATAATAATATTTAGGATTATGGCCCATGTTGGGGGCAAATTTTAAAGACAGATTTTAGTTCCATGAATTTGCAGTTTCAGCCAGAGAGTGTGTTCATATACCCTATACCCACCCACACAAACATTCATGAAGGCATTTTGAGGATACCAGCCTATTATTCACTCAAAACATATCCAGCTAAATTAATGAAACAGGAAGCAAGGAGTTTCCAGAAGACACAGGTATACCAAAAGAAATCTACTGCTTTCAGATTTTGAAGAAAGGTTACTGAAATTACACAGATGGTACACACTACTCTTCATGAATAACCCATGAGAAAACTAAAACTAGGACAGCCCTCCATTATGATGAGTATTTATGAGGCAATAGAACATAGACATACATGTATTATTGGGGACATCTCAGGCTGTCTAAATGGTCATCTCATTAAGGGAAGTGCTTGGTATCTGTAGATATATAGATGGGGATGCAACTCCCATCAAATAATATAATTTATATTTGGCACTTAATGTAGCATCCTTCATCTAAATCATTTAGAAGGACTGAAGTAGTTCTATCTCATATCATCTGTGAAATGACATAGGGCCAGTGTATTCACATAGACAGGTGAGAGGCAGGATTGAGAAATGATACCAGCTGAGCTGCAAATCCAGCTTCCTTAGCTCCTCTCCTCAAAAGTCTCATGACCAGTTAGGGCAGGGGTTGCAAATCTGTAGCTCAGCATCTGTTGCTTTTGACTCCTCTAGATTCCCTGTTTAAAAAGTGAGGGTAAGGCATTTAACAACTAGGATAACACTTAAATTTCTAGTTTCTCTTGAGAAATAGGAAGACATAGCAATATCTGGCTTGTGTTCTTGCATGGTTACAATTAGCTGGACTTGGGTAGCAACTCTCAGTTAAACTGGATGTGTGACTTTCGTTTCCCCAGATCCTCACTTGCAAAAATAAAGTATGATTTATATGCTTTTCCATATGAGTTTGTAACCCTGGATTTGGAGACATCGTGTATGCTTGTCTCTTTACTACTACTATTGTTTCTTTGGGAGGGAACTGTGGGAAACTAAAGTTTGGTACACAAAGCATATCTTCACCAAGTTGTGTTTTAAAATTCAATCGTAAATCAATGATCCAGAACTAAACATATTTATGCACAGGAAAAATATTAACTTAATTTTACAAATGTTAATTGTAAAACAGTGAATACTATCAGTATTCTGAAGGAAACTGTTGAGCAATTATAGAAATTATTGGTACTTGTTCCTAGGGAATCTTCTTCCTTATTTTTAGAAGAATTTGAACCATTATTTTCTTTTCATCTATTAATTTTAAGGAATGTGTGAAAAGTGGCATGGAGAGAGAAGAGAGAAACGGACAGAAAAACAGAAAGGGGGGTATCTAAAAAGAGAGAAAGGTGAGAAATTTCAAAGAATGAGTGTACATGTAAAAAGAAGATTTTGAGAACTAATTGAAATTTATATATATTTCTTTCTCTATATATAATATTAATAAATACATATTTATATATATTTATAGAGGGATATATATATATATATATATATATATATATATATATATATCTTCATTTGAATATTGGTAAAGGATGATACTTGTCTTATTAAGGTCAAAATGCCCTTCATATTGGGAATTCCAAACATTAATTCTCAGTCTTCATCTTATTTGATTTTTCAGAGTCATTTGACACAGATGGTCACTGTGTATGTCTTTAGAAATACTTTCACATCAGGACACCACACATTCCTGGATTTCCTGCCTTAGTAACAGTTCCTTTTTAGTTTCTTCTGCTGATTCTACTAATTTTAATACTAGTGAGACCCCAAGGCTCATTGCTTGGGCTCCTTTGCTTCTCCACCCACCTAACCTCCATCAGGAATCCCTTCTGCTTCATGGCTATGAGCAGATTCCATCTGCAGCCCTGAACTCGAGGTTTATGGGTCCTATTCTCTACTTGAGTGTCTAATAGGCATCTCACTTTTAATGTGTACAAAGGAATTTCTCACCTTTGTTTCCAAAGCTGCGTTTCTCTTGGATTTCCACATTTTATGAAAGGGAAACTTTATCCTCTTTGATTTAGGCCCAAAACTTTGGAATCATTATTTACTTGTCTGTTTCTTTCACCCCATATATAATCTGTGTGCATTACTTTATGACTTTAAATCCAAATTCATGTCACATCTCATCACTGCCATCGCTATCATATTGGTATAAACTGCCGTCATCTCTTTCCTGGTTTATGGCAATAGTCTTCAGTCTTATCCCACCAATAGTCCAATAGTCTATATATTATCATGTCCATCCTCTGCTTAAAATCCTCCAATAGCTCCCCATTTTTGAAAAATTCAAAGTCTACTTTGAATGGACAGCAGATGCAATTATGGCTACTTGTGTTAAATTTTTGAGAATCTACTCTTCTTCTCCAGGATCCATTTGGTTTTCACAGGAGTTAGTCTTGACTGGTATGGGAAAAGGGAAAATTTTTAGCCTTGCACTTGACTTTCCCCACTACATTAGTTCTTACAAGATAGCATAAAATCACTGTGTAGGCTCTGCCAATTACCTGGTACACATATCCCATTTTATATTTGGAGGTTGGATAATTGACCATGCAGTAGGTCCATGAGTCCCAGTGCACTCATAGTAAATAGGATATGGGCCACAACCCCATTATTATATGGTCTCCTTATAATCCCTGATGTCATTTTGGGATAACAATATTAATTTAGACTCTGTATCTAACAGTTGTTGAACTGTTTGTATATTTCTCTTTCACCAATGTAGATTTATTAGCTAAGTGACTCCCAGAAAGGTCCTTTTCTGGAAGAACTGGAGGAATCACTACCAAGTAACTCTGCCATGGTGTTGTGAGATCCTTTCTGCCGGGAATATGTTCTTTCAATCAGTCATTATATTCCAGGCCTGAAATGGCTTTGGTCTAGATATTGGCAGGAGATTGTGAAATTTTCTTGATCATCCATCTTTGATTTCTTGTCACTGTACAATTTTTTTTTTTTTTTTTTTCATTTTTTAATATTTATTTTTTAGTTTTCGGCAGACACAACATCTTTGTTTGTATGTGGTGCTGAGGATCGAACCCGGGCCGCACGCATGCCAGGCGAGCGCGCTACCGCTTGAGCCACATCCCCAGCCCCTCACTGTACAATTTAGGTGATACATTTATGGCCTATCTATCATGATTTTGGAAATACCATATTTTAGTCACTAACTTCTTGGCTTTCTGCAAGTCAGCTCCTTTGACTATCACTTTGATCTTATTCATTATGATAATTGTGTTCACTTTGCATTTTTCAGTGAATTGCAGTTACCTGGTTATTATCTCAGGATTCTCTCATGTTCACTGTTATCCAGGAGCCCAGCACTTTAGCAGAATTTCTAACTACCCTGCTCTACCAAGGACAGCTGTTACTTAGCTTTCAAAAAAGCTGTAAGTCACATATTCCTTATCATTTTAGTAAATGAATCGTCCTCTAGACGTCCAGAAAACATTGATTTGTGAGTTCCATGATCTTATGTGGTATATCTACTTGCTATGGTTTAGACATGAAGTATACCCCAAAGACTCATGTATTAAGGCTTAGTCCTAGATGCAGCAGTGTTAGAGGTGGGGATTTTGAGAAGTGATTGCATCATCAGCTGTGCTGTGACCTCATCAATGGACTGATCTATTGATCTGTTGAGGGTTTCATAGCATTACTGGGAAGTGGTACAAACAGCAGAATGTTGAACCTAGTTGCAGAGAGTGGGTCTTTGAGGGCATGCCCTTGGCTAACTATATTTTGTCACCCTCTCCTCCTTCTCTCTCTGTGTCCCAGCTGCCATGTTGTATGATTTTTCTTCCATGATGCCTTGCCTCACTGCAGGCCCCCCTCATAGCCATGAAGCAGCTGACTCCATTGGCTCTTTTGAAACTGGGAACCAAAATGTCTTTCCTCCTTTAAGCTGATTTTCTCTGATGTTTTGTCTCAGCAATGAAAAGCTGACTAACACACCACTCAAGCAGGTTATTTGGTCACCAACTCTACCCTCTGTCACATCTCTGTTTCCTTAGGAATTGGCTATTGCTTTGTCCAAACTATCAGGAGCTATCCTAGCAGGATATTGGCATGGTACCCTAGGTCCCTCAAAAAAGTGTGAATCCTGTATCATAGAAGAATGCTCACACAATGATAAACTCATTCTTTTCTAACTTCTCATTGTTCTCCTTGATACCACATCTTTAGGGTACCATTCCATAGATAAACTCTTCGGGCTCCTGCTAGTACATGTTGTCTAGACACTGCAAGTTCTGTGATATATCCTTTCTAACCTATCTTAGCAAGCACAGAACTTCCTCAACTGTATTATTTTGTAACTTTTCTCATGGACAGGATGGAAGAGTGGTTAGAGAAGGGAATGTGTAGCTATTTTGCAAGGCAGAAACTTCTGCATCTCTTTCAGGCAAAAACAAGTGAAGAGTCTGACATTTAAGGAGTTTACCTCTTGTAAATGGCTAGAAAGTTCAAGGATTAAATATTTTCTAATATATCAACTAATATACACCCACTATGAGCCTCAGTGCTGCACTCTGCCCAATCAGTACATACTGGTGTTGAGTAAAAGCCTTCTCTATAGTTCTTCCTGGATTGGACACAGCTTTTTCTACACTCTGGCTGTACAAGATGAAAGTCTCTTTCCACATTACCAAGGATGCCTTCAGATTTTCATACTTAGGGTTTTTTTTTTTTTTTTTGGCCATTTCAGGTCTCCATTAGTGGAATTTTAAACAATTGCACCATAACTGAGAACTAGTAATGGGATTCTCACTTTGGTGCTAAGTAACCCAACTGCTAATTCACATTTTAGTGTTCAGGAACCATTTTGACAGGGACCAACCCAGGTTGGCTTCTTAGAGTCCAAAATATTGAGATTTTCATGCAGGTCATTATTAGGGAGGGATTTGAGTACCAAGCAAGATGGTACATCTTGCCTCTGTGATGTGTGAGTTACTGAGTTGGGCAGAGGAGAAGGTGAATAGTGATGCTTTTGCAAGAGAGCTCTCCACTGATTTTATGGTAAGATATGGGGTTGTGCTGCTTTTTACAGTTATCCCAATTGAATCAAGAGCATGGTACTTCAGCATCACCAGTGCTGAATGCAGAATTCACAATTCAGTTGCCTTCCAGGAAGGGTAATCTTTGGTGAGGCATCTTCTTTTAGCCTATATCAATTCCTAAAGAGGTTAGTTATAAACTATCAACAGCCCAACTCCAGGCATTAGGGGAAATGAGTGCCTTGGTCTTAAAGTATTTGGTCAGTGGATCATATAGTGTACCACAGATTCAAAGGAGACATGTTCAATAAATAATTGTTTAGTCTTTTTGAGGTTATAAGCCTCTTGATAGTAGATTACTATTCTAATTCCTTTTGGATTTCTGTATGTCAATTAACATAGCACTTTCCAAATAATAATTGTTTGATTTATTTGAATTGAATAAGTACAGGAATAAAATTTAGGACTGTTATTCATCAGTGACCATTCTAGGCTCCTGTCCATACATTGGAAACATTAGCTATAATCCTTGTGAATTTCAATTTTCCAAAAATTGCCACTCCTACAAAGAGGAATGTTGTAACTTTACAAAAATTTACATGTAAATTGTTACATGTAACAAAGTGACAAAGATCACTTTGAAAACTGGTGGTATGAGTGGGCCCTAGTTGAACCTAATTTAATTGCTGTTCAGCTCTTCAGACATGATATAGGATCCATTAGTGCCTGGCTGATGGCAATTCATTGGCATGCACTAACACAGATAGAGGCTAAGTTGTGTGTGTTGTAAAAATGCCTATTCACTTAATTATGAATACTTAAGAGAATACCCGAAATGCTTAAAAATTCTTTCTTGGAAGCAGATTGTTGGTAACTGCTTTATTTCCTCTCTAAATACATAGTTTGTCACCACATGCATTAATTCTTCATTAAACAATGTCAACATTCTACTCTGTAGAAATAATTGTACCCTTTCCTTAGGTGCAATTATCTTGATGAAAGTAATTAGTCAACACAGTTACTTAAGAAGGAGCCCTGTGTTTGGAAGGGATTCTGCCTATATATACCATGTGGTAGGGATGCAGCTTGGCACTGGATTCAATTTGGCAATATGCACAACATTAATGAGGAATCCTTGGTTGTTCTTTTTATTTTTTTTCTGTGAAGGTCATATCCCAGGAATATCCAGTACAAAAAAAAAAAATAAACTAAATGTCTTAACACTCAAAGCATACCTGTTATGCTGGCAAAATTATGTGTATTTTGTTACTATTTTATTTTCATTTATTCTATATGTATTTTCTTTTTGTAATGCTAGAGATCAAACCTGGGATCTCAAATATGCTAAGCAGGCACTCTTTTACTGAGCTACATCCCCAGCCATATATATATAAAAGACACATGAGAAATTAAGATTCTAATTTAGCTTTCTTCTCTCCTGTCTGTTTGCCAAGTTACTGGATCTTCATATAATGTACATTTACAAAATTCTCTTCCCTGTCATTAACTATGCAGTTGTTCAGATTTTGCTAAAACAAGTACAGGGAAGCAATGCTACATTTGCTTGAAAATTCAAGTCTGTTTGTGAGGGTGAACTGTTTCTTTTAAATTTAAAACTCTTTATCTCTAGGCCAGTATCCTCTGGGTGATGAATTTAATTCAAAGCCTTTAATACTATTGCTTAATTTTCTGGGACGACAGTGATATTCTATATCTTGATAGAGAATTGGGTTACACAGGTATGTGCAGTTGTCAAAATTCAGTGACTAATCACCTTTACATCAAAGCAAAAGACTTGAAACAAATATTGAACTCTAACCATTTGCTTACTTATATATTATGGAGAAGGATACTTATGTTTGCAATTCAATTTGAAATCCATAAAAAAATTAGATGGGTTGATAAATAGAGGAATGGATAGATGGAGGGTTATGTGACAAACAAGTAGAATAACATCTTTATGGAATAATTTATGTCTCAGGTATGGGAGGGTTCCAAGTAGAATTATTTTAACTTTTCTATACATTTGAAAATTTTTATGATAAAATATTGAAAATAATTTACATTGGCATTCCTCCTTCAGTGCTGTTGAGAGAAAATTTGGCCCAAATGCAGTGACGATTCTATTCTGCAATGTTTATTTGGCATGTATCTTGGCATATCTAGGTAGTGGATCTAAATTTCATTAGAATTCCATGCTTAACAGTCTTTCTGTACCCTTAAACTTAAGCTGATGGAGCAACTTTATTCTCTCCCTCTAATTCTGACTTTAGCAGGAAGAATATAAGCAAGCGTATCCCAACACTCTGGGATTCATCAGTTAATTTATTCATCTATCCATCCATCCATCCATCCATCTATCCACAACTCTTCTATTTCTATCTTTGGTGCAAGGGATTGTAAAGGTTATCAAGACAGAGTTCTGTAATCAAGAAACTTTTAGTGTTGCAGGAATCTTATAATCAAATCACTATCCTGCAAGTTCCACTTAGATTTGTTTATTCATTCTGTCAATCAAAATCACTCCAAAACCAGGGATGTGATGTAAGATAAGTAAAAAATATTCTTCTCTGTATCCTGGAACACTTAAAAGTGATAGTTTCACTTTTTGTGGTCATAGCCAAAGCCACAAAATATTCTATTCATCAATAAAGAACCAATGTTTTCCTTTGGGAAACTTTAAAGGAAATCTAACAAAATTTTCCAAATTGTAGTAAACCATTAAAGACTTAAAATCACTTAATAGCATATAAAATTAAAACTGAGTTCTGTGAAAATCATTGGGCAAAATCAAATGTTAAGTTTAGAATAGTCCTAACTGAATGCATATCACCCAAATCCTTCCAAAGGAGTTATTGCTCCCTCCAGGGCCATCTCCTTTTTAAAAAATTAGTTTTAATTAAGTTTTACAGAATAAATTAGTTCACATTAAATCACATTTTCACATACAGATGAAAAGTTCTTTCCTCCTTCTAAATCAATGCTTTGCTGCTGACATAGCATTCAGTGTGATGCAACTTCCATTGAAACTCCAGTCTACACAAAAGGTCCAGTGTAATGGGGGGGACAAAAGATAGGTAGGTGCAACAAAGAAGTGACAGTAGAGGAGAAGAAATGGAACATAAAGGGTTCTAGAATGAGGAAGCAAATGGATGCTAGAGAAGAGAAGGGAACCCCAAGGAAAGTAGGTGGGGGCACCAGGGTACAAATAGTTTGGAAAGACTCTTGATTCTTAGCTCTTCTGCATTATCACAATAGGAAGAGGTCTTTCAACTATTTCTGCTTTAGTATTTGCTTTACTTTACCTGTCTTGACCTTAGCTCAGACATATAACTAAATACAAAGGAACAAATAACAAGCAAATGAAAACTCACTTGACACCAAAAGGAAAACTTGAAATCAACACTGATGGGTCCTTTCATGTGATGGTGCTCAAACTCTCAACTGATTATTTCAGAAATTTAAATGACTGTGACTTTGGTTTTAAAATGTCTTGGTTGAAAATACACACACACACACACACACACACTTTTGATAGCATTATTTTTGTTTTTATTTGGGGGGGACTATTAAAGTTACATAGTACAAATTGTGAGAGTTGGAGATAAAGGAGATATCATCAGTTTGGGTATTCTTGGATGCAAACTGTTAGGTGAGGATTGGCATGCAAAATAATTATCAGGGGATGTTAATTGGGTTGACACCTGTGTAAAGGAAGGAATGGAAGCAAGATTGGGCATAGTAAGAAGTGAGGCACTGAAGGAACCTCAATGAATGTCTAAGCCAGAGTTATAGGGTTCTGTATCACAAAAAGCTCATGTGTGATACAATGCAAGGATGTTCATATGTGAAATAATTAGACCATGAGAGATATAACTTAATCAGTGTATACTCTACTTGTATGGATTAATTGGATGGTAACCTAGGCAGGTAAATGGTGGCTGGAGGAAATAGGTAACTGGGGATATGCCTTTGGGGTTTATATTTTGCCCCTGATGAGAGCTCTCTCTTTGCTTCCTGTCTATCATGTTCTGAGCTGCTTTCTGTCCACCTTGGACAGGTAATGATGGAATTAGCCAATGATGAACTGAACCTATGAAACCGTAAGTAAAAATAAGCTTTTCCTTCTCTAAGTTGTTCTTGTCCTGTCTTTTGATCATAATGACACAAAGCAAACTAAAACAGAAATTAGTACCAGAAGGAGGTCATTGCTGTGATTAACCTATTTAGGTGGTTCTGAGGCACCTTGAATTGGCTTATGGGAGTAATTTGGAAAAGATTGAAGATGCAGAATAGACAATACTTAGAATGTTGAAAGCTTAATTGGTGATTTTGTGGTAGCTCAGAAGGTCAGAATGCTGATAGAACTTCAGGCTGTATAGACTGTGTTCATGAGCTTTCAGAGAGAAGGAGGACTCCATGGGAAATTGGACTAGAGGCAATTCATGTTACATTCTGGCAAAGAAGTTTTCTACATTTTACCCATGTACTGAGACTTTCTGTGAGGTTGAATTTAAAGATGATGTACTTATTAATCTGGCAGAAAAAAATTTCAAGGCAACACAGAATTCAGGCAGTGGCATGGATATTGCTGGTAGCTTTTAGCTGAATTTACTATGATATCAGGTATATAAAGTATGGTGGAAATACTTGAAAAACTTACAATTGGCCAGAAAAAAAATGCACATAAAACTGGGACCAAGAAAAGTATGGCTGCTGAATAGATACAAAAAAGATACTAAGTAGTTTACAAAGACACAATGGAAAAATGGCTTGAAGATATCTCAGACTTTGGCAAGACCACACCCATCTCAGGCTCAAGGGTGTAAAAGTAAAAATTCCTTTGAGAAAACAACATGAGGGCACCCTGTTTGCATGAGGTAAGGTAGGGGGTGGGTTTAGAAAATTGTTTCACCATTCTCAGTCAATAGGCACTCAGAAGCTGCCTACAGTCATGGTTCCAGGTGGCTTGGCTACTTCTAAAGATGGAGGCAGAGTTTAGAATCATCCATATGGTGTACGTCCTGCAGGAATGCAAGATGCTGGAGTTAGGGGGTCATGGAAGCTTTCACCAAGGTTTTAAAGGAAGGACTGGGATGCTAGGAAAAGTGTAGCAAAGTCAGTCCCTGAGAGGGCAATTCCATGAAGATACAAAACAGAGGCCAAAGCTGCAATGGAGACCCTGAACATCTGCAGAAAAAATTTACAGGAATCAAGAAAAAAAAAGTCAACAGAGAGTTCATGTGGGCTGCAACTAGCAAGGTCATAGAGGTGGAGTCACATAAGTCCTTTGTAGAGAACAACATGATGCCATGTGCCCTAGATGGTGGATGTGGAGCTCCAGGACTTATTTGTCCAGCTAATTTCATGCTTACATTGGTTCCCTCTATATCCCATTTTTTCTTTCTTTTGGAATAGAAATGTTTATTCTATTTCATTGTATATTGGAGATATATATATATCTACAGGGGCATACAGCTAAGTTTACCTTAAGTCCCAGATGAGATTATGGACTTGAACTTTTGGGCAATGGCAGAACTGTTAAGACTCTGATAATTCTTAGAAATGGACTAAATGTACTTTGCATTGTGAGATGGGCAAGATCTTTGGGGTCCAGGGTGAAATGTTGTGTTTAGGTATTTGGGCTACTCCAAAAGCTCATATATGAGACAATGAAGAATGTTGAGAGGTGAGCCAGGTACAGTGGCACACACTTGTAATCCCAGTGGCTAAGGCAGGAGGATCGTGAGTTCAAAACTAGCTTTAGCAACTTAGTAAGGCCCTAAGCAACTCAGTGTCACCCTAGCTGTAAATTTTAAAAATACAAGGATAAAAAAAGACTAGGGATATGGTTCAGTGTTCCTGAGTTCAGTCCCCAGTACTCCCCCCTTCAAAAAAATGTTCAGAGGTGAAATTATTAGATTATATATGAAGTATCCCCTACAAATCACATATGTGAGGCAATGAAAGAAAATTTAGAGGTGAAATGATTGGGTTATGAGAGCCTTAATCTAGTCAGACCATTAATTTACTGATAGGGATTAAATGGATGAACTGTAGGCAGGTAGAGTAGTAGAGTGTGGCTGGAGGTGGTGAGTCACTGGGCACTGGGGCTGTGCTTTTGGGGTTTATATTTTGTCCCTGTTGAGTGGAGCGCTCTCTCTCTCTCTCTCTCTCTCTCTCTCTCTCTCTCTCTCTCTCTCTCTCTCCTTTCTAGTGCCATGTTCTGTGCTACTTTTTTTCACCATGCCCTTCTGCCTTGATGTTGTGCCTTACCCTGCACCCAGAGAAATGGAGTTGGCCGTCTAAGGACTGAGACCTCTGAAACTGTGAATCACAAATTAACTTTCCTTCCTCTATATTACTCTTTTCAGTTCTTTTGGTCACAGTTGCAAAAAAGGTGACTAAAACATCCACTGATTATTGAAAACATCCACTGAATAATCCCTTGATCCACTTATTAACTAATCATTTTACCCCTGAATATTCTTGCCTTGTCTCACACGTTAGCTTTTGGGAAACACCACATACCCAAACCTTGCCATGCTTTATACTCCTGTACTGACTAGTCATTGGATGTGGCTGCTCCATGAAAGCACCATACTGTTTGGTAAGACAGCTCTCTTAACAGAGACACTTCTGGAGAGGGATGACAGCTAAAGTTTCTCTCCAGCCGCCTCTCAGCAACTGTGGGAATAAATCCTGCTTTCTAGGCAATTTTCCAGCACTTTCCAGCATTCATTACAGGTTATATTTTCCTCCTTTTCTTTTGTCTAATGCTTACGTCTCCTACTATGGGGCATCTACAATCCCACATGGTTCTTTGAGTGTCTTCACAGACATACAGTGAGCCATGGCAATCCATCTCAACTTTTTGTTTCCTTGAGCTTAGTTCTCAGAGCTGCTATAGCTGCAGCTTTAGTTTTCATAGCAGTTTATCTTTCACCTTTAGTTTGAAATTGGAAAAGACCAATGTGCCTCAATAAAGAAATTCTACCTGCTCTGATTCTTAGACCAGGGAAAGTCAAACGATGACTATCTATGAGTAATTTATAGGTTCTTGATTGGCTTCTACTAATTTTTTTGATATGTTTGCAAGTACGGAAATGGATGGGGGTTGCTTTTCTGTCTCCTACTTGTAAGGAATGTTAATATAAGTTTCAAGTCAATCCACTGGTGAATCTATATATTTTCCTTGAAGAGCTTAAGAAGAGCTCACTAAATAATATTCTTTTCCACCCATCAATCTGTGTTAGAAAGATGTATGACTAGTATCTAAGGCACTGTCAGTGTGTTATTTTCCATGTTCCTCTCACATGTCAAATATAAAAATACAGCCTGTCAGTGTAAGTGTGATATGGGGCATTGTTCACAGAGACTGTGGAAAATCCTGCAGCGCCCCCTGATTCATCATTTCAACAGCCTAATCATTTCACAGCACAGTCTAAACAAAGCAGTTAAGGGTATTCTGACTTAAGGGTTACAGAATCAGGATTGATTCAAAAAGAAGCAAAAAATTCCAAAGAGAAGAAAAAAATGTTCTGGAGAAGAGAAGCCTTGGTTTCATGCCAATTTTATAGTTAATGATTTTTTTCAAAAGGTTGTTTATCAGTTAATTATTCCCCACTGCACCCTGCACCCTGACATTTTTTTTTGCCAAAGCGGCTGGGAGGCCTCGTTAAATCAGAATTTCCACCTTCAGCTCACCTGTCACAGCTAAAACCTCCCTCAAATGCATTGACATCGATTAATATTTAATGATTGAATAGTAGAAATATTGGCTCAGCACATTTTATTTTTTCTTCCTTGAAAAAAAAAAAAGCCTTCGGAATGGACTCTGCTTAATATACACTCAGCTCTAGATTTCTACAATGAGAAATTCATTTCATATGTGAGCCAAGAAAGGGGAAATGACAATGTATGCTTCCGGAGAAGACTACAGTGTAAGGGCAAGAGAGGGAACGAACACTTAACGAATACCCTGTCTGTGTCAGGCACTGTATTAGTACGTTCATAATTCTTCTTCAATACTCACAGCACATATGAAAGGTAGATCTAATTATTTCCATTTTGAAAATGAAGAAACAGGCTCAAAGAAGTTAAAGAATTTGCCTGAGGTCACATACTCAAGGGGCAAATTCAGGATGTAAATCTTGAGTTGTTTGGCTACACCATCATTTTTTGTTATTGTACCTCAGTTTCCCATCTGCTAATGGGCTACAGTCCAAGTCCTTAATTATAATTTGGGCTTTTTAAGACACAAGGTTCTAGTTTTAAATCAGGTCAGCTCTTAGTTTTAATGAGCAACATCTACATGTGATTTTTTTAAATGACATGCTTATGAAAAACAAGAATAGGAAATATTTTCTTCCAGAGCAAGTAGTAAAACATATTAAAATGAAAGGAAAATTTAAAATCTGGATAGTGTATTTTTAAGGAGATTTATCATCATAAGAATGATGGATCTATGTTAAATTCTGCTCCTATTATCTATCAGTGCTGTAAACGGGCACATTTTGTAACTACTACTACAATCCTCTGTTTCTTCACCAATAAAATGAATAAAATAATTCCTACCTTACAGAATTTGTGAAGAATGGTAGAAATAATGCACTTTAGAGGCCTAGAATAGTTTGGGCACATAGTGATCACTTGTTAAATAACACATTGGTATTATTAATATTTAAAAGGAAATACCAGTCATTATCAACTTTCATAAATATTCATGGCCAGCTCAATTCTATCATTTCTTTTGACAAAAATAAAGCAGGCACCAGCCAAAGAGCACATACAGATGAAACCACAAAGGGCTTATTTCAGTGACTCAGTGTCTTCAGTACAGTGATAGATTCATGAACAATGGGTTTCACTGGGCAGGAGTGAGGCTTCTAACTCAGCTCTGAGGGTCACAGAAGGCCTTCTGGGAATGCAGCTGCTGTATATTTGAAGACAGGAAGGTTTGCCAGATGTTTAGGATTGCTGTCTGTTCTGTCCTCTACAGTACCAGAGATGCAGCTGTGCATGGTTGCCCATTTTGAAATGTGACCCAACTTGTTACAGCTTTGCCATCAATGTGCAATGTGGGTATGTGCAATCTGAATCCATTTTTTTTTTTAAATGAAATGGCTTATTCATTTACCCATGGATATACATCTGAGTTGTTCCATATACAGCAAAACTTCAAATTGTCAACTTTAAATACATGCAGTTGATTATTGTAAAGTATATGTCAATAAAATATAAACAAAATAATAGGGGAAAAAGGAAACAAAATAGCTGATGTTCAAGTGTTTTTTCTTCTTTCCTATGGGCTGAGATACAGATGTGACAATGACTCAGATTTGAACAGGAATTCCAGGCTTGCGGTTTAGGACATGACAGAGCTACAAAATAACAGGAAGTTATTATCATCATAACATCATAGCACAAACCTGTCATGCTAGCTTTAAATTCAGACCATTGGACTGGTAGATGAGTGAGAAATCAACATCTGTCTTGCTTAGGCCATTGTTCAGGGTATAGCAGCATAGTCTATACCCTAACTGTGCTATACCAAGCAACAATACATGTATAATAATTTGCTCAATATTTCTCAAAGGGTGAAATATTCATGGCCAGTTCAATGCCATCTGCATTGGAATTACCTGGACTACATTTAAAATATGCAAATTTTAGGCACCATTAAACCAAGTAGTTGATGGAAAAAAACTGTGGGGAATCTACATTTAAACATGTTCTCAGGTGACACCTATACAAATTAAAGATAGAACTATCCCAGATTATTAGCTTCCTGCCTTCTCAGGGCCTGTAGAAAATGTGTCAAAGTAGTAGACAGGCATCACCTTTTGATATTTGCAAATAAGGTCATGTGTGAGATGTCATAAAAGTAAAGTCAGGAGAATTTTTTTTTAGTTATAAATCTGTGTAGGAATCATTGCTGTATCCTTTAACTCTGCTACTCAAAATTTGATGTGTAGATAAGATTCTCAACAACCTTTAGGGCTTTTTAGATATGCAGAAGCTCAGGCCTCAGCCTAGATCTACTGAATTATTATCGGCATTTTACCAAGATCCATAGATAATTCAAAGGTATATTAACATTTGAGAAGACTTGCAGTCTTGCTCCTTACAAATAAGTTTCTGAACTATGCATGACATTTACACTAGTTGTGACCATGCTTAGCAATTCAGTAGGCAAAATCCTTCAGTGTTCAAGAGTAAGTCAAGGATATTTAAAGAGACCAAATTGAGACATAGATGTGAGATTATATTTGTATTTCTGTCCTCCACACAATATTAAAAAACAATGATTCAATTGTTATTGATTTATGAACAACAAATATATTTATTTCTAGGAAGCAGGCACAAATTTTTGGAAGGAAGGTATGGGATGAGGCCAGGGATCATCAGATTGAGTAGCATTAGCTTAAAGACTTACAAGAAAGAAACTGTTAGAAAATTGGGTCACCAATAGTGGAATACAAGACAATCAACCCATAATAGAAAGTCACAATAAAAGACAATGAATGAAATAAGAGGAAGATTCCTGATTGGGGGTGGGGGAAGAAGACTTCATGGACATCAACAGTGAAAAAGCAACATGAAAATGAATAGCAATGAAGAATAGAAAATACATAATAGAAAAGCAAATCCATGATGCATTGAGCAAACTCTAGAACCCTTACAAAATCCACAGGAACAGGATAAAAAGATGCAAATGATGGAGAGATCCTGGCTATACAAAACTTAATAAGAAGAAAGATACTGACTTTACATATCAACAGAGAAAAACTAGGGAAATTGGAGATGGAGCAGCAATGAGAGGCATATGTCAAGTAAAAAGCACATTCTCGGAGTCTTACAAAGACTTGAGTAGACAGAACAGAAGGATTGGCTGGATGTTAGAAAAAAAAATCACATTTGACCATGACTGGTCAAAATGTTTAAATTAGAGGAACAAAAATAAATCCTACATTTACCCTGACTGAAAGAAAAATGTTGCCTACAAAAGCTGACCTTAACCTTTGAGTAATGGCAAATGCCAGGATTTGAGAAAAATCTTTATTTTGGGGGGAGGAAAGTTTGTAACAAAAGAATTTAAAAACAGCCAGATTATGTTTCATGTGTGACAGCCACAAAAATATCTTTACCATTGTTTAAAGGCTTAGAATGTGAGCATTTTATTGAAATAGTAAAATATACTATAAATATCCAAGAAATAAAAATAATGAAGAAATGGGAATTCAAGGCACTGTGCTTATTAAATCACACTTTGTATCCTGAAAACAATAATAAATTAGATTTTTTAATTCAAAGCCTAAAAGGGTTGGATGGCAGATAAAGTTCATTACAGTGTCCATGACATTTTTATGTGGTTTTTAACAACTGATAACCTATGTAGAGTATTTGGTTAGAGAACCTGGAAAATGACTAAACAAAGGCTTAGTTTTTATTCTGTACAGAAGTTGCTATAATACTATATTCTAACCATTTTTAATGCCAAAGAATTGACTAATAATATTCTATATTTTTTCAAACACATATTAAATAACTCCAGTCATTGAGATTTAATCTAAAAAGAATTATAAACAACCGAATGAAAAATTCTGTCACCAGGGCCCCCTTTACAATTTCCCCTTACTTCAACTCTGTTAAACAATGATGAATACTAAAAAACTACTAAAAAGGAAAATGTAACCAAATGTTAGTAATAGCCAGTGAGTCGTGGAATTTGAGGTGGTTTAATTTTTCCTTACAATCTGCTGTGCTTTTTTACAGTTGAGCACATATTACTCTTATAATTTGGAAGGAACTTAAAAAAGAAACACAAATATTCAAATAATGTGAAGTTTTATATGTTTACTGAGTAATCAGTTTTACTCAGTAAACATATAAAAATTCACTTGTCTTTATTAATCAAGCAAATTCAAAATAAGACAACCATGATATATGTTTTCATGCTCATCAGAGTAGCAAATAATTTAATTTTGGTTTTGTCTGTAAGGGTGAGAGTGTGGCATCATAGAAAGTCTATACCCTACTGGTGAGAATGTAAATTGGCACAAATCTCCAAACACCACTTTGGAGATGAATATGGCAATATCTAGGGAAGTTGACAATATGCCTATCAATGATCTGGTAATTGTAATATTAAGTACTGTAGTATTGCTTGTAATGACAGAAAATTGGGTATAACATTCATCGGCAGGAAAAAATGGATAAAACATTTGTACTTGCTGGGGATGGTGGCACACACCTATAATCCCTGCTGAGGCAGGAGGATCACAAATTCAAAGCCAGCATCAGCTAAAGTGAGGTGCTAAGCAACTCATTGAGAACCTGTCTCTAAATAAAACACAAAAAAGGGCTGGGGATGTGGCTCAATAGTTGAGTGCCCCACTTCCCACCCCCCAAAACGTTTGTACTTTATTCTCTACTATTGTTACATTAACTGCATGTAAGTTACATATAACAATGTAGAGAACCTCAAGAAGCATAATACTGAGAAGGAAAAGCCAAGTTATAAAGAATTATTTACAGCATAATTTCAATTTTATATGTTTAAAAACATAAAATCAACCTTTATTTCATTTATGGATTCAAACATATGCAGTAAAACTATAAAAGAATTTAAGGAAATGATAAACTCAGAAAGGTGGTTATCTCTGGGGAAGAAAGGAGAGAACTTGAAATTGAAGAAAGTTATCACAAAGAGTGTTGGCAGTTCTGAAACTTTTCTTCTCAGGAAAGCATAAACATCTGAGACAGGGATATGAATAAATTAATAGTTGGTAAAACTTATAATAGGTATAATATCATTTTCTTGAAATATGTCATAGTAAAAATGAAATGAATATTAATAATATTTTAGGGACTGCGGTTGTGGCTCAGTGGAAGAGCGCTTGCCTCGCACATGCAAGACCCTGTGTTTGATCCTCAGCACCACATAAAAATAAATAAGTGAAATAAAAGTATTCTGTCCAACTACAACTAAAAAGAAAATAAATATTTTAAAAAATAATATTTTAATTTATAATATATATTTTATAAATACAAAACGAAGTTATATTTATAATTTCAATGTGCTCTATGACCACAAATGACCAAAACATTTATAACATTAAAGTCTCCAAGTAAATAAAAAAGATACTGGTTATATCTGGATGATGAATATAATTTTTGCTTTCTTTTATTTTTCTGTATTTTTAAAATTTTAATTAAAAGACTATAAATTTTTGAAATAAAAACATATAAAAATATAATAAAATGTAGGTTTGGTTTATATTGTGGAGGGTCTGGAATGTCATGTTAGATTTCTGGTTTTACAATACGGGATACCATAATCCAAATTCTATACTGTGCAAGACTAGTAACCATTGAGATGTTAATTTGTGTTCTTGGTTAAAAGGGTTCCAGGTTTCAAAATGAAGTCTTCAGTCCTTTCTGCTTGAATCACAATGCACATTTATATTTGTACTTAAGGTTCTGAAAAGTTCCACAGTCACACACACACACACACACACACACACACCCCATACCACAACAGACACTTACTTGGTGCTTGTTCAACCCTGTATTCCTCAAGTACATATAGTTACAAATCTTTTACTAGAGAGTATTTATTATAATTTAGGGAATATTAATTTTTAGGAGACACAGGGTTTGATACCCAGTCTTCATTACAAAGGTCCCCAAAACGTCATATAAAAAGTGATATGACTAAAGGAGAGATTTTGGAGCTTGAAAGTGGCAGTGGTGGGCTAGAGAGATTCAGAGGTGAGGGAGAGGAAGTGAATACTGGGCAACAATCTTATCTGTGTCCCTCGTCTCTGTCTACAAAATGAAGAGAGAACAGCTATATGCTCAGGAGTGGAATTTTGCATATATGGAGTCCATCAATGAGGGTTCTGTTTCAGGGACACCATGAAAGGATGGGTTCCACCTGGCACAAACCTGAAGACAATGGTAACAAGCCTGACCCTACCTGTATCTTTTCTGCTCTTCAGGAGTGACAAGTGAGTGAGAATATGAAGTGCCTGGGAATCAAATCAGGATTGCAATCGCTTAGCCCACATCACCGTGCCTGGAAAAGATAACCAGATGGGTAAGAAGCTCGCCTCTCACATTTCACACAGCTTTTCATTAATTCATATATAGTTTTCAGAATCAAGACAAATTTCAAAGAATTCCAACCTAAGAGGGGAAACTGGAATGATCTGGGATATTTTTAAATAATGTGCTTTAAAACTATAGGATCAAACAATTGGTCACGTTTTCAGCTCTTTAACATTTTTGTTACAAAATGCTTTGGTGCCTGCTATACTCTACATTTAATGCTCATGAAAACTGTATTATATAGATTTTTTTTTCAGTTGTCAACTCCACATATTAACGGTGTCAATATGATATATAGGCAACTCTTCCTACTTGGAGGCACATAGTTTCTTGCTTGTTCTAAAAAGTGACAATAAAATATGTTTTGAGTTTCTATTTACTGGACAGAAAACTTTCAAAAACACAAGGCTGTGACCAGTTGTATTGCAGAAAAAGCTGGAAAATCAATCAATGACTAGAAGGAAACAGAGAAGGACCTGGTCTGTGGCCAAATTGTGAAAGCAAACTGTATTTGGTTCTCGTGGATACCCTCCCCTTCCCCTTATTCTGTAAGCTCCCATTGTTGGGATCTCATGGTATCCTCTCTGGATCTTGGGGAAGGGAATCTGAAACCCATTCCCATCTTGTTGTAGTGACTGATACAAATTCCTGTTTTAAACATCAAAGGGAAAACTACCATGAAAAAAAAACACTGCAATGGTGGATGGGGAAGCATTTGAGAGGGTTGTGACTATGTGAGGGCTTATAGTATCCTAATGCAAAGGTATCAGACGTGTTCTACCTACAGAGGTACATATGTGCCCGAAAAAGCTAGAATCATGCTTTGCCTGTAAAGAGCATTTAACATGTAGTAGTTAAAAAAGAGAGAGAAAGGAGTCAAGATATTCTAGATTTAAAATACATCTATGTAATATGATCTTATTACATTTTAAAAAGTAATTTAAAATCATTTTTATAGGGCTAGAGATCTGAATTTGGGGAGATAGAGTATCAAATAATCATTAATATTCAATTTTATACATGTTGACCCATTACCTGAATAGTTAGCCACGCCTAGAAATTATTCTAGGTACCAGTAGCCATGTTACCTAAGTTAGATTATTCAATGAGCTCCATCCAATACTCAGGCTCATATTAGTAATTATCAGCAACAACAACAATGAGGATGATGGCTATCATTTATATGGTCTTAAAAACTGTGATGGTTAATTTTATGTATCAACTTGATTAGGATATAGGACACATATAGCTTGCAGAACATTGTTTTTGGGGTGTGTTTGGGCACTTTCGGAAGAGTAGCATTTGAATTAGTATACTATATACAGCCTGTTGCCCTCCCCAAGGCCGGTGGGCATCATTTAGTCTGCTGAGGGCCTGAAGAGAACAAAAAGAAAAGAGGAAGCCTTAATTTTCTCTCTTTGTTCAGGATTAACCATCTGACTCTCTTACCCTTGGACCTCAGTGTTCACAGTTCTTTGGCTTTCAGATTTGGACCAGGACTTGTAGCAATGACCTATCTGGTTCTCAAGATCTCAGACTTTATTTTGGATATAAAATGTAAAAATGCATGGATAACATTTATTTATATCCTGCATATTTTGAAATTACATTGAGGAAAAAGAAAAACAAAACAAACTCTCTCCACCTTCAGTGTTAGTGTTCACCCCCCACTACCCCCCAAAAAAAATCTGTGAGAGCCATGAGACAAGTATAATATTGACATTTTTATATAAAGAATTAAAGGGAAGGCAATGTGTGTGGATTCTGGAGTTCCTGAATATCACAGCACTCCCATATCTTTAGTGGGTATCCAGTGGAACATGGTATTGAACTGAGTGGAAGTTTTTAAAGGTCTGATTTGTGAATGAGAACAAAGGAATGACACTTGTTAAAATCTGATGGTGCTACAGTAGCCTGGGGGCTAAAAAACACCTTCTGGGCCCTATAACAAGCCAACATTCTCTTTCATCAGAAACTATTGACAATAGATTCCAAAGTGTGTGTGAGGGGTGGGTATGGATGAACATAGGGTTAGTAAGTACAGGAGAGAGATCACACAAAGTACAAGGCTGCATATTTTGAAATTACATTGAGGAAAAAGAAAAACAAAACAAACAAAAAACAGAAGAGAGAGTTCTAGAATCATGACTCTAGAAAAGTTATTTTGGCTTCTTTTCACTTCTAAAAATATTCCCAAACTCATTTAGTTACAGATAAGCAAAGGGAAAAGCATCAGTCTAATGAAGAGAGCAGAAAGAATTCCTTGCGACCTGGGAGACACATGGAGAGACATTTCTCCAAAACAATGTAAATGGAAATCCACTGTTTCAAGTCGAGCAAAAAGAAACCAAGGCAATGTTAAGAATCTATGTCAATAAATCACAAATAGAAAAACTTACAATTTTGGTGATTAAGAAAGATTCATAAAGACAGCTAACATAAATTTTAAAAAAAGCTAGAAATAAAATAATTAAATCATTTCCCTAAAGAAGTTGAGTCAAGAGGAAGACAAAAGCAAAGACACAGAAAGGATAATGCAATGAGAGAAATAGAACATGGAAAGGAAGAAATTTAAAAAAAATCAAACTGATGTGAGCAGTGTTTCTTAAAGAGCATCTGAGAGAAAAAGATAGTTTGAAGATTTGACATATATCTAAAGCAGGGGTGTCTAATGTAGGGTCCATGGACCTCAGAGTTTGTGGGTGAAACTCAAGTGGCTCAATGGACATGGTTGGTACATTAGTATATTTCTGTTCCTGTAACCAAATATTGGATTTTGGGTAATTTGTAATAAAAAAGAGATTGATTTAGTTCAGAGTTTTGAAGGCTGAAAACTCAAGATTGGGTTGCCCATCAGGTTAGTCTCTTGAGGGGCCTCTTTGCTGAGTCACAACATTGTGGAGAATCAGAAAGGAAACCAGCTATATGTAGGAGGTACAAAGCATGCTTGGGTGTCTTCAGTTTACAACAACCCACTCTCATGAGATCTCACTCACTCTGAGGTGCTTCTCCAAGGATGGTGCGTGCCCCCAGTGACTTAATTACCTTCCCCAAAATCCTACTTCTTAGAGGTTCCACCACCTCATCCCTGCCACCTAGGGACCAAGATTCCTGCATATGAACCTTTGAGGGATGGACCACCTCCAAACTGTACAGTCAAGAAAATTATTATGTCTTTTTTTTCCACTAGCTGAGATTTTAAATTATCAACAAAAAATTATCAATATATGCCTCAAACCAGAATAGTATTAATAGTACTTGTGACTTTATCATCCTCTGAAATTACAAATGTCACAATATCAAATTACAGTTTAAAACAATATATTCAGCAGGGGTGGGTGGTACATGCCTGTACATCCAGTGACTCTTGAGGTTGAGGCAGAAGGATTACAAATTCAAGGCCAGCCTCAGCAACTTAGTGAGATCCTCAGCAACTTAGCAAGATCCTGTCTGAAAATTAAAAAATGAAAAGGACTGGGGAGTTTCTCAGTTGTAAAGTGCACCTAGGTTCAATGCCCAGCACCAAAAACCGAAACAAAGAAAAACTACACCTAAAACCCTAATATATACACATATCATTTATGTTCATCACTTTTTCAAACATATAGTTAACTAAATCTAGATCTTATTTTAGTGTCTACATCATATTAATATTTTAGTAAATAAGTAAATAATTATTACATCATAATTTTTAGTCTTTTATAACTGTATGTCAATGTAATTAATTTCATTTGAAATTCTATATATTCCATGTTACACATCTAAAAATGTCCTGAGAAAGGGTGCATTGATTTCAGATTACTAAAAGTTTCCATGGTACAACAAATTTCAGAATTCTTATTAAATATAATAGGAATCCCAGAGTAGAAGTTATAATTTGAAAATGTTCCTGAAATAGAAGATAATTTGAGTTTCCTATTAAATAGATTAGAAAATTAATCTATAATATCCATAATATCCAATCCATAATATCCAATACTGTCCTTTAAAGAAAAACATCCTTTGGACATTCCAGCAAAAAGACAAACAGAAAGAAACTAGATTGCCATCAGAATTTTTAACAGTAGTACCCTTAGAACCAAAGAAATTGTAGTCACATTTTAAGATGAGAAAAAATGTGAGACAAAAATCTCATGTTAAGCCAAACTAACCTTTAAGAACAAAAACACCCCCTCTGATCAACTGATGCAAACATGCAAAAACACAGATAATATTGTTCTCAGTGCCCTTTCTAAGTAATCTACCAAACCACAATGAAATAATGTTATATAAGAGTATGCATTTTGAAACTTTTAAGCCCTAGACATTGCCATAACAACCAAGTGCATGAACCATTTCTCTAGTAATTTATTTTCATCATAATTTTAAAAGTATTGATCCATAAAAACTGTTTTTTTAAATTCCTATAGTAAAAATTAGTTTCTAACAACCAAATTTATCATAAACATGGGTAAAAGATATTAAATAAGAATTTACCTCTTTGATTAGGATTAAGAAGTCACAATAAGGGAGACAGTCTAGTATGGAATGTGTACCTGATCCAACAATGCCAATAACATGCATATTTGAAAAATAGGGTAATGCCGATAGGAGGGTTATGTGAAAGGTCGTGGCCACCCTCAGAAGAGATAATGTCACTCTTGAGGGGATCCTGGTTGGTTCTCCAAACAAGTTGTTATACAGCAAGACCACCTTCTTGGCTTCTTCTACATGAAGCTAGTTCCCTTTCTGTTTCTCTACCATGTTATGGTGCCGTCAGAGGTTCCTTGCCAGGATTTTGTGCCAAACTTTCAGAGTCGAATAAACCTCCTTACTCTAATAAGTTATTCAGCCTCGGGTACTTTTTTTTTTCTTTTTAGAACAACAGAAACAACTAAGATGGTTGACAACTAAGATGGTGTTTCCCATTAAAATTGCCTAGAAACAGTGACCATGTTATCAGTAGGAAGCAATCAGACATGTAGATTGTAGTCTTGAAATATTGTTTCCTTCTCCTTGGATTTGAATAGTTCCAAATCTGAGGCAGGAAATGTTTATGATGAGCTTACAATGTACCAGAGAGCAAGAAAGCCATTACTAAGGTTATGTCAAAAAGACTCAGGATCTAACTTAAAGTGGTTCCCAGTGGTCAAATATGGAATAATTACCCCAGAGAGGATAACTGCAATGGATTCAAGTACATCAAATGAGTTTAATTCCATGAGTGTAGAGATGCATAAACACACACACAAATCTACTCAATTTAGAAGGATGCTAGGAATTTAATCCAATTATTTTGTGAACCAAAAAAACAAAAGGGAAAGGTTGAAGCTGTTCAGTCATATCTATATCTTAGGTATCTTAGGGTAATCAAATAGTTGCTGAAGAGGAATTTTTCTTTACTGGAAAGGATCTGTTTTATGGGAGTAGGATGATTTGAGCTTTGGGTGCATTGGTTTTTAGAGAACCTTGGCCACTAGACAATGCGAAAACCACGTCTGAAGTGTGTTGAAGAAGGTGAGATATGAATCAAAGGACGTGATCAACTGTCTAACAATTACAGAGAAATAAAATAGAATGCCAGGTGAGAGGATACCTTTGGAGTCTGGTGATCAGGAAATCACCAGTGACTTCCAGGGAGTCAACTGCAGGATAATGGAAGGAGAGTAAATTACGTCAAGGATAATGATGCAGAAGTGAAATTGGTCAACCTCTTCAAGCAATTTAGTAGGGACTCCAAAAGGGCTATAGGATAGCACCCCAAAGCACAGCAAGGTTAAGCATTGGGGAGATCTGAGAAGAATCAGAGACAGAGGGCCAGGCACAAGTAGAGTGGGAAACAAGGAGATGAGATGCAGGGAGGGTCATTTGTAAAAAAGGAGACTGAGATAAGAGAACCTAAACATGTCTTTCCATGTTAAGAGGTAATTCTGTCCCTGCAAGCCTTTCTGGCCATTGGCTGGGGTAATTGAGGCTCTTACCACTTCTAAGGTGAGATAGGTAGAAAGAAAGGCACTAGATTTGTCTGGAGTAGCTAGGACGGGTGGGCATAAGTTAAAGAGCTATGTATGTGGCCTCCCTTCTGAAGTTACAGCAGATCCCATTGCTGAGCTTCCACTGTTTTCTGAAGAGCTTTCCCTGTGACTGCTGCCATGAATTACGAGAGGGCTAAATCAGCCTGATTGATGGTTTACATGTATTTGTTTATGAACTATGCAATCTACCCCATGGAAGAGATTACTGTCTTTACTTTTAAATGGGTTAGAGTCTGGGGAAAGAAGGTAACAATTCTAAGAGCTCTTGAAAGACAGACTCACATACTGAGGGATCCTACTCCTGAGGAAAGAAACATGACTCTTCTTTGATACTATCAGGCTCACAATTATTCCTCTCTGAGAAGATATTAAGGGATATCTAGACACATAATGTGTATTTTATGTTCCTAGGCCTTCTGTTTCAGGCACTGCTACTTTGAATATTCAACTAGTTTAAATCAAGATTAAAATAGGCCTTTGGATAACTAGGAAGCATTGCCCTTAAGTAAAAGGACCTTGAGACAAAAAAAAATAATAGTCATCTCCCATTTGCATAATGCTTTTAATTCTTTTCAAAGCCCTTTTCATATCTATTATTTCACTTGATCTTCACAACAACCATGTGAGGCTGTTCACTTTAAAGAAATGAACTTGAAAGCCGCGAGCATTTAAAAATGCTTCCCCAAAAAATGTAGTAAAATCACAAAGAAATTCCCAGAGCATCTATACCGTAGCTCTAACTTAAACTGTATTTACTGCAAATTGTATTGACTCAGAAGAGATGGTGGCTCGTAAATACAGTTTCTCTGTCTTGAACCACATTCAAACTGCAGTTGTTATGAATACAAAAGAGCTTTCTGAGTACATAACTGTAGTTTTGCTGCATTAAAGCGAAAGGTTGGCATTTGGACTAGAAAGCAGCCTGTAACTATGTCTGTTCTGCATGGCAAGCATCTCCAACGCCTGCCAGCAATGGGGATGGATTTACATATATTGACTCAATCCAGCATATGAGTAACGATCAATTTTCTTGATCTATTCTATTCTGTCAATCTGTGCTTTTGCTAGCAAATGAGGAGACATTGCTGTCAGCCAGAAATAGAGCTTCCTGGGCTTATGTGTGCTTTTAAGATCTCTTTTCTACTTAATTAAAAGATACATACGGTGGTTGACAGAGAGCAGCAGGTTAGTCAAAGTAACAAAATTTGCTACGTATAGATGGTTTCCTGGAAGAAAAATCATGAAAGATGGCTAAATAAATGTAAAGGCAGACTTCCATTTCTGAGGATAGCATATTTGGATGTCAATTTTATTAATAGTAAAATAAATGCAAAGGGACAAATACAATTTGTCTGTCAGGAGTAGCCAGTAAAAGCATCCTTTCAGGAGCTGCAAATTACTCTTCCAGGTAACAATATGTAACCTGCCAGACAGAATGAAGAGAAATGCTTTTATTTTGGCCTCTCATATTAACGTATCATGTCATATTAATTCATTTGTTTTGGGCTCATGTAATTTCTGTCCCTAAACTATAGTGGAGTTGTAAGAATGGTCAAATAATTTAAGTAATATATACAAAGAAAGCGGGAAACATTGCCACTAGGGATACTAGGAAAAGCTTGACACCTGTTGAGCTCTTTCAGGTCCCCTTTGCCTCAGATATTTGGTGATACCTGTGGATCCATTGGGTCCCCAGGCAAAATCTGCATTTATTTCAGAGAGTATTTTATAGTGGTCAAGTAGCTAACTGAATGTTTCTGCTAGGGGGCGCAGTGGTTCAATTTTACAGCTTATATGCTTCCCAGTGTTTTCTGTGGATAGAGATTTTTAAAGCTGTACAAGAACAGGGACATGGTTACAGTCATCTCTTGGTATTCATGGGTGATTTGTTCCAGGACGCCAAAGTCAGAATGTTCAGGTACCTTATAGAAAACAGTGTAGTATTTGCATATAACCTCTGTACATTCTTCCTTATAGTATACTTTAAATTATCTCTAGATTACTTATAATACCTGATAATATTGTAAATGCTTTATAAATAGCTGTTTACTATATTGTTTATGGAATAGTGAGTGACAGAATAATCTGTACATGATCAGTAAAGACACAATTAGGAAAAAATGTATTTTTACTCCAGGTTAATTGGATAAGTGGATACAGATGGAACAGAGTATGTGGGGGTGATGGCTGTATTTACACATTAATTGGCTGTAATTAAGTACCTGGTTGGTACTTAATGCTAGTATTGAACACTCTGGAAATATCTTACAACCCACCAAGAACCTGAAATTAGGAATAGCACATATTAGGAAGGAACAATAGCTGAAGTTCTATGCTGCAGTGAGGTGATGCAGGTCCCAGACTAGAGGCCTGGAGAGCTTGGTTCTAGGCCGAATCTTCTCTTGATGAGTTCTAGGATCATGAGAAAATGATTTCTCTGTTTAGACCTCAGTGTTACCATCTGTAAAAATAGAAATGTAACTGTAGGTTTTTGATCTCCAAACTGAATGCAGGGAGAGCCTCCTCAGGGACTGTTATTGAGATAAGGCAGCTGGAACTCTGAAGACCCCCATGCCTGTGACAATGCCCATACCTCTTTTTGTAGTTGTTTTACACAGTGTGATTCCAATATGAATGTGGTAAAACCAAAGCTACAAAGATATTAAAAGCCTGGCTCTAGAGGATCTTGATTATTTCCTCTGTCTCCACAATCTGGGGATGAACTTGAGAGCACTTGAGCTTCTTGTCCACTGAGTTTATGATTAAGAACTGTGCCTTCCAAATTCCAGGAATGGATTTAAGCTGACTCATCTCAATTCTCATTGCGCTCTTCCTCATTTGTCATGTCTGACAATAGTCCTCTTTTGGCTAGCTCATGGATAACGTGTGGCACGTGAATGCGATGAACAGAGATAGAATAGCTATCTGTTCCTCCAAAAGAGACACACTTACAGATTTTAACCAAAGAAATTGATGCAAACGCCCCCAAAGTGAATTGATTGTCAGAAAGGGTGAGAGTTTGGCTCAGAAGCAGCCTGAGAAGGAGATAAAAATACAATTTTAAGGTGTCTGATCTCTAAAAATCAGGAGGTTGACACAAATTCTACATTTATTCCCTAACCCGTCTCATTTGGTTTGGAATTAAAAAGAGACATACGGTGCTCTTTGAAAAACCTGCATCTCCTTTTTGATCTCCGCCTCCACAGCCACCGCCTTGACACATGGTGCTGGATTCTGATGCTGAGCGTTTGCCCTGTGGAAACTGTGGAATGAAAGGGTTCACCTCAACTAAAGCCACCAGGGCCCACCCCAGTAGGAACTGAGGTTGTCCCAGCAGGGAGGCGCAACCCTTCTGGTTAGATATCTCATCTGGTAAAGAATCTATAGTCATTGTGAACTGTAAACAAAATGTGTACTTCCTTAGGACAAGCCTGCCCTTCTCCCTATTGTGTCAGGTTTCTAAGCCTCACCTTCAAGGCTGGTATTCTCTTTTATTTCATTTCTACTTCTTTTAGAGCTAAAAAAAAAAAGAAAGAAAGAAATGTCAAGAGCCAGGATGGGCACAAGACAGTATAAGGACACATATTTCAGTTGTGGAACCAGACAAATGTGCTTTCCCCCAGTAATGAAAACTCCTTAATGAAGAGGTCATTATTTTTAAATGTTTCCCATCTTACACATCTTACAGACGCAGAACAGAAGATCCATGAGTCAGTCAGGCAACCTGAGGACCTACTATGTACTTGAAACGGTGCTGGGCACTCCAGGTACTGTCTTTAATAAGACACACTTTCTACTTTCACATGATTTATAATATTGGAGGAACACTTTCAACAAAGTTCTTTTGAGTAAAGGTTTACAAGTAGTCCAAAGAACCATGAGCATAGCATAAAACAGATAAGAAGCGGACCCAACTTTATTTGGGGAAGTCTTGCTTGACGGGAGCAATGGAAAGTTGAGAGCTGAGCAATATAAAGGAGATAGAAAAGCGGAGGCTTTTCTAAAAGTACCTGATAAAAATTACTGGGTCATTTGCTCAGAATAACATATTCTCAGGCTCCTTCTCTTGGAGATTTTGATTCATCAGTCAAAGGATGAGATCGAAGGATCTAATAAGATCTAATAATTTAATAAGATTATTCTTGCAATCTGGCAAACCTAGAAAATCCTGAATGAGGTGAAGGACCATTCCATGCCAAGGATCTATTCATATTGAATGAGGGCACCACACTGAGGGTACATAGGACCTGAGAAAAGCTATTTTGACTAGAGGGTAGGATTTAATTAATTAATTATAGCAAATCATTAAGGAGTTGCTAAAAATTGTCCTAAAAACTTGGAACCTTGCACAATGGCTGAGCACAAACTTAGGTGATTACTGAGGATGTGGGGAGAAGGGAGAAACAGGAGGCTGACCACTAGACATGCTAATTCCTCAGAGGTACCCCCAAATAAAGTTTGCTTTCATCTCTTTAAATTTTTTTTTCTTTTAATACCAAGTGGAAACATAGGTAGTTGCGTAAGAGGTATAGTTTGTGAAGGAGACAGAGAGACCTTTATGTATAAAGTGCTTCCTATATTTGGTCTAAGCCAACCTGGTTCAACCATGGAGTTGGAGACAATAATCCTGAACAATGCTGGAACTCTGTTCCTAAGGAAGAAAGGGACATCATCCTTAGTCAAGAATGAAGAGTCTTTCCCACATTAATAATAATGTAGCCTCTGATACCGGCAGAGGTGAACTATAATAGAACTGAATTAAGTTCTCCCTGTTTTTTTAATATTTATTTTTTAGTTTTAGCTGGACACTATATCTCTATTTTATTTTCATGTGGTGCTGAGGATTGAACCCAGTGTCTTATGCATGCGAAGTGAGCACTTTACCACTGAGCCACAATGCCAGCCCCTCCCTGTTTGTTTTTGTTTTAACAACTGTGAGTATTTTATGCTCAGCCTCTTACAGCAATGATTTTCTAAATGTGATCCTTAGATCATTTGCAGCACCATCTAGGAACTTTTTGAAATGCAGATTCCTGGGCTGGCTATGTAGCTGAGTGGTTGAGTGCTTGCCTAGTATGCATGAGGCCCTGAGTTCAATTCCAAGCATCACAATAAACAAATAATCAAAAAAGAAAATGAAATGTATATTTCTGGACCCTAGATCTCCTGAATCTGAACTATGGAGGGAGGAAGTGATAGGAAATGGATATGATGAGAGATGCCTGCCACCAATCTGTTTTAACAGATGCTTCAGATGATTCTGATGGCCCTAAAATTTGAGAACCACTGTCTCAAGAGTGTACATAATATTACAAGTGTGATAGAGTATAAAATGAATTTCAGTGAATACTAAGCCCCTTGCTGACGTTAGGCACATAACAGGCACGTTCATTCCTTTGTTTATTATGCATTTATTAAGTAATTGCTATTGTTACCTGGTGGTATACAATCCATTGCCCAGTAGCAGCCTAAATGATTTTCTCCCCCTGAGGCCAGTGATCAAACACAGGGCCCCATACATGCTAGGCAAGTACTCAACCACTGAACTATATCCCCAGCCCCAAAACAATCTTTTCAAAACATAAATCAGATGGTGCTAGTTGCTTGCTTTAAAACCTTCTAGTGGCCTATATAACAAGATGAAATACAGACTCTAAGTCAACTCCATGACCTGGCCAGCCTGATTCTCCAGACTCTCTCACCTTACTCTTCTCTACCACACTGACCTTCTTTCTGTGGTTGATTCTATCTTGTCATATACTTCTACCTCAAATCTCACCTATTCAGGAGAGACTTCTGACTACCTTATCAAATATACTTCTACTTGTCCCAATTATCTTTGACTCTATTTATCTATTCATTTGCATACTACCTGATTCTTCCATTAGAGAGCCGATTCCATGAGAGACATCCCTGCCTGTAGAACACTGGAGGTCTTAACACATATTTGTTGAATGAATTTCCAGATAGTGCCGTTGGTGTTCCTGAACTGAGATTTGAATTACTGGAAGAAATTAATAATTGGAATTGGTGTTTTGGCAGAGGCATATCATGTTTCATTTGTAAATTGCAATTTATTTCATTTGCGGAAACTTCAAGTTACTCATAGGAAGTTTTTCAAAGGATTATGAAATTCATTTGTCCGGACAAGACCAGTTGGCTTCAGGTTAAGAGTTGGCAATATGTTCACTTATTGACAGGAGATTGCTAAGAACTTGGAAAATAATGTCATAATGCCTTATACCTTGCACCACATCAGATAAACAAGTAAATGAGTCTGAAAATTTATGATAGCCTTATAGTTGTTTTTGCCAGGGACTGTTCTGGTAATAGAAGGACGATATCAGACTCTAGTGCCATCTAGTGGTCATGTTTAGTTCCTCTAGAAATAAAATACAGTATAGTCTAGCAACTGATCTTTGACTTGGTTGGGAGGTTGTATACATTTGTGTGTGCATCTTTCTGGTTTCGGATATTATTTTAGTTATCTTAATGGTGATTCAAGCTGGTATAATTCTAGGAAATTCATGAGGAGCACTAATCACATGGCATGTTGTAATAGAATTGTGAATGATTTATAATAATTATTGTATTAGGTGACCATTAATGATTCCTAAGAACCTGAAACTATTGATGTTTACAGTTGTGGTGGGCATTGATGGACACACAAAGGCAAAGAGAAAATAATGAACTTCCGATCTTTGATCACCAATATTCACCCTATTTGTTGCATGTGATAGGCTGATATTTGTCTTTAGATATCTCATCCCACCATTGTTTTCCAGTCTCACCATTGACTTATACTGAGGCCCTTTGCAAAAGATAATCAAATACTCAGTTAGAAAAGCAAAATGTTAATTTTTAAAGCAAAAAGTTAGAATCCTTAAATTTTTTTATAAAATTATTTTTATCTTTTATAACCATAACATGATGTATAGGGTCAAGAGAAACTGATAGGGCTTAATATTCTGGGTACATCCATGCCCTGTGCTTATTTTCACATAGTAGCCTTGCATAATGTGAACGATTACTTCCTATTTTTTAAAAAAGATCACAGGAAGATTCATAGAATCATTGCTTGTTGTGTACCTAATATCTGCCTGACATCATGCCAGGTATTTTCCATAAATTTTTTTATTTCACCTTATAAACTTTTTCAGAGGCAATATCTATCTGTTCAAATTAAGAAATTGATGAATAATTGCTCCATCTTCAGAGACTGGAATTGGAATACCTCTTGATGATTTAATAACTCTGCTTTTTTCTACTGTTTTAGAATTTTAGAAAGAATTTGGATTTTTAAATTTTAAAAATATTTCTTCCCCCACTTCTATATTCATAAGACCATTAAAAGTTTAGGGGCAGGGACCACATCTAAGGCCTGGCATGAAAGTCCTTAATAATTGTGTATTGAGAGAGTTGAAGGAGACAGTCTTTGCAGGTCCCAATTTTCCAGTCAGTCATTTGGTTACCATTTGGATTATTTATTGCTGTATAAAAGAACACCCCCAAACTTAGTGATTAAAAATGGTTGCTATCTGATTATTTCTGTGAGTCATGAATCCAGGAGCAGGTTTCCCAGAAGCATGAGGCTGAAGTCCAGATTTTAGCCAAGGCTACAGTCATTCCAATGTTCGGATTGGGTAGAATATTCTTCCAAGATTTTCTAGCAGGCTGTAGAGGATCTGTATCTAAACTCAGTCATGTGAGCACACTATTGGCACACCTCATAGACCTACCATGTGAACTGTTCCTTCTCTTTATGGGAGTTGGCTTTCTCTAGATTTAAGTGACCCCAGAGAGACTGAGAGAAAATACTGAAGATGGAAGACAGTCTTTTTATAAACTAATCTTCAGAAGTGTCATCTTATCACCTCTGCTGTATTCTTTTTATTAGAAGTGATTCGTGAAATCCCCTTTTCCCCCAGGGGAGATTACATTAGGGCGTGAATATTAAGATGTAGAATCTATTGGGGGCCATCTCAGAGGCTGCTAACCACTGCCTTAGTGAACTATCCAATAAATTTTTTTTTTTTTTTTTTAAAAAGAGCCATTTTTCTTTTTTTTTTTTTTTTTTCAATTTTTTTTTCATTGTGGGTGTTCAAACAATTACAAATTTCTTGACATAACATATTCGACACTTTGATTCAAGTGGGTTATGAACTTCCCACCTTCACCCCATTA
>NW_025999864.1:3392673-3447958 GCF_001458135.2 Marmota marmota marmota
GCAGCCGACAGTCGCCGAGTCGCGCGGGCAGCGGCTGGCGGGTCTGGACCTCTGCGCTGCGTGGCGGAGATTCACTCGTCTAGCGCAGACTGTCCCTCCAAAAATCCTACCGATTCCCGGCCGATCTCTCTTTAGTGGAATTTTACTAGGAGTTTCTCAGCAGGTCGTATCTAAGCGTATCCATGCGTCTCTCTGACCCCGTTGTTGAGGAGGTACTGAAAGCGCTGCCTCCAGGCAGCCGACAGTCGCCGAGTCGCGCGGGCAGCGGCTGGCGGGTCTTATCCAATAAATATTAAGCTTTGAGGTCAGTCTGTATTATTATAGATCAATGCCTTCCCATACTAAAAGAGACAGGCTCTCATAGGTGTTGTGATAACAATTCAGATCCAAATCCTAACTCCTTCACTCTATAACTGTTACCCTGATGATGTCATGATTTCTCTTTTATGTAGTGGGTGTCATTTGCCTCATAAATCTATTGTGAGGAAAAAAATGATATAGTATCTATAAATTCTTCAATATGGTGCCTGACACATGAAAACTGAGCAGCCAATATCAGTTAATATCATCTAAATATATTTGTGACTTTACTTTTAACTTTCTATAGTGCTTTCCTATGTGTTATTTCTCATTTTTTTATTCTTCTTATTGTAATCCTCATAAGGTGGTAGGATTTGATACAGTTGTACCCATTTTAAATATTTAACATTTGGGACACATAAAAGTTGAATGACTTGTCAGTAGATATTAAAGGCAGAGGACAAGGAATATCTTTACAACCTCATGCCTTTATAATCAGTATTTATTGTCATAAAGTTGTAGGAATCACCTAGGTAATGAAACCAAAAGTTGTCTTAGAACAGACAGAGCCATATTTAGTATGTCATAAAAGAACTATCTAAGAACTAACTGAAGCACACCACATTCTAAACTGCACTGTTATGGTAGCTTAGGAAACCCACATACTGGTTTCAGTTCCTCATTCCAAAGTATGGTTTTTCTGTTGAGTTAATGAAAAACAACCTCACGAGACTCTGATTCTATCTCTTAATTTGAGAATGGTTTACCAAAAGACCAGGGAGACTTTTATATGATAAATTCCGAATGATATTTTACCTAAGCTAACAATAAAACTCTGTGCTAGAGACATTGAACCACAAATACACTCCCATTTAATTCCTATTTATTCTCCAAGTCCTCGACCCCTTCTCTTCCCTTCCATCCCAGCAAACCCCAATTTCAGGCCAAACAATAATGAAGAAAAACATTGCTGACTATGTGTCATAATCACATCTGTCTTTGAAAACAGTGGATTCTATTCCCCAGATACTAGATTTAGCCTTGAATCATTTTAAATTATGAAGCTGATCTATTCAAAAGAAAGGTCATGTTATTATTGTAGCAGAGCATCTCCTCTTCATTCCCTCTTTACAAAATAAAGAAACAGCAGCTTCTCTGATCAAGCTGTAGCAAAACTGTCTGTGTAATTCTTCCTCTATGAATGATTGCAAGCTTTCCTCTAAGGCCTCTGTCGTCTGGTGTGACCAGTGTGCATAGGCTGCCAGAAATTTACTTGTTGGAGTTTACAATGTGGTTTAGAGGGGTTAGAAGCAGGAAACTGAGGGAAAGCAGGGGAGGAGATTGCTCTAAGTGAAGAAATGGTAAAAACAATGCTTGATGGATTTATAAGTTGAAATTTTTAATTTTTTGGATGGCTTTATAGTTGAATTTTTAATTTTTTTAAAAATTTTAAAACTAAAAATGTATCTAAGAGATGACAAAGTTCTAAACACCTTTGTGGAGTATGGGGTACCACTTCAATGTTCAAAGTCAGGCTCGGCAAACTTCTGTATGTCTTGTTCCCAGGCTGACAGACTTGATCTTCTGGGAAGACTCCAATGGCAGTAAGTCATCGCCACTGGTGCCCATGTCCAGCCCTACAGCTGAGCAAGGGAGTCATTCACCACTGTGACCTTCTGGGGGTTGACCTAATAGAACACTGTGTTCTGCAGAGAGGATAAAGCCTGAAGTACATGCACACCAAAACACTGGTGCCACCATAATATAAGTGTCTGAATTGAAATGGTGAGTCTGTATGTGTTACAGCCTTTTGTATGTGTATGGAGAGGGGTGTGGGAGAGAGGCATACGTATAACATTACTACTTCTATATTTCTATATAATTGACAATATTTAAGTGATGTTCCCGACTACGTCTAGAGTAGTGCATCTCACAAATTTTATAAGGTCTTGAAAAATTAAAATATTTTTAGGGAAGAAATGGAAACTAGGGAAAGACATACAATCAAGTACGTAAAATTAGCAGAACAAGAAAGTAGGCACGAAGTGAAGATGTAGTAAGGGGAGAGTCACTTTCAAACACTAGAGCACTGTCACTTGGCAAGAGAAAAGAGTGGCTATGTGTCACTTCAGGGCTCTGGAGGGGAACACTGGCAGGATCAACAGACAGGAACATAGGTCCTTAACATAGGATGGACTTTCCAGAAATTTAAGCAAAGTAGTCAGATGGGTCCACTCAAGTGTTCCACCAGTCTCCAGGTCAACTAACTGGACCATCTTGCCATGTGGCAGCCTAAGAATAATAATAACAACAGAGTAACACACTTACTCTGAAGCAGGCCCTGTGCAATTATTTTGCTTATCAGAAAGAGAAGCTCAGAGAGATCTTAATTCCTTCTGATGTAAAGCAGGAAGTTGGACGATAATTCCATTTTTGTGATAGAAAAGGATCAGTGGAATGGCAGGGAATTCAACAAGGCAAAATAATGTACCTCAGTTTTTTTGTTTTTTAAATTTTATTTAAACAGTGCTTTTATTAGTGCATTATAGTTATATATTATAGTTGGATTCATTTTGACATAAACATACATGCATGGAATTTAATTGCTTCATTCCAGTCCCTGGTGTCTTCTTTTTCCCTCCCCTCTTCTCTCTCCTTATTCCCTTTCCTCTACTCTAGTGGTCTTTTTTTCTATTTATTTATTGTTTCTTAAAATTGGTGTTTTATATATATATATATAAAACTCAAATTCACTTTGGTATATTTACACACATCCATAAAATGTAGTTTTGTCAAATTAATTCCCCATTTTCTCTCCTTCCCTGTCCTTCTTCTCCTCCCCCTCATTCCACTTCCTCTACACCACTGATCTCCCCTATATTTTTGTGGTATCTTCCACCTTCCTCTTTTCCCTTGTTTTGCTTTAGCTTCCACATATGAGAGAAAAATAATCAACCCTTGATCTTCTGAGTCTGGCTTATTTCACTTAGCTTGATGTTTTCCAGTTCCATCAACTTACTGGCAAATGCCATGATTTTATTCTTCTTTGTGGTTGAGTAAAACTCCATTGTGTGTATACACCACATTTTCATTATCCTTTGATTTGTTGCTGGGGCACCTGGCTATTGTGAATTGCTCCAAAATAAATGCTGATGTACTTGTATTACTGTAGTATGTTGATGTAGTCCTTCTTGAGAAAGCCAAGGAGTGGGATAGCTGGGTCATATGGTGGTTCTATTCTTATTCCTTTGTGGATTCCTTGTGGAATCCAGAGTAGTTGTACTAATTTTCAGACCCACCAACAATCTATTACTATACCTTTTTCTCCACATCCTCACCATCATTTATTATTTGTATTCTTGCTGATTGCCATTCTAAGTGGAGTGAGATCGAATCTCAGTGAAGCTTTGATTTGTGTTTCCCTGACTGCAAGAGATGTTGAACATTTTTTCATATATTACTTGGCCATTTGCATTTTATTCTTTTGAGAAATGTCTGTCTAGTTCTTTTACCCATTTATTGATTGGGTTATTTGACCTTTTGGTGTTAAGTGTTTTGAGTTCTTTATATATTCTGGATATTAATCCCCTATCAGAGGAGTAGCTAGAAAAGATTTTCTTCCTCTTGGGTTGTTTTAAATCATCTTTTCCTTTAAATAAAACGTGGTGGGTGCATATACATGCAATGGAATATTGTTCAGACATAAAAATAATAAAGTTTTGTTACAGCCTTCAGAACAGATAGATCTTTAAGGCATTATTTTAAGTGTAGAAGGCAAACACAAAAAAATAGATATTGTATTATTCCACTTATATGAAATATCTAGAATAGATAGATTCATAAAGCTAGAAACTAGATTAAAGATTACCATGGTAAGGAGAAAGGGGAGTTACAGCATAATAGGTACAGAGTTTCTGTCTGTGATGATGAAAATATTCTGTTAGTAGTGTTGGTTACACAACATTGTAAATGTATTAATATCACTGAATTGTATGATTAAAATGGCAAAATTTATGTTATGCATATTTTATAACAATAAAAATTTAATTTTTGAAAAAAATATATTTCCCTCTAAAATATTACATCATTCATACTATACTCAGGGGAAAACTTGGTTTAAATTGTGAAATTACTAAAAAGAAGAAGCAGGGGACTAAACATTAAGTCCTGGGCCCAACTCCTGTTTGGAGTCATTTTCAGAAGGGTCTAATTGGGATAAAATATTTGACCTTCAAGCCAACAGTAATTTCAAAGAGTCACACCACTCTTAGGAATAGTCAAGAGGAGCCCATCTCTTGGGCTGCTTGCTTTAGTGTAACCCTGCCCAACAGAACATTCTATGTGAAGGAAATATTCTACAACTGCCCAGCAACCATTAGCCACACGTAACTGTTGCATAACTGAAATATGATCAATGTGATTGGAGAACTAAGTTTTAAATTTTGTTTAATTTTAACTAATTAAAATCTAAATAGCCACATTCAGCTAGTGACTACTGTATTTGGCCAGCATAATTTTAGAGAGTTCCATTCTGGCCTTTTCTATGTCCCTCCCCATTCCCAAAAAGTGAGTAAGTAGGAAGGGCCAGGGGGTCTTCACTGGTCCTCTCCCTCTAGGATCCTCAAATGGTAAGAGCTGGTCCAGTCAGGGACAGGTGGGTACCAGATCCATAGAAAATGACTATCTGAGTCATTAAGAGAATTTGGAATTAGGGTCATATATTAGGAAAAAGAGGTATATAGGAAACTAGTAAGAGTTGACTTTCATCCTACAGGTTCAGGTATGAAAACTAGAATAAGGGTTGTAGAGCCCCAACAGTGAAGATAAGAAATAGAAGCCTGATTGAAGTTTTGTGCTCATGGAGTCACCTTGGATATTTCTCCCTGAAGATTCTGGAAGGAAGAGATTCTTTCTGAGCCCTGTGAAGAAGGCATGCATTCGGCTGGAGGATGGGTCCCTCCTGGCTCCAGAAGTCTGTCTGTTGGGCATGCCATAATCCTCAATAGCAGAGTTGTATTACAATAGATTTGAAAAAGGTGGTCAAGTTTAACTAGTCCTGCAATGATTTGGTCCAAATAAAATTCTATGGCTTCTAAATTTCCACACCTTTTATGCACTTCTGCTTTTCTTTAAATATAGCCTTCTCTCTAAGGAGCTCACATTTGTTCTAAGTAAAGAAGCAAAGGCATAGGTCAAAAGTGGGGAAACTAGTTTTGGATGAATCAAAGCCCCAGTGATTTGGAGGATGAAAAGGGATGAACTGATTGTGCTCTTATTGCTGATATTTTCTGTGAAAATTTTCTTTTTTTTAAAAATTTACTCTACTTTGGCAATTACTTGATTGGCTCAGAAAAATTACACCTTTAATTTCCCATTGGAGATATTTGCAACAATGAAGACAAGAATTTGCTTTCTAAAGCCAGGCAGCTGTCTGTGCAGTAATGTGATTAGAAAACCACTAAGAAGCCAAACTAGATGCTATTGTTATTAGTACTGCAGATAGCGGGTGAGAAAAGGCCACACTTTCCCATTCCTTGCCTTCCCAGGGAATTGGATGGAAAAGGTGGGTTTCTCTAAGCATATGACTGGCCTTCATGAGACTACAAGGTGATCACATGAGTATTGTGAAAATATCATGGGATGTTAAGAGATAGAACTGCAGATACTTAAGCTAGCACAGTTTGAGTGCCATTCCATCCCAGACACTTCTTAAGTGTTCTAGTCTATTCTACCCATTACAAATCAATCAATCAATCAAGGCTCAGGGAGGGTCAGTCATTTGCCAAAGGATGCAGAGCTTGTGGGTAATAGGATTAAGATGTGAACTTAATTCTGTTTGGTGCCAAAAGTCATGAATAAGGTGCTTCTTGTCTTTCTATTCTTTGACTTGTTTCCTCAGGCCCTTGAGTTCCCAATTCTTTCATAAATCCACACTCCATCAAGACTTGCCCTAGTATTTTCTTCTCGAGGCTCTCTACTGAGCTCACAGGCTCCCATATTCCTTAACTTACCTGTCTCTTTCACCTCTTCCTTAAATATGACTTAGTATGACTTATTTTTTTGTTATCTTACTGGTCTTACTTTCACTAATTTGTGTGAGGGGATTAATATACCACTAATCACAGCAACATTTGTATTTTGAAAGAGGTTATCGATGGACAGTATGACTATGATCCAAAGGAATGCATCTCTAATATGGAAAAGCTCAGGCATCTAGACAGTCTGATGGAGAAATGATATTGGTCCATCTCAGCGCTCTATGAGTTTGATGAAAGTGTTGCTTCTGGGGAACAAATTTCATACCTCACATACTCTAGAGACCAAATGGTGTTTAATCTTTTTTCCATTATTGCTCCCCGAAGGATGTTTTTTCCCTGATCACTCCTCCTCATCATAAACTGTGATGTATTTACAAGCTAAATGTAATCTGTGCCTTACATATAAAAGAAATAAGAATCTCTAGGCTCACAAAGAACCAAATTTTTCCCCATGGGGGGCTATTTTTCTATGGTTGAAAATGCTTGTTAAAGACTGTGGTTGAGAGATAGTATAGTCCAATGTTAAAAAAAAATTCCACCTCCACTAGTTCCTGGCTATAGAGCTTACACAAATTCTTTAATCCCTCTGTGCTTCAGTTCTCCAGATGCAAAATGGGCATCATAATAGTCCTTTGTTTGAGAGGGGTTTGCTTTGGGCATTAGGTTAGTTCAATACCTATGAAGCACTTAGGACAAATCTGGAGGTAGTGTTGAAATTAAGTATTGTATATTATATTTCTTGTCTAGATGCATATAGAAAGTAATATTATTTCCTCAGCACACTGGAATAAATTGGATAGAATCTGATTTGGGAATGTCTATGGAGGACTGGTTGAAAAAATTAGTTTTGTATTATATAGTTACTATATAAAAATTGCAGAGAGCAACAGAACTTTAAATTCATATATAATTTTCAAAGAAAATAATTTCAAAAAATGTAATGAGAAACTTGATATTATTTATTAATCATGGACAGAAATCTTTGTACAAATGGGAGGTGGTGTATAGTCCAGGAGAGATACTTAAGGGCTAGATTATCACACCAGGCCTCTTACCCTCAATTTACAGCAGAGAGGGAACAAAATAACAATTAGGAACTCTGGAATTTTTTAGAGGGAGTCATTCAAATCATGCCTAAAAATAATTTCCTTTATCATAACTTTCTAAACAGTGGGTTTAAAGAACATTTTTTAGCATTATGAAGATTTATAACTTCTCATATCTGCTGACCCATTTGTACCTTGCTTTTAGCATGTACAGGCGTCCCAGGACCTAGTGGCTGGGGAGCTCTGCCATAGACCACCGCTTCCACTAAATGCCAAGTCTGTCCAAGAACAAACTTGGGTGAGATGATGCTTCCTAATAGAAGTCCATATCAAAAGTATATTACTAAAATATTTGTTCCCAAAAGGAGTACCCTAACTGGGCTTCTTAAAGGGGAACCATTTCAGTCCATTGTAAGCAGACACCACATGCTGCACAAATGGGAAGGACAAGAGGGTGACTTGAGTAGCTACCCCTAAGAACAGGATTGGGGAGGACATTAGCCAAGGACCAATATACAGGGATGCTGATGGCCGGGATCTGACTGGATGAAACTGAAGGCCCATTTGTGTCTCTGAAACTTGAATCTGAGCTGGTTTCCTTCACCCAGCTCAAGCACAGAATTACACTGAGCTCATTTATTGTACCCTTCTCACTACATGGTATGAGGAGTGCCAGTAGATATTTAAAAATATGGAATTAAATCTCCTCTCACCTCCATTTGAATAATTCTATGCTTTTTATTATTGTTTCCCAGCAGTGAACTCAGGCAAGAACTGCATGTCCTAGCCAAGCCTAATGATTGTTTTATAAATATTTATAAATCAGATGCTATCTTTTCTTTCTCCTCTGTCCCTGCCTATACATTATTTGAAGGCCCATTCTTCCCTTCCTAGCAGCTCTTTGACATTTTGCTGGGCTGGGAGGGTATTCAGAGTTTGACATTTTTCTTTGATTTGCTTGCCTGTACTTTGGGAGTCTTTGTTAAGAAGCTTCATTCTGAAGTATTTAAAGTTGGCTTCCTGAGGCTACCTCCTTGCTCACATGTATTGAAATCAAACCAAAATCTCCTTGTGGATATTTATGTTCTTTTGCAGAAGAGAGAACCTATTTAGTAAATTCATTTATCAACAGAAGAAATTTCACTGTGGTTGGAATAATGTCTTTGCCAATTATTTTAAAAAAAAAGTCAGAAAAGAGGAAGAGGTGAAAAAAGGAGGAAATAGCTGGAATGGAAAAGTCAAGAACTAAAACTGATAACCATTTCTACATATCAGGTCTTGTTCCTGGAAAGCCTGTTTGTCCATTTTCTGGCAAAGAATGACACTCCATCTATGGTATTTGGAAGTATGCCCCAGTGGCCACAGCTTTTAGAAAGTGGTGCCAGACTAATTAGATTAAATTAACTGTGCCAGAAATATCGTATTGGATCAATCTCATTTTTTATTCTAAACATGGAATCACTACGGAAACTAATTGCTAAATAAATATAGGTCTGGTGTCTGGCATCAGCAGGGTCTCCTGATTTTCATTGATTGTGATGAGATAATGTCCCAGCAGGGGGCGGTCACTGTGAGATTGACAGGTCCTTCAGAGTGGTCATCACCTTCACCAGAATTTGCTTCCTATTCTCAGGTGTACCTGAAGCCAGGGTTGGTATATTAAGATCTTCCAGGAAGCTAATCTTGAAGGCCAAGAGTGATTTGCTTGCCCAGGCTGCTTCACTAGGAGAATTGTTAGGGAACAGACACATAATCTTCAAAGTAGTAACATTTTCACCATGACTATCAAAAAAAGAGCACCAACAGCCAAGAGCAAGAGTATGCCAAGTTTTTACTTTGATCCAGAACAAGCTTCACTCAACCTACTCATCTCTCCTTTCATTTTAAAATGATGCTGGGGAAACATTTAGTGTAGATAAAAATATTTGGGACAATTCTTTGGGATAGGTGATATTATTCTCAATTCTATGAGAGATGAGGAAACTGGGAATAAAAAAACTAAGTAAACTGCCCAAATTCAAGGGGTGGCACAGACTAGATGAACCTGAGACCATCTGACTCCACAGTTGGTACTCTGAAGGCCTACAGGAAGTATCCCACATAATAAGGAATTTGATCTTGGGGTGCAGGAGAAAGTCTTGCCTTTTACCAGCCCCCATTTTCACGTCTGATAAAGATGAACACTTAGAGGTATTTCTTGAATTTTTTGTGGTCCTGTAATGTACTTCAAGATGGGATTCTGTGCTCTCCAGAAATCTCCAATAAAGACCCAGGCAAGTATAAGTCCTTAGAGTAATTTTTGGAGAAAGAGACAAGCCTATCTCCTGGAGTTATCTGAGCAGTCTCCATGAACTGAGTCCTGGATTTTGAAGCAGTGTGAGAAGCTGCCTCACATGCTAATCCAGAGTGAAGAATCACATCTGGAGATAAGCCAGTCCTCTACGTGCTGAAAATTTAGGGGAAGAGGCTTGGTGTCATATGCACGAGACCATATAGAAGGATGCTGCCAGCAAGCTACCAACCCACAAGCCACAAACCCAGCAAAGTCCCCAAATGCAGTAGAGCCCAGCCTCTGTGGGAAGGCACAGGAAACAGGGCATGAGAATTTATTTATCAATTTTTAAAATCTGGGTACATTAAAATAGTGGAGGGCTTCACCAAATTAGGTCTAGCTGACCACTTCCATCTGGGCTAAGTGGTATGGTGATCAGCAGAGGTTTTCACACTTTTACATTTTTAAATAGTAAAATTATTTTCAAAAAATAACTTCCAGGAGATATCCATTCTATTAAAGGGTTAAAGTTAGAATTTCTCAAATTGTAGGAAACAGATTACCACATTATCACCTACTCTGTTTAGGGTGTCTCTGAGATAGGTTCAGAACCCCCTGGGATTTGTGAAACTATCATCTGCTGTATTTTTGAGAAACTCTCTGTTTACTGATAACTTTAAGTAAATTTTAAAGGCAAATTTTACAGCAACTTTCAGTTTAATCAAATTAATATATTGCCCTAATGATCATTTAATGTAAATTGGTAAGTTACAAGTTAATGAAGTTTGGCTTACTTTATCTATTTCAAATATCACAGAAATTAAAAATAAAACTGTGTATAATAGAATGTTTCAAATATACACAGAATAGATAGACTATGTAATGAAACTCTATGGTTTAATCATCGAGTTTCAATGGTTATCAACATTTTGCCAGTCTTTTAATCTACCTAAACCTCTATTTTTTTTCTACAGTATTTTAAAGAAAACTCTGGCATATATTTCTGAGTGAAACATATCAGCATTCATTTCTGAATAACAAGACCTTTAAAAAATCACATACTGTGATGATACCTAACAAAATCAATAGTATCTGTTTAATACAGTTGTAGCATTTAATGTGGGAATTTTAACCCAATTTGTATTTCTCCAATTGTATCTTTAATAACATAGTTTTTGATGGATATTAGTAGTTGTAGACAAAGAGTTTCATGGACAAATTATTTTGGGGAACTCCTGGTTTAAATACAGTTAAATAATCCACCTTCAAGATTCCTTAAACTTTTAATATGCTCATTTCCATGTTACTTTCAAAGAGGAAAATAGTAGTATATGTAGAAGTTTTGAAATTCACTTAACAACTACTGACACATTTTTTATTTTTCATGGCGTACAAAACAGAATAAGTGTTCCTCAAAATATATTGGAATAGAAAGCTGGTTGAGGTCCCTGGACTGTAAGTTCCTTAAAGGGCCTTGGTGTTTGTATTCCACAGAAAGTCAAGGACCAGCTTTCCTCTCAGTGGAAATGAATGTAGATGTTAGGTGGACACTGATTATCATGATAGCAGATAATGAGGATGTTGCTGGGGAAAGGGGTTTCCAGTCTTATTGAAACCAGCCTAAGCTCCCAAATTACTAATCACCTGTCATTGTATCAGTGCTCTTTACTTACAGATGTTATTTGCTTGTAGAAGTTAAAGATATATACAATGACTACACACTCTCATCCATTGACCCTTGAGTTATCAACTCCTAGTAAGGGGGAGATGTTTTGATTTGGATAGGAGGTGTCCCTTAAAAGCTCCTGTGTGAGACAATGCAAAATAGTTTAGAGGAGAAATGACTGGGCTATGAAAGTCTTAGTCCAATCAGTGAACCAATTCCCCTGATGGTGTGTAGAGTGTGGCTGGAGGAGGTGAGTCCCTTGGGGTGTGCCTTTGGAGTATATATTTGGGTCTGGGAAGTGGATTGTCTCTCTGTTTTCTGATCATCATATGATCTTCTTCCCTCTGCCACACTCTTCCTTCATGATGTTCTGTCTCACCTCCAGCTCTGGGGAATGCAGGTAAACTTTTGTGAACTGAGACCTTTGAAACTGTGAGCCCCCAAATAAACTTTTTTCCCCTGTAAAATAGTTCTTGTCAGATCTTTTAGTCCCAGCAGAAAAAAAAAAAAAGAAAAAACGTGACTAACACAGAGTGCTACAGACCAGCTAGATCTGGTCCATCCCCATGCTGTGTTGATATTACAGACAAACCTTGGGCTCGTTATAATCTCATTATAATGGCATATCATGATAGATTGGACCATCTTCTTTTTCAAATTAGGAAAGAGAAGGTAGAGCACCCTGATCCCTGCAAATTTCCTCTCTATTCAGTGAGAAAGTCTGATGACAGTATGCATATCACACCCCTTCATAAGCCAGTCATTGTAAAAATCCTGACCCCAGACCTGCTCAGAGAAAAGGTTCCTTTTGAGTAGAAACTCTCCTTCTTTATCCATTGGCCATCGAGTAAAATTTCCTGCCTGTTCCTGTGACTGTTTGGTAATCTGAGAATAGTGTAATAGTAATAGCAAAGAAATTGCAGATTCTGTAACATAACTCAGGAGAAAAGAAAAATGCTGTTTTAACCAGTCAAGAACCACATGATATGGTGTCACATTACACGTAATGGCTAAAGTTGAACAGCTTTCCAAAGGGCAGATCCACATGGTCCTGCAGTGCTCTTCTTTCCAAAAGGCAGGCGATGAGGATGATGCAGCTTGGGCAGGGCCTGGAAAGATGCGTAGGATACAGGATGACACCCAGAATATGACTGAATAACATGAATTTAGAACACCATGTGTGTTCAGGGAACAATGAGGAATCAGCCAGGTAAGGGTCTGGTGGGAAATGAGGTCTGATACCAGGTGGTGGCATGGTGTTAACCTATTGGAGAGCAGGGATTATACGGTTTTTTGTTTTGTTTTAAACTTTTACAGTGCTGGGGATTGAACCCATGGCCTTGCACATGCTAGGCAAGGGCTCTACCACTGTACCCCTGAGCCACATCACCAGCTCTGGGATGATATGTTTTATGAAAACCTACAAATAAATACCTCAAATGAAGCATACTCAAATAAACAAATGTTTATATGCTGAAATTGAATGGAGTGAGCCATGACTCTTAGGATAAATTCACTGAACAAAGAAAATGATCCATCAGCTATTACAAAAAGTCCCTAGGAGAATAGGCCAAAAAAAATTAAGAAGAAAAAAAAGGAACAAAAATGCAGATGTTTTGGGTATACCAGTTACCAAAACACAGGGCTCTGTAGTGAGGATAAAGGCTGGAAAAGCTGGAGGTGGGGTTGAGTTAGTAAAACAAGGATCTAAGGACATTGGGACTGTAGGCCAGTCCTAAATTTAATACCCAGAACTCCCCACCCCCACCCGGCCACACACACGGGATAAAACATCTTCCTTGAGTAGAAAACAAAAGTCCTATTTTAAAAGGAGTTTTGGGTTTTATAATTGGCACTGGTGTTAAATAATGTGCGTCATCTGGATCCTTGCTATTCAAAGATGGCTCATGAGCTGGTACAAATCCTTGAGCTAGTCAGCAATGAGATATATATTCGAACTGGAAAGCCATGTGGCAAGACCAGACATCCAAGCAAATGAGTATTTCAAGCAATTAATTTTTATTTTGTTTTACAAATATTAGTTTAAAGGATGTTTAAAAAACAGTAGTGCTTCATTGTAGACCCTTTGAGAAGCAGAATCTGTAAGATTCTTGAAAATGCCCTTAGGAAGATGTCTTCTCAGCCAGTTTTTGATTATGCATTAAAACAAGTGACTTTTCTTTGTTGGCAAATGAGGTGGCTTTAATTTATAACCCATCTTACCAGAAGGTTATGTAGCTAGTCTATCTCCTCACCCTCTTGAACACTCCACATCCTAAGCTAAGCAGGGTCAGGCCTGGCGAACACTAGGAAGGGAGAAGATTATGCATCTAATCCTTGGAGATCATACCTGGTGTGGGTTATTGCTCTCACTTAGAGAAACTTAAAGAACTGGATTCAGTTCTGCCCATTCCTTCCCATTGAGAATAACAGAATGAATTATCGATTATGGACACATTATCCTTTCACTCTATCCTTTCTTCCCTTTTCAGTCCCTTTCTCTTTTTATTGATCATACACATTTGGTTTTTTTGAACTATACAACCTGACTCCATTGTATAGGACCCTTGTTCACACATAAAATTTTAGTCACTTCTAATGTTTTCTCTTTCCACTTGTTCATCTTAACTGACAACAGAAATAGCCAGTGACTGTGATATTATTCCTTTTTACAGAGGATGATACAGATATGCAGAAGGGATTTGAAACCTGCTCTGTTCACATGGCTGGAACTCACATCCTCTCATCACCTGATGCATAGTCTTGACCTTGGAGGACAGTGGGAGTTGGCTGGGTACTCAGTGTTTCCAAAGTGCTTTTTAAATGTACATGAAGCTGTGCGTGAAAAGAGTCAGCATGGAATCTGCTAGAAGGTAAGTGCTCAATAAATGTTGGTTTCCTTTCCTTAAGAAATGCCAGATGGTAGCCTGGATTGAAAGAAAGACATTGTGCCTTTGAGCAAGATTTTGACCTCTGCTCTTTAAAACCATAGAATTTCAAGACTGACATTACACAAATTATTTAAATCAACCTTTCCAAAAGTGTTTCTAACTCATGTTAATTAGGTCCAAATCTCTGCCACTTACTGTTTGACCCCTTCAACTATTTAAACTCTATGAGCCCTAGAGTTTTTTCATCTAATAAAAGAGGCTGATACAATTTACTTTACAAAGAGGATGTGAGCTTTAAGGATAATAGGCCTAGCACATAACAGACAGTTAGTTGGTGCCCTTTGTTGACTACATAATTTTGCCTTGACTTTAGTGTAGAGCAATCAAATCAATGCTTACAGAGAGAGTACCCCTTGTGTGGAATAGATCTGCTACCCTGACTACTTGTTCTTTACTTCAAAAGTCAGCCAATTAAGTCCAAGTACCAACAATATGCAGTCATGTGTGCAAATACAAAGTGTCTATATGCATTTGCTTAAAAAATATGTATCCTTCCAAGTTTCCCTTATACAGCACAACATTCAAGGCCTGTAGGGATGATTTATTAGAGTCTGGCAGCCCTGTTCTGTCGAAGCCGAGCACGCTGGAGGAAGATTAAGAGAGAAGACAGAACCATTTGACAGTATAATTACACACACAACTTTTAATGTTATTGTGTATGTATCAAAGATACTGTATCAAAATTTAAAGGGATAAATATTTTAAATTTAGAAAATGAGAACACTTTCTGTTGTGGAAAAGAAAAAAAGGGGGAATTTAATAATATGCCATTCAAGCTTGCTTTAAGTAATTATATTATTTCAGATCTACAAGATAAACAGGCCACACCACAGAACAGGGCATGGGCTATAATTTAATAAACACATGTCCCACAAGAGTGATGAGGAATCCGGCACAAGGGCTGCAATTGGATGCATACATGAGCTGGGGGTGTAACTTCATTTGTAAAATGAATCACAATCTAAACTTGGACTTGGTTGACTTATTGAAATCACACTTTCACACAAAATGTTTTTCCTATAGGGGCACTTTCCCCAGCTTATTTTTAGTTGAGTTCTTGTGAACAAAGCACTTCAGTGCGCACCAAGGGCCATTTAAGGACACTTTTTAGGATATTTCCATATTCAACTCTCTTTGACCCATTTTCAAAATTTCTCCCACCCCACTGATGCCCCTCTCCCATTCCCTTCAAATTTACTATAGAAAACAGATATCCTGGAAGTCTTCAAAATTTATGTCCAGTGGATTGTGTAAGTACTTTTAAAACCCCACACAAGAGGTTGCAGGGTGTTGTGGAAAGATACAGAATCAGGCTAATAGGAAAGTAGGGTTCTAACTCTGGCCCTGCCTTTAATAGTCTGGGGGCCTTGGGCTGTTCCTTCATTGGTCTGGTCTCAATTTGGCCATCCATACAGAGTTGAATGAATCAGGGAAGCTTAAACTAAGAAACTTATCTATACCAATCAACAATGCAGATTTTCTGTATTGATTCAGTCAATGACATCCATAGTTCCAATTCTTTCTCCAGTGCCACAACTTGTTAACTGTGTGTGTGATCATTGGATAATTCATCAGTCTTTTGTAATATCAGTTTCCAAATCTACGGAATAAGCAAATAATATTATTTTTTTCCTTTAAGTGCTATAATGATTAAACACAATTATCTAAAAAATGCTATGATGATTAGACACACAGTGTTATCTATTATTTGGCCTCGAGATAGAGTTTTGATTCATTTTCTTAGAAGGGAATAAATGTTGGGAGTTACTCATTGGGAATTGTTTCCAGTGCTCACTGTTCAGATCTTACCCAGACTTTTTTTCTTAGGGGAAGCCAGGCAAAGAAGTCTATCCCAGCAGAAGGCCACCATATAATAGTGTCACCTCAGCTTCTGGGGTCAGAGTTCACAGTTATCTCATGTTGGAGATCATCTAGCTTTCTTTTTGTTTGTATTTTTCAATCCCAGATTCAAATGATGAATGTCTTAAGACTGAAGTCAAGCTAAATTAAACCTATGTGGTGTTCTAGCATAATGATTTCAAAAACAAGCTCTGGGTGTAATTTTTGTCCCTGCTGACATCTGCTTGTGTGTATCTTCAGACAATTTACTTCTCTCCTCCTCAATCTCTCCATCTGTAAAATGAAAATTAGAAAAGCACCTGTATCACAGGGTTGATTGGCAAAATAAATGAATTATTACTTAAGACAGTGCTAGCGCACGGTAAGCACTATATATTTCAAAGCTACTTTATCTGATTATTAGATTTTCTAAGACAGAGGAGTCACATAAGAATGAGGTCCAGTTGAACAAACCACTTGTTCAAGATCATACAGGTGATAGGCCAGGGTGACCAGGTTTAGGTTAAAGAAGAATGGTATTTAGATATGCACTAGCTGTGAAAAGGACACACCACAAGTTCTACATATAAAACAGAAGGGAGGAAGTATTGATAGAACAAAAAATTTAATTAGTGTTTTCCAAAGTGTTTAGCATATGTGCATCATAGTCATGAATTACTTTTCTTTTTTAAAAAAATTTTTTATTTGTTCATTACTTATAGATGATAGTAAAATATATTTGACATATCATACATACATAGAGTTTATCTTCCCATTTTTGTGGTTGTACAGGATGTGGAATTACACTGGTAACTTAATGAATTACCTTTCTTAATCCTCATAGCAAGCCCTCATGGACTATCTCCCCAGTCTTGTTATTGGTGAGTAACTTAAGCCCCAGGGATATTAAATAACTTGCCCAAATTTACAAAGCTAGTAAATGGTGGAGCTAGGATTTGAACCTGAACTTTCTTTTCTTTTAATTTTAAAAATTTGTTCTTTTAGATATACATGAAAGTAGAGTGTATTTTGACATCATACATATATGGAATACAACTTTTTATTGCTGTCGTTGCACATGATGTGGAGATACACTGGTTGTGTATTCATATATGAACATAGGAAAGTTATGCCTGATTCATTCAACTGTCTTTTCTATTCTCATCCTCCTTCCCTTCCCTTCATTCCCCATTGTCTAATCCAATAAAATTCTATTCTCCATTCCCTCCCTTATTGTGTGTTAGCATTCATATATCAGAGAGAACATTCAGCCTTTGGTTTTTTAGGATTGGCTTATTTCGCTTAGCATGATAGTTTCCAGTTTTATCCATTTACCAACACATGTCATAATTTCAATCTTCTTTGTGACTGAGTAATATTTCTTTGTGTTTTATACCATACCTTCTTTTATCCATTCATCTGTTGAAGGGCATATAGATTGGTTCCATAGCTTAGCTATTGTAAGTTGAGCTGCTATAAACATTGATGGCCATGTCACTATTCTATGCTGATTTTAAGTTCTTTGAGTATATAGTGAAGAGTGGGATAACTGGGTCAAATGGTGGTTCCATGGTCAAATGGTTTGCAGTTGTTGGACTGGAATCTGAAGAGTTGGAGGGGTGCATCTGGGATATTTATTTATTTATTTATTGGGTTAACAGTTCACACAAATTCTTAAGGGTGTTGGAAGCTTGATAATTTTTTTCCCTTGCTTGAGGATAATATGTAGTCTTTCTTTTCCAGGTAGAGGACATTAGCTATTAGAAACAGACCCGTTTTACACGTTTTCTTCAAAATGTATAGTTTTGCAGTGAATATTAATTTAAGACTTTCCATTTTGTGAAGTGACATTCCAAAATTACTCATAGAAACTCTAGAAATAGTAAAAGAGTACAAGATTAGTCATTTTGTCTCCAAAGGACTTTCTTATTTGTCTTCTTTTTTAAAGCTAAAACTGTAACAAACCCAACTATTGTTGGAATGTAGGAAAGATTTTCCTTTTTTTTTTTTTGCTGGAGTGATTATTCTTGACAGAAAATGAGTCTTTTATGAGCAAGGCTATAAAAATGGTGAAAAGGAGGTGAAAAAAGTTATCAGAAAATCTTATTGAAAAACCCTAAAAAGATCATAGAGTAACTTCCTGGTCTGGCTATAGCAATGTTTTTATTATGAGTTTGACTTCTGACCTTACTGGCCTCCTTAGCCAAAAACGCTCAACTTTTTATTGTATTAATTTCAAATTTATATGTGCATAAAGAAATAACCTACTTTCTGGGGAACATGTTCCATTATAGATTATAAATAACACACTGAATCAGTTATTTTTGAGCATATTTTTGTCCTCGTGCGTCAGCTCATTGTGAGTATCAAACCGAAAGATGATCCCTTGAAACAACACAAGAAGAACTTTTTATTTTTCTTTTAATAAAACCACTCTTCTTTTTTATCACACTTTCATTAAACATTTTATGAATGCACTAAAAAATATTGAAGCCGACTTTAAAATGCTCTGCTCTCATGGCAGAATTATGTTCCTTCATTCTTCTCCCTGTGCGTGTCATGGAACATTCCACCCAGACTGTGAAGTGAGTGCTCTTTATGAGCCCCTGAAGGTCCGAGTCTGGACTCTGGTGAGAAAAATACCAAACAAGAATATGAAAATAAAATAAAAACAGGATGAGATATTGCAATGGCCTTTCCTAGGAATACTACCTTGAAACTTTAAAAATCCCATTCAAGCAATGAATGCACTCATTTATTTAATTCATTTAACATATTTATTGAGGACTTACTGCATGCCAGACAGTATCATAGGTAGTGAACCGTGAACAAATAGGTTACACCTCTGGACCCCGGAATCTTCGTTCCTAGCCAGAAGAGGCAGATACATAAGTTCAATGCACAGTTTATTTGGAAGTGAAGGTTACACCAGAGACCAAACAAGGAAGGAGAAGAACAAACAAGGAAGGAAGTCAGAGAGCGCAAAGTGGGGTTGGGTTGCAATTTCAGATAAGGTAGGCAGAGCAGGTTTGACAGAGAAAGTGATTTGAGTAAAAACAGAGAAGAAGGGTAGAGGAAGGAATGTGGACCCTTGGAGGGAGAGCTTTCCAAGAGAGGGAACCATGAGTGCAAATGGGCTGGGGTATAAATGTGCTTAATATATTCATGAAATAGCGCAGAGTCTTATGTTTTAATAGCATCCTTCAAGTTGTTGTTTTAAGATTACACAGAATGGGAAAGGGTGGAATTAGAAATACTAATTAGGAAGCAAATTGATGTTTAGTTGAAGTTGATAGTAATGGAGATGATAAAAAAGTAACAAATGTAAATGGTGCTAACTTGTAATATTTTCTCTGCAAATAAGCATATGGATGAAACAAGTATATTTTTACTCAATATATTTTTAATAGTTTACCATTAATTCTTAGGAATGAACTTATCAAAATCTTTTAGAAATAGCCCTCTCAGGGGCTGGGGTTCTGTCTCAGTGGTAGAATACTTGCCTAGCATGTGTGAGGCACTGGGTTCAATTCTCAGCACCACATATAAGTCAATAAAAAATAAAGATCCATTGACAATGAAACAATATTTTTACAAAATATTCCTTTGAATTTTTATGTCAAAGTTGACAATATCCTCACCCAAACAAACAACAAAAACTGTCCTGGGATTTTGACTGGAATAGCACTACTTACAACACCAATTTGAAGAGCAATCACATATTTCAATATTAGCCTTCTAGTTTATGAACCTCATTTCATTCTTTCATTAAAATTTAGGTGTTCTATTGTAGTTCATAATGTATAGTTGTTACATCTATTTGTTAGATTTATTCTTAGCTTTGTTTTATTTTTTTCTAACTTTCTTGCTAGTCATTAAAAATATAATTGATTTCTATAGGTTGACCTTATTCCATGTCTATGCTAACTTATCAGTTTTTCTGAAGATTCTATTGGATTTTATTTATAATCAAATATCTACTTTATAAGTGATAAAACTTTATTTCTTCCTTTTCATTACTTACAGAACTAGCTAGTACCTCCTTTGCAGCACTGAATAGAAATAGTGCTGGTGCAGGTCATTGTCCATCAATCCCAAATGGAATCTTTCAGTAGTGCACCATCAGATGCAGTATTTGCCCCAAGATCTGCAGCAAGGTATTTAGAGATTCTATTACCAGACTAAGTCCATTCTATTCCCAAGGTGCTAAGAATTTCATCATAAATGATTTTTTTTCAGTTACTCTTTCTGCATTTATTAAGTTAATCATTGGATTTTTTCCTTTATTCTATACACACATGGTGAATTACATTGACTAATTTTCAAATATTGAATCAATCTTACATTCCTGGAATAATCTCAACTTGGTTTTGATTCAGCAACTAATAATTTTGTTTTAGACATATGCATTTATATTCAAGACAGAGTGTGTTTTTCCTCTTTGGTAATGTCCTCATCTAATTTTGAATTTAAGCTTTAAAAGCCTCAAAATGAGTTTCTATTCTCTTTCTCTTTTGTGAGGCTGAGGGTAAGATTTGTGTTATTTCTACTTTAAATAGTTGGAAAATTTCACCAGTGAAAACTTTTGTGTGTAGTATTTTCTTGCAGGAATGTTTCTAATTATATGCATTCTTTTGTAGATATGGGATTATCCAGATATTTTTAATCTCTTTTTGGACAGATTTAGTGATTTTTATTTTTCAAAGAATTTGTACATTTCATCTACATTGCCGTATTCATGGTGTAAATCTCCTTTGTATCTTCCTAAATTCCATAAGATTTGCAGTTATAAGCCCCCATTTTTTTCTGATATTGGTAATTTGTGCCTTTTATTATTAATGCTACCTTTATTAAGGAGGTTATTTAGTCATCTGAAAATTTACTTTTGTCTCTACATGTTTTGTACATTTTTCTCTATTGCTTTATTTTTACCCTTCATTAATGTCTTTCTTTTGCTTCTTTGGCTTTAATTTACTCTTCCTTTTGGAATACTGAGAGACCCAATTTTCAGCCTTCATATGGCTTTAAGGTTATAATCTTATTTCTAAGCAACCGTATCTGCATCCCAGTTTATAATTTTATACTACTAAGCTTGGTTCAAAATACTTTTTATTTCATTTGATTTTCTGCTTGATCTATGGATTCTAACAAGTTACACTGGTTAATTCCCCTATTTGGAGATTTTCCACTTGTCTTTTGAGTATTTATTTTAACATTATTCCACTCTGCATACAGATTATGCATTGTGATATCAATCTTTTGGAATTAATTAAGATTTGCCTTAAGGATCAGTATCTTGTTAAACTTAGTAAATACTCAGTGTGCTTTTGAAAGAATATATTCACTGAATGCAGTTCTATATAGATCAAGTGGTATTAAACCACTTTGCTCATATCTATTATATTCTTTTTGCGTTTTGATTTTGGTCTACTTTGTCAGTCACAGGGAGTTGTCTTCATTGATAATGATTGATTTTTTTTCTCCCATTTTATTTCTGCCAACTTTTATTCTATTTATTTTGGAGCTATTTTATTAGATATATGCACTTAGTTTTTATTGAACTTCCTACTAATGTACCATATTGCAATTATGACAAGTTTCTGTTTAGCTATGCTTCCTGCCTATTTTTTCAGATAGTAATAGAGCTGTACCAACTTTGTCTTAATTCATTTAGCATTTTATATATTTTCCATCATTTTATTTTCAACTTTTCTGTTTCCTTATATTAAAAGGATATCCCTTTAAGTAACCCTACATATTTTTAAGCATACTATAACAGGTTATATTTCTTTTAAAATTAGAGTGTTTAGTGTTTTTAGACTTAATGCTTCTATTGCTGTGTTTGAATTAAAACCAACTTTGTTAGGTTTTAATTTATTTGTCTTCTTTTTGTCTGTCCTATTCAAAGTTACCTTTTCTATCTTTCCTTGACTTCTTTTAAAGTGGCAGTTACTACATTCTTCTGTCCTTTCAGTGGGTTACTCTAAGATAGAATTGCAGGCATCTTTGACATATTAAATTCCAATTTAAATTGGGTCACTACCTGAGTAACATAATGATCTTAGAGCACTTTGATTTCATATTTTCTTCTACATTTTGTGCTTTTGTTGTGGATTTTAATGTTAAGCCTCACAAGAGGCTATTAATATTGCGGTGCCTGGTCAATATTCACTTAGAATGGCTCCCATGTTTTACTTTCCTCTGTTTCTTCATTTTTTTTTTTCCAGCATCTCCATTCTTCCATGAGGGATCATTTTACTTCAGTCTTAGGAATGTAATATAGTATTTCCTATCATTCTGCTGGTGGATGAAATCTCTATTTTGGTCTAAGAGTGTCTTGTTTTTTCTCTTTTTCCTTTGAAAGATTATGAGATATAAAAATATAGGTTGTTGTTTTATTCTTTTCCCTAGCTATTGGAAAATATCATGCCATTCTTTTTTAGTTTCATATATTTTATTCAGACAGCTATCCTACTTTTGTTCCCTATTCTTGGAAAGTTCTCTCCCACCCCCAGCTTCACTGAGACATAACTGACAAATTTACTTAGGTTATACTATATGATGCTTGACAATACACACATATAGTAAAATAATCACCACAAATTGATCAACGTGTCAGTCACCTCACATAGTAACCTTGTAAGGGGTATGTGCGTGTGGTAAGAATGTTTAAGATCCACTCTCAACAAATTCCCGGTACACAGTCCAGTATTATTAACTATAGCACCATGCTGTACATTAGGTCTCCAGAACTCAATCATCCTGGAAATTGAAACTTTGTACCTTTGGCTAGTATCTCCCCATTTTCTTCACCCCTGGTGCCTGTCAGACACTGTTCTATTCTCTGCTTCTCTAAGTTCAACATTTTTACATTTCACATGTATGTGAGAACATGCAGTATTTACTTTCTGGCTTATCTTAATCAACCTAATGTCTTCCAGGTTCATCAACGTTGTCACAAAATGATGAGATTTCCTTCTTTTTAAAGGCTGAATCATGTTCTATCATATCTAAATGTAGATGCTACATTCTTTGTCTGTTCATCCATTTTCCCATGTCTGGCTATTTGAATAATGAACATAGGAGCACAGATAATTTCATTCCAATACTGTTTTTATTTCCTTTGAATGTATAATCAGAAGTAGGATTGTTGGATTTTAAGGCAGTTCTATTTTTAAAATTTTGAGGAGTAGTCATGCTATTCTCTAGAATAGCTATGCTAATTCACATTCCTTCCAACAGTGGACAAGGGTTCCTTTCCCCCCACATCCTTACCAACAGTTATCTCTTGTCTTTTTGATAATATGCATTCTCACAGGTCTAAGGTAAATCTCATCATGCATTTCTCTGATGATTGCTGATATTTAACAGTTTTCATAAACCTGTTGGACATCTGTATGCATTCCTTTGAGAAATGTATATTCAGATATTTTGTCCATGTTTTAAATTTGGCTATTTGTTTTTGTTTTGTTTTGATTTTGCTATGAGTTGTGAGTTACTTATATATTTTGGATTCAGATCCCCCTTATTAGATGAATGGTTTGCAAATATTGTCTCATCACACTGTTTATTGTTTCCTTTGCTGTGCAGAAACATTTTAGTTTGATTCCATCTCATTTTTCTATTTTTGCTTTTATTGTCTGTTTTATTTTATTTTATTTTTTTGGTGTTGTATCCAAAAATTACTGCCCAGAATCCTTTTACCTATATTTTCTTTTCATAGTCTTAGTCTTAATCCTTCAGTCTATTTTGAGTTGATTTTTGTATATAATATGAAATAAAGGCCCATTTTTATTCTTTTTTTCCCCCCATGGGTATCCAGTTTTCCCAGCAACATGTTATTGAAGACACTACACTATCCTTTACCAATTATGTTTTCCTAGCACCTCTGTTGAAATGGACCATAAACTAAGAATTGATTTCTGGGATCTCTCTGTTGTTCATTGATCTATATGCCAGTTTCTTTTTGTTGTTGTCGTTGTTGTTTTGCACCAGAAATTGAACTCAGGAGCACTAGATCACTAAGCCACATCCCCTATCCTATTTTGTATTTTATTTGGAGACAGGGTTTCACTGAGTTGCTTAGCGCCTCCCTTTTCGTAAGGCTGGTTTTGAACTTGAGATTCTCCTGCCTCAACCTCCAGAGCTGCTGGGATTATAGGCCTGTGCCACCGCGCTCAGCTTACATGTCAATTTTAATGACAATAACAGTCTATTTTCAATACTGTTTCTTTGTGGGTTATTTCGAAATCAAGTAGTGGGATTCCTACAGCTTTCTTCTTCTTGCTTAAAATTGATTTGGATATTTGTGGTTCCATATAAATTTTATGACTGTCTTTTTCTATTTCTGTGAAAATACCACTGGAATTTTGATAGGGATTGCTTTGAATCTGTAGATCACTGTAGGTATTGTGGACATTTTGATGTTAATTCTTCCAATCTGAACATGAGACATCTTTCCATTGATTTTTCTTCCTCAATTTCTTTCATCAATGATTTTTTGTTTTTAGTGTAGAGATCTTTCAGCTCCTTGATTACGTTTAAAGATTTTTTTTAAATGCTATTGTAAATGGAATGACTTTCTTGATTTCTTTTTTTTAAGATAATTTGTTGTTAGTGTATATGAATACAACAGATCTCATATTGATCTGTGTATATTGCTACCTTATTGTCATTTTAATAAGTTATAACATTTTTTGGTCTTTAGGGTAAAATCTCCTATATAAAAGATCATGTTGTGTGCAAAGAAAATTTTACTTCTTCATTTTTTATTTGAATGTCTTTTATTTCTTTATCTTGCCTAATTGCATTAGGTTTCTGGTGCTGAATAGAAGTGGTGAGGGTGAGCATCCTTTTGCCCCTGAAAAGGAAAGTTTTCACCTTTGAGAATGATATTTACTGAGGGCTTTTCCTATGTGTTTTTTACTTGTTTGTTTGTTTTCGTAGTAGAGTGCATGCCTAATTTGTTGAGAAACTTCTTTCGATGAAAAGAGGTTGAATTTTGTCAGATACTTTTTCTGCATGTATTGTGATGACCATGGGTTTTATTCTTCATTTTACTGTTTACAGATTTGCATATATTGTCATCCTTGCATGTCAGGGATGAATCCCACTTGATCTTGCTGTGTGACCCTTTTTCTTTTTTTATTTCCTTCCTTCCTTCCTTCCTTCCTTCCTTCCTTCCTTCCTTCCTTCCTTCCTTCCTTCATTCCTTCCTTCCTTTCTTTCTTTCTTTCGTACCAGGAATTGAACCTGGGGCACATTACTCTTGAGCAACATCCCTTTTTTATATTTTATTCAGATACAGGGTCTCGCTGAGCTGCTTAAGGCTTTGATAAGTTGCTGAGACTGATTTTAATTCCCGATCCACCTGCCTTCGCCTCCGGAGCCCCTGGTTACAGGTTGGGCCACTGTGCCCAGGTTGCATGAGTCTTTTGATATTCTGTTAAAATTGATTTTTGAATATTTTGTGAGGATGTTTGCATCCATATTCCTCAAGGATAGTGGCTTGTAATTTTCTTTCTTTGTAATGTCTGGCTGTGGTATCAGGGTGATGCTGACCTTTTTAAATGAGTTTGGAATTGTTCTTTTAAATGTTTTGGAAGAGTTTGAGCTTTGGCATTAATTCTTTAAATGTTTTATAAAATTCACCAGACCTTTGATATAAAGTTAGGTTGTTTATATCGGATCTTCCTTTTCTCTTAGTTTAGGTGTTTATCAGTATAATCTCCCCCCATAGGACTGTTTTTGCTGTATCCCATGAGTTTTGGTAAGCTGTGTTTCCATTTTAATTTGTCCCAAGATAGTTTTTAAATTTCATCCTGATCTTTCCTTCAATCCAATATTTGTTCAGGGGCGGGTTGTATAATTCTCACATATTTGTGAATTCTCCAGTTTTCCCTCCTATTGTTGATTTCTAACTTCATGCCATTTTTGCTGGGAAGGACAATTGATAATGGTTTCAATCTTCTTAAAGGTCTTAAGAAATGTTTGGTGATTTAACATATAATATTTCCTGGAGAATGTTCCAGAAGCACTTGAAAAGAATGAATATTCTTCTGCTGTTGGATGGAACATTCTGTGTGTGCATCCATTTAGTGTATATTGTAGTTTAAGTCTTGTGTTTTCTTGTTTATTTTCTGTGTGGATAATCTATCTATTTTTGAAAGTGTGGCTTTAAAATACCCTGTTATTATTGTATTTCTGTCTATTTCTCCCTTCAGGTCTGTTAATATTTGCTTTGTATATTTAGGTGTTCCAATATTGAATGCATATATGTTTCTAATTATCATATCCTCATTTTGAATTGACAACATAATTATTAATTAATATTATAAGTTAATAATTAAGTGTTCTTTTATCAGAGGACTTTTTCTCCTCCTTGTGGCAGTTTTTTACTTAAACTCGGCTTTTTTTAAGTACAACTATCCTGCTTTCTTTTGCATTCCAATTGCATAGAATACCTTTTTCTATCCTTTCACTCTCAGTCTACATGTGTCCTTAAAGGACATGCTGCAGAGACAGGCTTGGCACATAGTTCTGAAGGTGCAAGTCTGGATCCTGGTTCGCAGAATCTAGCCTGGAGCTGGGGTGGCTTGGACTGACCACTGTAAGGGTCAACCTGGTTTTGGGCTCTTTAGAAAAGTTGGTTGCTCTCTTCTCTTTTCTTCTCCCTGCATAGATCTGAGGCAGAGATGATATAGGTAATGTGAAGCTATTCTTCCAATCCACTTTAATGTATCTTTTTTTGTGTGTGTGCTTCCGGGTGCTGAAATTTCCCTATGAATCCCTTAGTTTGTGAAGGTATTTTCCTATGTGAATTGTTGTTCAAATTGTTTCTAAAAGGATATTTGAGCTGGAAACACCTATTCTGTCTTCTTGCAGTTGTCACTCAACTATTGGAAAGTTCTTGATGTGCTTAGGTATGTGTTTCTTTCTTATTTCTTTTTCATGTCTCTCTTTCTCTCTCTCTCTCTCTCTCTCTCTCTCTCTCTCTCTCTCTCCCCATTTGTAACACTTCCCCAATTTGTGATAATATATTTTCTTTAGTTTTGGAAGGTTCTCAGTCTTTTTATCTGCAAATATTTCTCTTACCATAGTATCTGTCTTCTCCTGGGATTCTTATTATAAGTGCAATATACATTTTTTGCCATGTTCTATATGTTTGTTATACTTTTATTAATATGTATTTCCCAGTATGTCTTTCTCTGTGAGTGGGCTTGGATATTTTCTTCTGACATAACATCTAGTTAAGGAATATTTTCTTTTATCTCTTCTTAAACCCCTCTATTAAAGTTTAGTTCTAGTTCTCATATTATTCAATTCTATAGATAGAATTTTATTACTTTTTATGGTTTCCATGTATCTTCTGAAATCTTGTGCTTTTATATCTTAGCTATATTAGTTACATATATTTTAATGTCTGAGTCTTGTAATAACTTTATCTGGATCGTATATGGGCCTGCTTCTGTTGTCTGCTTTTTATCTTGGATTTTGGGCATATATTTTTGTCTCTTCATTATTGGTCAATTTTTAATGAATCTTTAAACATGATATATGAAAAACTGTAAAGTATCATCTTCCTCCAAAAAAGGTTTACTTTTTCTTCTGGAAGGTGGTCAGGGGTGAGCAGAATGCTTTTCTTCAATTGTGGATCAAGTTGACTGAGATGAACTTTATTTCATATACGGGATGATGAATTTCCTTTGTGGTCCTGCCTGAAAGCCTAAGGTTTTCATTAGGGCCTCCCCTTAGTAGACCTTGAATTCTCACTTCTTCCTAGGTCCATTAAGACTTCTGGAAGTTCTGAAAAGCTTCTCTTCTGCTTCTTGAAAGCTGGCAAATGCTTCAAAGAGAAAATTGCATACATGTCAAATTTATTTAGAAGCTTCACTTACTTCTGAGATCCTGGCTTTTGAAGTTTTTGCTAATTTGGTAAATGTTATGATGCCTTCAAACAAGTATTTAAAAAATTCTCTAGATTTTGCCATAAACTTACCCATCATTACTGAAAGTAAAAAATTCTTACCATTGTGTTTTGTTTGTTCTTATTTTGAAATGCCAACAATCTTTTTTTTGTTTCACTTTGATTTATTCTCTTCAATGATATTTGAATTTTTCTTCCTAAATTTAAATCTATTTTTTTGCAGACTTTTCTTAAGTATTAATGTTCTTAGTTTTAGCCTTACTATTTTAATAAATACATTTGTATAGGCAAGTCTTAAATCTATTTATGTAAGGCATATTCTAGGTATGATCACTCTATATTTTTATTTTTTCTATAAAGAGTCTATTGATTAAGAGTAGGCACATTGAAATCATATGTGTTTGAGTCAAATCTTGATTTCACAGCTGACTAGTTGTGTCCCTTTGGTCAAATTACTTAACCTTTTTTTGTCTCATTTTCTCCATTCAAACTATGAAAATTACATGAATAAGGTTATTGTGAGCATTGAATAAGGTCACGTCTATAAAAATGCTTGACATAAGCCTGACACAAGATCAACACTTACAAAAGTGTAAGCTATTATTATTCTGAATACCCACTGTAAGTGAGGTACAGAGATAGATATTAAGAATTCAAAATTATGGTATCTATCTTTAGTAGAATACTTCCCCTTCTCTACTGGAGGTATTTCTATTAACATGTCTCGATAATTCTTAAACTAAATATGTCAAAACTCAAGTCTATGCTTTCTTGACACAGAGTCAATCATTCCAGATATTTCCAGTGGCACCTCCACATATTCAGCAAAGATAACAAACAGAATAATTTTAACTTCCCCCAACCCTCTGTCACGTCTGTCACTACCTTTAACCAATTATTTTTCTCTAATGTTTCTGCTTCTCCCTTTCCTTTCTTCCTTTGTCACCTTTATTCTAGTTCCAGGACTTTCTCACTCCACACATTGTTGGCCTTAAGAAGCTATTTTCAATCATCCAGGATTTTGCCCATTCACCTGTTGAATCTGAACCCCAGCGTGAGAATCATCTTTTTTTATAACACATTTCCTTCACTCACTTGGCTGCATCGCTTTATAAAATTTCACTCTTGCACCCATGACATCAAATCCCAACTGTTTAGACTGGTGAATAAAGGTCTCTGAAATCCTTCCCATTTTTCTCTTCACTCCCATCCCACAAAGACTTGTTCTCATTAATGAAAAGAGAGATCTGATCATGGCAATAAAAAGCTGATCTGCACATACCTAGCCCTCAAGTCTCAATTTCTATTCAAGATTTATTCTTCAATAGAAGTAATCTCTTGTTCTTGGAGAAGTGTTTGATTATAAGGCTTGGGAAATAAAAATACTAAGTGAACCTAGAATATCTCGTGATACCAGAAATCAAGGAAATGCTTTAAAATGGGCAGATTATTAAAAGAACAACAGCTCCCTCATCCAACCTGAAGGAACTCCCAATGGGCCAAAGCTGGACCAACTTCAGCAACAAAATAAATAATAACATCATTGCACTTAAACAATGTAAGAAATATCTATGATAAAATTGCTTACATACATAAATAATTAAATTAATGCAGGGGAAGAGGCTGTTTCTTCTCATTGAATTTCAATTACTAAATGTAAAAGAAAACATATACTATCAGGCAAATACTGCAGAAATAAATGTTGCAGAAAAAAAACAGTAATGGATGCTCAAATTAGAGGGCAATTATTTAAGGAGAAACAGTGTTTTCAGAGCTTCAAAATATCTCCCCTCAAATATCCATCAACTATACAGGAAAAGAAAGTTAATTTTCAGTGGAGAAAACTGGAAGAAGCCTGTCATAAGACCTAACATTATGAGCCCTGAGCCATGACACAATAAAAAGGACATGCTCATCATTTTTGTGTATTCTTGCTAGAAATGAATAACCTTGTTTCAATCTTAGGAAAGTATTGAGAAATGCAAATTGAGAGACATTCTACAAAATAATTGATCAATATTCTTCAAAAGTGTCAAAGTCACAAAAAATAAGGAAACACTGAGGAAGTAAGATGGAACTAAGAAACAGCAGCTAAATACAATGACCCTGGATAGAGTATGGGAGTACAACAACAGCATTGGTGATAAAATTGAAATTTTGAATAAGATCTGAAATTTAGTATGCCAATGTTAATTTCTTATTCTTTTTAAAAATTTTTTTTCATTAGTTGCTCAAAACATTACAATGATCTTGACATATCATACATTTGATTCAAATGGGGTACGTAATCTTCTTATTCTTAATCCTTAAAGTAGGGTTTCCTGAGATGTTAACATTAAGCTAAGGGAGTTGTGGTATATAAATGAACTCTTAATGCTATCTTTGCAACTTGTCTTTAAGCTGAAAATTAGTTCCAACAAACAGAAAAAAAAATACAAGTCTGATTTACTTCCATTCTTGAATATGATCTCTTACCTTCATGGTTATGCTCTATTCTCTGGGAACATGTCTTTTCTCTGGTCCATTCTTTCAGAACCAACATCCAGAACTCAATATGCATAATGGCTAGCTCATCAGCTTTGGTGTCAATCAACTTGAGCTTAGATCCTAACCCAGTCTGGATGATGGTTGGAATACTGTGTAACCTTTCTAGTTCTTGATTTTCTCACCTTTAAAAATGGGGCAAAAATAATTTTCCAGTAAATGGATGGAACTGAAGAATATAATGCTAAATGAAATAAGCCTATCCCTAAAGACCAAAGGCCCAATATGTGGATACCAGCTTATAATGTGTGTGTTGGGGGTGTTTCACCAGATTTGACAGAGACAAGTGGGGGGAAGGAAGGGAGGTAGGAATAAGAAAGACAATAGAAGGAATGGGACCTAACTTTCCTGTGTTCATATATGAATACATGACCACTATAACTCCACATCTTGTACAACTACAAGAATGGGAAGTTACATTTCATGTATATATAATATGTCAAAATATATTCTGTTGTCATGTATAACTAAAAAGAACAAATAAAAAATTTAAAAATGGAGCAAAAACAATATTTTGGTAAAGGATTATTGTGAAGATTAAAGGAAATGCACAATGCTAAGCTCAGGGACTTATACATAGTAGGTGATTAATAAAAGTTATGGTTTTCCTACTAATGCCATCTCCTTTGGAGCTTGTCTCTGATTAATTGGTAAAAACTCTTTTATTCTGTGTTCCTTCAGTATATACCAATTCAATTTGTACCATTTAAATGTATATTTGATATTTAATAAGCTTCTCTTAAGTTTAGATAATTTCCTCAATTAAATTATAAAATCATTTGATGCAGAAAATCTACATTTTTATCAAGCTGCAACTGCCTGATTCAGTATTCTGCACACAACCCATGATGAATGTTCACTGACTGACTGATTATAAAGTTGGCAACACTGTATTCTTTCAGCTTCCTAATGAGTTGAAGCTTTCATATACTGGTAATATTTAACACTCTGAAAACGAGGCAACTTTGCATGTTGGCAAAAAATATTCAAATATTGCACTAATTTCTACATTCTGAATTCAATTCTCCATAGCACTCTAGTCATATTATGGGGAATGTGTAAAAGTAAGTATATAAAATATTTTAAGATAAGACCATCACAGTACATTTGGGAAGACAGGTCACACGACAGGACTTCATCAGAATTCAGCACAACATCTCCAGCCTGAGTGACTTTCCTTCTGCTGTGCTTACTTATGAATGGTTCATGGTAACAAACCGAAAAACACGTATGTTAACAGAGACTAAAGAGAAAAGCACTACTCCAAGAAAGATGTCAATTTCATTCTTTGGTCTGTGGGAGGAAGGTCTTTTGAGTTAGAGGTGACAGTGTGGGTTGAAATTTAACAATGATCAATCTTAGAATTTGGGGGAAATTGGAGTGCTTAAGTGCATTGGCCAAGAAGGTGGGTTTTGGTTTCAAGCTGTGTGTATTTCCGTCCTCATTCCAGGATGCATGAGGCTAGCTGTACAAACCCTTAAGTATGTAAGACTTTGTTTCTCCATTCATCTGTTCCTTAGTCTCTTTGTCTCCAGAGTAAAAATAATCACAGTACCTACCTATCAGGTTTTTGTGAGTATTAAGCAAAATACTGTGAGTCAAGTACAGGGTATCATCTTGCACAATAAATGTCATGGTTTTCCACCTTGGACTGATCCTTCTCTTTCCATCAGGTCCTTAGAATCTTAGAGAGTGAGAGGAATCTAATACATTTTTTTTAGGTCAGCCTGGTTATTTTCACAGGGGAAAAAGGCTGAAGCCCAGTGACTGACTTAAGATGATGAAGCTATTATTTCTTATTTAAAAATGGCCAAATCACGGGATGATAAACAAAATGTGTCCATTGCAGTTCACAGAAGTCTTCACTAAAGTTGTCCCTCCTTACAAACAGAAGAACCAATGAATTCCATCCCTATGCTTCTAATTTGGTTAGTGTCATTGCAATATGTCTGAATGGAAGTGTTTAAAGAAAATCACTAGTTATTCATGGAATCATTATTGCAAAATAACCATGCACATTTCAGGCAAGCCAGACTGAAAAATGTGGAAATAATTCTCGTGCCCACTGACAGAGGAATGGATCAATTATGGTTCACTTATGCAATGGAATACAATATAGTCATCAAAAAAGAATGAAACACAGCTCCAGTAAATAAAATTAATTCATTTTAGCAATAATTTTACATAAAAATCTTCAATCCCAGAATATACATGCTGCATTTTAGAAGTCAAATGCAGCTTCAATACAAGAATATATTTTTTAGGCATGATATAATTAATCATATAAAGAGTAGGCAAACTGCTAATGGACTTTGAAATTGGTTATTTTCAAGGGGAATAGAAGTATGTGGTAACACTAATGAAGAATGTTAGTAATTTTTAATGTTCTATTTTGCATAAGGAGGGTAGGATGTTTTGTGATTTAATATAGTGCTAAAATAAACAATGAAGGTCTTCTAAAAATCAATAATAAGGTTGTGTCATGAACAAAAATATTTTAAGCACAGTTTGTGTGTGTGTGTGTGTGTGTGTGTGTATGGCGCCTACATTATACTTTGCATCACCTCATGTTGGGAAATTAAGATGAACATATTGCATGTTGCTTTATCCTCATGAATTAAAAACTTCTGTCAAAGAACTAAGTGTAGCAAGTATGAGGTTTTATATATCCATAAGGCCTCCCACTGGCCTTCAGGGATTCAGCAGAAATCTAGGTGTTTGATCCTGGGCAGTGCTTTTGTATTATGTTATCTGACAGCTCATGAAGCATTGTTGAGGGAGGCCCCCAGGGAGGCCAATGCAATTCTATCACCCTCTTCCCATTTTATAGGCAAGCACATTAAGGTAAAATGTTCTGCCCGAGCTCATAATTAGCCTTGTAAATACTTGAGTTGAGAAGGTTCTATAGAGAGGGTCAAAGGATCTTGGAGAAAGCCTTTCTCCTCTCTGTTTCTAAGAATCTATTTATTTCTTCCTATCATTTTTCTCTTCCTACTTTGTCTCCAATACAGTAGATGAATAGGTAGTATTGGTATGAGAAAGAAAAAGTGACAGTATGCCAGTAACGATGGCAACACCAGTAATCAACACTGTCTGAGCACTTACTGTGTGACAGGCATGGTCCCATTTTGCACCTGGCACATGCTTTATGGTTGGTATATATTATATCATTTAATTCTCAACACAATGTTGAAAGAGCTCATACAAGTAATTACCTCACCAGAAACAGAATTCTTATCCTGTGACAAAGCTTAATGTTCATTATTAAGCCATCTGACAGTTGAAGATGAAAAAGATTCCTGATATGCAACAGAATCAAATGTCCTTGGCTACTAAATACTTTTGAAAACTGGACTTCAGGGTGTGAATGTTTACTTCATCTGATCTTTGAAAGGTCTTTGAGGTCCCCTGAATTCTCATTTAATGCACTGCTATGCTTCTGATAGAGAACTTGTCAGCCATCCATTTCACTGATCTGTCCTTCCCAGAAGAGCAGGTTTGAAGGATGGCTTTTCCTCTCATGATGCAGCATTGCCAGCACAAGCTCTGTTATTTGTGACTCTGACTCAAATATTAGGAAGGAATAGAAGGGCCATTGTGGAACTTAATTAGTATTGCCTTCTAAAGCACCAAGGCACAATTTCCTTCATGCATCTTATGACGATCCATGCTGAATGTACAGTCAAGCTATTACAGATGGAGTTTATTAAAATGCTCTCACGTCATTATTCTGACTTCATTTAATATGACGTGGTATGTCTGGATCTTTCTGACTTTTGTGCTGCTAAGCCTTGCCTACATACCAAGGGATAGAAGAGAGGTGCCTCCTAGGCCTTAGGGCTCTTACATAATTCTAAAGAGTGTTCAGGGCTTCAGTGAAATGGGGGATGTGAAAGAAGATGTGAAGATTCTAGAATAAATCACACTGCATTTTCCTTCCCCCACCCAGCTGTAACAATTGTACATTTTTTTATAAATAAACCCTGATTAAAATGTAGCCAAGACTTGAAGAAGTGAGGAGATAAGAATCCAGGAGGTCAAAAGGAGTGATACTGGTAAAATTATATTGTTATATTGCAAACTGTGAACATTTATGAATATGTAACAACAAATTCCATCAGCATGTATAACTATAATGCACCAATAAGAAGAGAGGAGGTATAATGAGTCTCACTGACTAATCACATGACTGAGACTGAGCCTCAGTTTCCTTGATAGGGATAAAATCCACACCCTCTCCAAAGGATTATTTTAGGATTATATGAACTTTTGTGTGTAAATCACTTAGCGTGGTACATGGAATATATCATACATTCAGTAATCATTAGATATAATTATGATTGTAAAAGAGAATAATGGCAAATCCAAAGATATATAGTGTTTTCAAAAACACCAGAGAAATACATAAGAGCTGGACTATTATAGTAGCATCTCTAATATATAACACCCCAAGAAGGTTTTAGTGAGGAATAAATTAGCTAATGTGTGTTCTGTTCCTATCACAATGTCTGACACGCAGTGACAAATAATGATAGTTAGCTTTTCATTCTTCAGAACCTGTTATTAAAATAAAAACAAGGTCCTCAAAGATTGTAGTTTGAGGCTCTGATTTAATATGTTTAGGGTTCTTTTAATTGTAAAAAAATGTCTTTAATATATGGAGTGTTTTCCAGCCATTTGCTTGGTTCTCACACTAGCTTATTGCTTCCTCTTGTGAAAACTCAACTCCTTCATTCCCAAATTTTGCAGAAGAAGAATTTAGGGTTCATAAAGCTGAAGAGTCATGCACACGTTATGCAGTGAGAGAGGAAGGACTTGAACTCAGGTGTGTGGGACTCCAAAGCCAGCATTCTTTCCATATTACCTCTAAAGAGCTTACTATTGAGCTAGCCTGATCAAATTACAAATTTCTGCCTGGCTATTACCTTAAATAATTCATTCAAGCTGTCTTCATGGTGGTATTGATGCAGCTGAGTCCATTAACTGGATCCCCTCAGAGCCAAGCCAGAGTTGAAAAGCAACTACCAACCAAGAAGCCAGGAGAGAGAATGCCATCTAAGATTTTTTTTTTTTAAGGGTTGCAGTTTGTTTAAAGAAAAAGAACTTTCTGGAGATGCAGCAGCAGCAAATCTATCAGCTCCTTGCAGTGTCATCAATCACAGAAGCACAAGGAAAAAAGAAAGAAAGTAAAAGAAAAAAAAAAAAAAAGCAAGCTGGACCCAGGACCCATCCTTGTAAATTATTTTTCAGGAAATCCTGCAGGCTTGGTTTTTTACCAGGAAACAATTACAGTTTAATATAGAGGACCACAGAATTCACATGGAACCGATTTCTATTTCTTTTTGTTCTGCTTACACAAAGGAAATGCAATTTTTCAAAAAAACAGCAGAGAAATACACAAGCGCTGGACTAATATAGTGGCGCCTGTCACTTACAACTGAGGGATTGTGTCATTTCTCATTGCCAGTCCTGACAGCACCTCAAATAAAGAGGCGTCTTAGCAAATTATGTTCCTGATATTGCTTACCGAAATGCGACGGCTCCATTTTAAATAATAAAGTGACAATGCAAAGACCTGAAGCTAGATAGGAAGAAAGTATACCATAGCTTAACTGATGGCTCAATGTATGTCATTATCTCAAATCTCATATTTTTATCACATGTCTGTAAATGTGCAAAATTAAAAAGCCAGGGGTAGTTTTATATTTTATCTGAACCCAGGGAAAGAGATTGTTAAATTATCATTGCTTTGATATTAAATAACTTGGACCTGTACAATGACCTTTGAATATGCAAATGCAGTACCTTTGTTGCAGGAAAAAATGTGGTTTGCTAATTGTTAACATGATAATGGAGGAAATTGGAAGGAAACTGGAATTTACATTGAAGCAAACCTCATGGAAGGTTTATGTGATAAGGATAAAGAAAATGTTTTATATTTATGTGCAGGTTCAGAAGAATGATTGTCTAGAGCTGTTCAAATCTGTGACTTTGCAGCTGTAATCAAAACCAGCGGGAGAGTTTCTGACTTACATCCCTGGCAGAGAACTCACAGAATACATAATACATACCCGGAAGAGTTAAGAGAATTTCAATAGTTTCTTAGGTAACAATTTTCATTCTCTGCTCTTAAGATGTTTGAAAAATGAAAGGCTGTAACCCCAAATCAAACAATAATTAAACATCCGTCTCTGTTTTTAAATGAGCTTTTTAACACCAACGTGCTTATGAATCTAATGCTTCCAGAAATGAGGGATGTGCACAGTTTCCTAGAACAAGGGCATCTGTGGGCAGATTTTTCCCTAGAATTCTACCATTTTAACCTTGAGCTGTAGCATCTGGGATGCTTGATTGCCAGGGTGGCCTCCAGCAGAGAGAGAGAGCTTCAAGTAGGTTGGGCTTGAACAAGCATCCATAGGGACTTGGATATGCCATCCCATTTGTTGCCATTCTTGGGACATTTGGTATGGGTCTCCAGGGCATCTGAGATTCTACCATGGTACAACTGTGGATCCTATTTCCTGTGCAGTTGGGGAGTTGTATCCCATAATTCTCCAGGGGGCAGTTTTCCCGTAGAAGTTCATAGTGAAGGGAGAAGGTACCACATTTCCTGACTTCCCAGCCCTGATCACCTGGACCCAATGGGGCTGAATGAGCACCACTGTTTTATCAGCAGCCAGTCACAGTGATTAACAACAACAAAACACAGGCTCTGGAGCCACTTACTATCCATGAGCCCTTGAACAAGTTACTTGTGCATGCCTCGGTTTCCTCGTCTTGAAATTATCTACTACCTATCTCAAGTGCTACTACCTGTCTCTAGTGTTCTGTTGCTAACATTTAAGTTAGCTATTTGTACTCTGTAGCAGACCCACCTGAGCCATTGAGGAGGCTTCTGGGTCTGTCTCAGAGAAATAGAAGTGGGAGTAGCCTAAGGCATCTCAAGAGGAAGTGTGAAATGCAGAGAGAAAATGATAAAGATTCACACCATTTATTCAGTGCTGGGCTTACTACCTCCCCCTAATAACAGGAAATAGAAATTGTTGCTAACCCCATTTTACATATGTAGAAAAGTTGGTTGAGTTCAAACCTCAGTTTGCCACCAAATCTTATATTCTTAATCACTCTGCTAAGTCTCTCCAAGAGGCAAGGAATAAAAGTGCCAGTGACTCAGAACATACACCATTAAGTAGCTTTGCAGCTTTGTGGCCTTGAATAGATCATTTCATTTTTTTGTAATTCCATTTTTCTCTTTTAATAGAAATGCAGGAGCTCTGTGGCCTTTCTCTGTTCTGACAATCTAAGCTTCTATAAAGAGGCAATATGTTTGGTAAGGAGGAAGAAAGAGAAGGAAAGGGGAGAGAGGAGGAGGAAGCACAGGAGAAAGAGAAGAAGAGGGTGACTTCTATGTATAATTATAATTAGAACACAGTGGTATCTGTGTAGCTTACAAGGAATTCAAAACACTTTCATGTATTTCAGTTCATTCATTCTTGCACAATATGTCTATATATCATCACTGTCATTTTACGAATGAGGAAACTGCAGTATAGAAAGTTTGTTAACTTGCCAAGGTCACATAGCTAAGTCATAGAATCTAGCTATTTTACTGCCAATATCAAATAGCATTCTCTGGATTATGCTGGAAAGTCAATGTATAAAACACTTCTGAAAACTTCTATTGCTTAACAATGCAAATAGGGATGTAATTCATGTAATGCAATCAAAGAGTTATTTGAAAGCTATAAATTAAATGTCTTTAAATCAAATCCTATTTGTCGCTGGCAACTCTTTAATTTCTGTTTGATCTTCAATGGGTAATGTCTCCTTTAGATTTTTTTCCTGCCTTATTTCTATATTTCATCTCCAACCTCCATCCAGTTATTCAATGCACAATGAAAATTCACATTTAAATAGATCCTGCAGTGAATCACTAAAAATTCTATGATTGTATATTCATAATGCAATCCATTCATACCAAAGTTCTAATATCTATCAATGGGGAACAATGGTCTCCAGTCTAACAAGATTTAAAAGTTAATCAATCTATCACAAAACTTAGACCAGAGTACCATACAGGAAAGAGCATTATCTCTTTTGTAACTATGAATTTTGCTTTAAAATTTTGCTTATCAATTTTCTTAAAGAAGTGGTAGTGATAAACTCATAAATGTTCTTTTGTCATGTTCTTTCCCCCTTTTAAAATCTCAACGGCAAAATAAAACCAAATAACTCATTCCCTTTTTCTTCTCTCTTGCTTCTCTTTTAATTTTTCTATTTCAGAGGAATTATAATTTGTGAAGTTTTTTTGATGGCAGACAAATTTGTTTCTCAAATGGAGGATTCATTTCTCTGTTCTGCTGGAGGGTTACAGGAGTTCAGAATGCCTCGTTTGCTTCATAGATTCCCATAAAATTCAACTTCTCTCAGCCATACATCTCTCTGATTATTGCTTAGCTGTATACATTTTGACAAGGAGAAAAACAGTCTTGATTGTTAATACCAATTTTGTTTCAACTGCAGCATATTTAAAGTCCGAAATCCTCACATCTTTTTTGCCTGAATTATAATTTCATTTTGTTGAATCTTTAAGCATACCTTCAGAGGATATTCTTATTGAAAACATGAAATTCTTAGGAATGTACACCCTCTATACATGCATATTTTCAGCAAAGGAACTTTCTCCAAAATCACTGTTAAAACAATTACATCTCACAAAGCCTAGGCAGCCCTCCTGTTCTGGGTCTCCAACCTCTGGAGAGACTGGCATTGCGGTTTACTCACAATAACCAGAGATGGTGGAAAAGTTAACTACTTGTCAGTGGATTGTATTTCTGTAATAATCCAATGCACGTTGGACATTGATTTGTTTCAGATTTGGCACAAACTTAAGCAGCAAATATAGATATTTCTTTAGTGGTCCAATATCAGGTTTGACCATAAACTTCAAATGGTACTTTTTCCTTCTTTGTAACTAATTTCGGTGTGGAGTCAAGAGCACATTTGCAGAAATTTCAACCTCTAAATTTATAGGTCTGAAATTTTGATCTAAATCCAAATCTTTTGGCATTTAAGTTCATTTGCCTTTGGCAAAAAAAAAAATCTGTTTTCAAAAAGAAACAGGTCATAAGAGAACTTTATTAAAAAAGGCTCAACCAGCTGTTTAAAAGGCTATTTTGATGATGTCAGTGCAAGTGAATAAAAAACACATGGATTTAAATTCCCTTAAATTATACAAGCCTTTAAAAATTAAAGGAACTGTGTTGGAAAAATGTGTTTTAGGTTTATTAACTTAAGAACCAGTCTTCCATGATTTCTAAACAGTTTTGTATTGGAGGACATTATAATTATTTGTTAAACTTCAAGACAAGTGAGAACACAGTTCAGTAAGAGCCAAGAGGCTTGTGTTTGTGAACCCAAATGGGAGTGGGTCCCTAACAGCCAGCAAGAAAGCTCATAAAAATCACCTTCTTCTTCCTGACAACACAGTAGTAACAGAGGGAGACCAAGTGGTTCACTTTCAACTTGCAGCCACAGTCTCCATGATGTTTGATTTCCTGCTTAAGTGTTTATTTTCCTATTGTGTAGACAATGTCCTGGGGTTTGGAGCGCTGTTGGATGTTTACCAATTATTGAACGAGATCTGCTAACCTGGAGGTTTCTCTATGTCTTCTGAAAATCATGAGCTCATTCTTCTAAAACTGGGGGGGGCTTTAGCTTCCATGAATTGAGCAGGAAGACAGACTATAAACAACTTTACTTTTCAATTTTTTAAGGCAACATGACACCTCTTTGCAGAAGAAGATGTGGTGAAGTTTTGACAAATGAGTACATTCATACATAGATACTATAACAAACGCATTTGGAAAGCATGATTGATGCCTCCAAACACTCGCCGCTTGTTCTTAATTTGGTGAGAAGTAAAAGTACGTGTCTTCACATGCTAGTTCCTTGGTTTCCCAGACATTTCTTTCATGACACTGTGATGTGATGTGGGGATTTTGAGCCTTTAAACAACAGACAGAAATAACCAAACCCCATCGGCCTCAGTGATTCTCTGATACCATTTTTTTTTTTTTTTGGCACTGGGGATTGAACTCAGGGATACTAAGTCACTGAGCCACATGTCCAGCCCTATTTTGTATTTTATTTAAAATAGAGTCTCACCGAGTTGCTTAGCATCTCGTTTTTGCTCAGGCTGGCTTTGAACTCGCAATCCTCCTGCCTCAGCCTCCAGAGCCCCTGGGATTACAGGTGTGCACCACTGTGTCCAGCTCCTCTGATACATTTTTGGAATGACCATAAAGCTCCAGATTCTACCTTGTTGGTTTTAGAAGATATAGCCATCCAGTCTTCTGTGGATAATGACAAGATTTACCTGTAGTCTTTACTCTACAGAATGGAAAATGTTTACAAGTTTGATGAAGGAGAATATAGCTATTATTAGTCCTATTCATAAGTACTGTGTGTTGTGCTTCCCTTTGTAAGGTGAATAATTAACAAAGTAGGATTTTATAGATGCTTAAGAAATAGTAGTCATTATTTCACATACATAATTTCATTTATTATTGGCAATGCTCTTAGGAGGTAACTGTTGTTATTGCCATGTTGCAGATGAGGAAAATAAGTATGAGAGAGGAAATATGATTTGCTTGTGACCACATAAACTGATAGAATTTGACACAACAAAACTAAAAGTCACCTCTAATTCCAGAATGTATATTCTTCAAGTTAAAAATACCCACTAAAAAAAAGTAGCTAAAATTTAATAGACTGGCGATATGAAAGTATGGAATGATTGGGATTTGGAAACCTGGCAGGTGAGAATGTAAGTTGGTACAACCACTTTGGAGAGTCATTTAGAACTTTCTTCTTAGTTTAAACATCCACATATCTTATGTTCCCTTAAAAGTATAGCAACAGAAATGCAGACTACAAATTCAGGAGACATGTATATGGATGTTCATAGAATGATTACTTATTTATAATTGCCCCAGACTTAGAAACAACTAAAATACCCATCATCAGTAGAATGGATATAAAAAATATGTTATGTTCACACCACAGAGTGGTATACAGCTTTAAAAATGAAGATTATACAACAGTATTAATACAGATTAATACATATTAATCCCACAAAACAGAATGAATGAAGTCCAATATAAATATGTACAATCTACAGAAGTTTATTTATATAAAATTACAAAAAAGACAAAAGTCAGTTATTAAATTAGATGGTAGAATAATAGATAACAGATAATCTTGGGAAAGAAGTATGACTGTGAGAAGGCATGGATTGTGCTTCTGACAAAACTAGTAATATTCATTTCTTTATATGATTGCTAGTTGCAGGGTATGTTCACTTTGTAAAAATTTATTGAACTGCACTTATAATTGCTACACTTTACTGTACAAAGTTTACATATAAGGTTTACATTTTTAAAAGTAGATTTTTTGAGCAGTTTTAGGTTCACAGCAACATTGAGAGGAACATACAAGGATATAACATATACTCCTACCTCCACCACCTGAGTATCATTATCAATTATTCCCTATCAGAGTGGTATGTTTGTTGTAATTAATGAATCTGTGTTAACACATCATTATCTATCAAAGTTCATAGTTTACATTTCTTTTTATTTTCTGTGTTGCATATTATATAGGTTTAGACAAACCTATGACAGTATGTATCCACCATTGTAGAACCATACAGAACAGTTTCACTGTCCTAAACATCATTCCTTCTTCTTCCCTACCCTCTGGCAACCACTGATTTTTTGTTTACCATCTCCTTATTTTTTGACTTTTCCAGAATGTCATATAGTTGGAAGCATACCGAAGTTAACCTTTTCAGATTGATTCCTTTTACTTAGTAAGTCTCTTCCATGTCTTTTCATGGCTTGATAAGTCATTTTTTATTGTTTTATTTATATTCTTTTATTCCATTGTCTAAATGTACTCAAGTTTACATATCCAGTCACCTATTGAAGAACATCTTGGTGGCTTCCAAGTTTGGGCAATTATTAATCAAGCTGCTATAAAATGTCTGTGTGTATGTAGGTTTTCATATGGACATAAAATTTCAACTCCTTTGGAGAAACACCAAGGAGTATAATTTTTGAGTTATAAGGTGAGACTATGATGATTTGGATATGAGGTGTCAAAGCTTCTGTGTTAATGCAGGAATGTTAACCCAGGGAGGTAAGATAATTGGACTGTGAAAGCTTTAACCTAATCACTCCATCCTGCTGTGAATGGATGGATAGGGTGGGGACTGTAGGCAGGTGAGGCAGGACTGCAGGAAGTGGGTCACCTGTGGTGTGCCCTAGTAGGGTTTATCTTCTCTGTGGCCTCTTCCCCTTTCTCTCTCTGCTTCCTGACTACACCATGAGCTAAACAGCTTCCCTTCACCATGCCATTCAGCCATGATGCTCCACCTCACCTAGAGCCAGAACAATCGAATTGGTCTACTATGGCCTAAATTTCTGAAACCATGTGCCAAAATAAACTTTTCCTCATCTAAATTGTTTCTGTCAAATATTTTGGTCACAGTGATGAAAATTAACTAAAATACTATGTTCAGTTTTTTAACAACTCACTATGATATGATGTGGAGTGTATTTTATATGTTAATTTTTTCAGTTTTATATAGCTTTTGGTAAGGTGTCTATTAATGTATTTGATCCACTTATTATTGGGTTCTTAGACTTCTTGTTGCTAAGTAATAATGCTCTTTATATATTTGGGGCAATGAACCTGTACCATGCATATATTTTGCAAGCTTTTTTCTTCCAGGCTGTGGCTTATCTTTTTCTTCTTTTGAGATTATTTTTTGCAGAGCCCAAAATTTTAATTAAATCTACCCTTCAGTTACTTACTTCATGGTCATGTCTTTGATGTCATATCTAATGAGCCATTGCCAAACCCATTGTCATCTCTATTTTCTCCTATATTTTATCATTTGTCATTTGTGTTGCTTTTAAACTCTTTTTGAAGATCATTTGACCAAATTTATGAATTTATGTAAGTCTGTTGCTGGATAGCTATCCTATTTCATTGACCTAATTTTTTTTCTCCCTGTACCACACTGCCTTGATTACTATAGATTTGGAGTAAATCTTGAAGTCAGATTGCAGCAATTCTTTAACTTTGTTATTCTCTTTCAATATTAAGTTGGCCGCTCTGGGTCTTTTGCATCTCTGTATAAACCTGAGAATTACTTTTTAAAAAATTTTTTAGTTTATTATATAAGACAACATAATGTATTACAATTCATATTGCATATATAGAGCACAATTTTTTAAACCTCTGGTTGTATACAAAGTAGAGTCAATCCTTCCTGTCTTCATACATGTACTTAGAGTAATGATGACCATTGCATTCCACTGTCTTTCCTACTCCTATACCCTTTCCCTTACACTCTCTCCCCTTTTCCCTTTTGCCCTGTCCAGAGTTCATTTAATCCTCCCACACCCTCCACAGCATATTGTGAATCAGCGTCCTTAAATCAAAGAAAACATTCGGCATCTGGTTTTTTGGGATTGGCTAATTTCAGCTAGCAATATATTCTCTAGCTTCATCCATTTACCTGCAAATGTCATGATTTTATTCTCTTTTAATGCTGAATAATATTCCATTGAGTATATATACCACATTTTCTTTATCCATTCATCTACTGAAGGGCATCTAGCTTGGTTCCACAGTTTAGCTATTATGAATTGTGCTGCTATAAACATTGATGAGGCTGTGTCCCTGTAGTATGCTGTTTCTAAGTCCTTTGGATATAGACAGAGGAGACAGAGAGCTGGGTCAAATGGTGGTTCTATGCCCAATTTTCCAAGGATTCTCCATACTGCTTTCCATATTGGCTGCGCCAATTTGCAGTTCCATCAGCAACATATGAGTGTCCTTTTCCCCCCACATCCTCGACAACTCTTATTGTTGTCTGTATTCTTAATAGCTGCCATTCTGACTGGAGTGAGATGAAACTTTAAGATAGTTTCGATTTGCATTTCTCTAATTGCCAGAGCTGTTGAACATTTTTAAAAATATATTTGTTGATTTATTGTATATCTTTTTTCTGAGAAGTGTCTGTTCAGTTTCTTGGTCCATTTATTGATTGGGTTATTTGTTTTTTTGGTGTTAAGATTTTCAAGTTTTTTATATATTCTAGAGATTAATGCCGTATCCAATGTGCAAGTGGTAAGAATTTGTTCCCAATTAGTAGGCTTTCTGTTCATCTCACTGATTGTTTCTTTTAATGTAATTCCAATCAAAATCCCAATGACATTCCTCATAGAAATAGAAAAAGAAACCATGAAATTCATCTGGAAAAATAAGAGACCCAGTATAGCTAAAGCAATCCTTAGCAAAACGAGTGAAGCAGGTGGCATCACTATACCAGAGCTTAAACTATATTTTAGAGCCACAGTATCAAAAACAGCTTGGTATTGGCACCAAAATAGACTTGTGAACCAATGGTACAGACTAGAGGACACAGAGACTAACCCACATAATTACAATTATCTTTTATTAGACAAAGGCACCAAAAACGAACATTGGAGAAAATATAGCCTCTTCAACAAATGTTGCTGGGAAAACTGAAAATCAATTAATATCAAGAATCAATAAATGGGGTGGATTCAAATTACAAAGCTTCTTCTCAACAAGAGAATTACTTTTTATACATATGAAAATATTTGCTAAGACTTTTTTTTTTAAATTGGAATTGCTTTGAATTTCTAGATCAAGTGGGGACGAACTATCATCTTGACAATATGGAGTCTTTCAATCCATGAACATAGAATATCTCTTTATTAGTTTTTTATTTCATTCAACAGAGGTTATGATCTTTTTCTTATAGATCTTATATCTTTTAGGTTTATAGAAAATTATTTCATTTTATTGTAAACTAATACAAGTGATATTTTGTTTTTAATTTCAAATTCCACTTGTTTTCTTGAATCCTACAGTCTTGATATAATCACTTGTAAGTTGCAGTGTTTCTTTTTTTCTTTCTTTCTTTCTTTTTTTTTTTTTGATTCATTGGGATTTTCTACATGGATAATCATGTCATCAGTAAACAGACACATGCAGTATAATTTAATCTTCCTTTTCTTCACATTTTGCATTAGCTAGGACTTCCAAGAGGACCCCCATGCCTTGTTTTTTGTATTAGTGGAAAAGCTTTCAGTTTCTCATTACTAAGTAAGATGCTGGTGATAGGTTTTCTGTAGACGTTTTTTGTCTGTTTGTTTTTGGAACTGGGAAGTGAACTCAAGGGCACTTAACCACTGAGCCAAATTCCCAACTTCTTTTTATATTTTATGTAGAGACAGGGTCTCACTAGGTTGCTGAGGCTGGCTTTGAACTAGCAATACTCCTGCCTCAGGTCCCCAGTCACTGGGATTACAGGCATGCACACTGCACTGGGATGCAGACATCTTTAATTGAGGTGATTAAGTTCGCCTGTCTCCTGATTTTTAAAAAGCTTTTATCATAAATAGCTATTGAATTTTTTCAAATGATTTTTCTGCATCTATCAATCCAAACTTTTCTGCACCTATAAATGCATACATCTCTTGATGTATGACTTTTATTCCTAGGCTTGTTGATGTGATATATTACATGAATTCACTTTTAAATGTTGAACCAGGCTTGCATATCCAGGACAAACCCCACTTGTTCCTAGTCAAAATTTAATTTTTAATTCACAGTGTGCTATTAAAATTTTAAGGCATGACACCTTGGCTAGAAGAGTGGGAAGCCAGTACACTGCAGAGAAGAGTGCTCTATCAACCTGTGTGTTAGATCATTGCTGATGATTGCCACCATCCTTCACCTGTGAAAGCATGAGCCCTTTCAAATAAATCCATACTTGGGGTTACTTCCACACAGATAAGTACTAGATAATTGTCACTGAAGAAAGAGAGCAAAGACCATAGAACCTTCTTTCCACAGATACAGAATCACCCATGGAAGAGCACAGATTCAGTTACTCACGTGTGAGAATGTTTTTCAGACGTTGAGTCCTCAAAAGTTCTAGTCAGTTCTAGTCAATCTTCAAAAGCTTACCCATACTCTACTGACACAAATGTGCATTGGACCAACATTTCTCACCATCCCAGCCTATCTTGGTGGCCAAGGAAACACAAGCACCTGGTCATGGCAATTAGAGCTCAACATTTACTCTCAATAACTCTCAATTTCCAAGCCTAATAAATCTTTTCCAGCAAGAAGAGGCAGCCCTCAATGCATTCTAGACTTGTTGCCTGATTTTTTTTTGGCAGGACTGAGCATGTGGCCATAGCCTAATTTGCATGGTTTATATGCACACCCAAGTTTAATTTGGAATCACAAGACCCGGGGGCCCCTGATGCTAAATAACCCAGGACTTCCATCTGTACCACAGCATATGTTGGTCTGATGTAAAGTAAAAGAAATCCACATCTAATTATAATGTACAATCAGAATATCAGGTAAATTATACTTCCTGCAAGTGAATTATTCCCTTAAGACTCAGTGAACTTTGGCATACTGGCCATATTTCCCACAGCCCCCTCTGCTTATAAGTACCACAGTGGGGCATTACCAACTGAATGCTAATTTAAGAAGTTTTGGAGTCCTTACCAAATATTTGTGCTGTATCTCGAAAGAATATTTTGTTTAAATTCTGTGAAATATATACAGATGGCATACGCAGTTTAAACACATTCAGTGTTCTATTGTATCTTATGATTACAAAGTGCCCTAGGGTAGGGTTTTTCAAACTGTAGGTAACAATTCATAAGTAGGTCATGGAATCCATTTAGAGGGTCATGACCAGCACTTTTTAAAATGCAAAGAGAATCAATTATAAACTTTTAGAATACACTACATCTGCTTATTGTGAGAATTGTCTAGAGCAACATTTTTGTTTGTTTGTTTAATTTTGTACTTATGTACCAGATCAGGATGCACGATATGTTTCTTACTGAATGGTAATTTTTAGAAGTTTGAATAACACTGCTTAAAGGTGCATTGTAAACAGACATAATATTATAAAGATTGTGACTTTATCAATGCAATAATTTTATAGCTTTTCAATTTAATGAAGCTAACTCCATTCCTGTCATGTGCTAGGCACTGAAAATAGATCAGTGCATAAAACAGATAAGTTTCCTCTTTTAGTGAATGTACTTTTAGTGGGGAGGTGTGTGTTAATGAAATACATAATTGACTAATTACGTTCAAAAGTGTCAAAAAGGAAAAAATTCAGAAATCGTATGAGTGAATGATTGGATAACCTGACTGATTGGGGGATGTAAAGAAACCATTTCTTAAGGAAGTGATATTGGGCTAAGATCTGAAAGATGAGTCAGAATGAACTTAGCTTAGTCTCAGAAACTTAAATATCTTAACACAACCCTTTGATTTTCCCAATTTCCCCAATTTGCACGTGAAGACATTTCATGCTTCGCTTGGACTAAAATAGAACCCTTCTAAACACTGATAGTGTTGTGTGTTAATGATGTGTTCTCAAAAGTTTCCTTTTCACTGTCCCTCCTCATTTTTCCTTCAGACTGACTGATCCCTGCTTTGAATAGCCCACCCTTTGACAAAGCTCCATGATGACATTATCAATGGCCTTTTGCAATGAATGTCTGGTAGAGGTAAGGAAAGGCTCTGACACTGATGCAAAGGATAACTGTTGAACCGCTGGGTATGTGTTGACCAACTCTGGCCCCAGCCCACCCCTCTAAGAGCCCATCTCTTTTCTTGGGAAAGAGGCAATCATGTGATACCTGCTTTGCTTCACAGAAGACCCTTTCCAGCTGTACCAATTTATATGATCCCATTTCCAACTCAGGTAAAGAAATGGAGAAAAGTCCATGTAACAGATTCCTTTTTGTGGAAAACAATTCACAGAAATACTTGGAAACCACTGAGTAAGATGGTATTAGGGAATGGCAAGAGAGCCATCTGGTAAAAACACATAACTACCTTCTAAAGAAAGATGGAGTCTTATGGGAGAGCTCAGTTTTCTTTCAGAGGAAAATATGTATGGAAGTGTGATGATAAAGATGGGGGCAGAGCCTAATAGTAAGGAGAAGGTGACATTCCCTGGAAAAGATCCAGAAAGCCGTGTGCTGAATAAGAGAAAGATAAAAGAGGAAAACTCTTGGGGCTCCTCTCTTAGCTTTTGGCCCTTGTGAATTCCTTCACCCCAGAGCTCATCTTTGCATTTAAAGGAGTGTTTGCCTTTTATCTAGTATTTCCAAATGTAGAAAGTGTAGAAACGGGAGTGTTTTTCATATCTAGTTTGACACATTGCCAGCAACAGAAGTCCTCCATATATTCAAATTTTAACCAAAAGCCACTTTACTGTATTTACAAGTTATATTTAGCGACAATATATTCTCCTTCCACCATCCAAAACGCAATCTTAGTGTAACAGTTAAGAGTTGTAAATCTCAGCAGCCGAAGTAATATTGTCACTTTTCTAGAATGTGTGTGAAATTCATTATTAAAGAAACCAGGAGATATCACTTTAATGAGCCACATCAGTTTTCTAGATCAATAATTGCCACGTTTTCACCAGAGATTACAAACAGACTCTGACCTGTAATGGTGTGGTCCTCTATTGATCTCCAGAAGAAATGAAAAACTAAAGTGAAGGCAACTCTGGTAAAATAAATAAACAAACAGATATCTTACCGATTCTACTCCCTCTCCCTTATGTTGGGGATAATCAAAATTGGTAAACAAACAAACAAACAAACAAACAAAACCTTTCATTCACTAAGTTGTTAATAGCTTTCAGGCAGAAAGAGCTCTGGAGAAAATTTTAAAAAAGGATTTTAAAGTTGTTTGCTATGGGGAATGTGACCGATCTCTTCTACCTCCCACCATGCCCCAAATGCTATAGTGAAGTCTGTAGAGCTTATTGATATTGCTGTGTGAGTGAATTCTTTGTGTGAAAATGAGAAAGATGTTGAGTTTTTTGTCTTAGCCATTGCAAGGTGAAAGCAGAGACATAACAATCAGAAAATGAAAGAAGTGCTTTTTTGTTTGTTTGTTTACACCTCAATGGGAGAATAAAATATTCTGTGGTAACATCAAAATAAAAAAATTCACTTAACTTTTTATTTTACTAACAAGAAGCAGTGATATAAATAGTAAAACAACACTAGTTTACATCAAAGGACAGTACACTTTTATTGTTGTTGTTGTTAAGGGTCAGACAGTAAATCTTCTAGGTTTGGAAGCCACACAGTCTTGTTTTGGAAATACTCAAATCTGCCTTGTAGTAAGAAAGCAGACATAAACTATATGGACACACGTGGGTGTGGCTGTGTTCCAATAAAACTTTATCAGGAAGAGGCGTTGGGCTGGATTTTACCTGTGGGTCTTTAGTCTACCAATCCCTAGTCTATGTAAAAAGATAAAACCTTAATAGAGAAAGTTCTGCCTATTTCAATCTCAAGTTTCCAGATTACTATTTCTTTCAAAAGCAATTACTGTAATTTTTGTTCAGTGGATTTTGTTCAATTCAGGAACATTGTATACATATGCATGTACATATTATTTAATCCCGTTAGCAAATAAGAGGGTCAGAATGATTTTTAAAACTACTGTGCTTTTCTTCTTCCTTTTTTTTCTTGACAGTTGTGTTGATGCTACTGTTTTTAAAATAATCGATGTTTTCCCCAGAAGAAAAACTGAACATCTGATTGCCATTTGCTATTAGAAAGGAAAATCAAATGCTCTATGACTAGAGAGTAACACTTTAAAGCAAATCTAATTAGGGGTCTGCCTGTGATTCAGGACATTGTTGGCATTCAAGAGCCCTTATCCCAGTGAGTCCAAAAAGATGCCAAAGACCTATGTGTTCATATAATTTCTTAAAATTCAAACAGTATTTCCAATTGGCAGATGCCTTACTTTAGAGCTCCAAAGAGAATGATTTTTTTTTTAAAGAAAAGCCCATTTTATAGATTCTGGAGCTGGAGGGGGCTTAGAAATCACTGGTCAGCCACTGCCCACTCCAGTAATGCCACTCAGCATTCACCGGGAGCTGCTGTCTGAATACAGGCTCGAGAGCTCCCAGAGAGTTTTTTGAAGAATGTGAAGATCTAGATTTCTATTTGAAATATCCGAAATTTTAATGTTGGCAACTAATTTCTTTTTTAATGTTTAAACATGCTGTAAGCCAAACAAAACACATCTGTGGGCCAGATTTGGCTTATGGGAGGCTAATTTGCAACCCCGAGTTTAGAGACAACTTACAGCCCTGGTTGCCATATTTTGTACACATCACAGTTTAATCAGTTGTAACTTGAGGAATCTTAACCATTGAAAAGAGAGAATTCCTTAATTGACAGGAAGACAGTGTAACATCAACTCAGATGAGCTCCAGTGATCAACTTTATTACATAATCTAAATTTAGGTCACAAGATCCATAAGGTTAAGTTTTAACTTTTTTAACCATTGTGAATTCTAAAAGTGGAGACATGTGTTAACTGTTGATGTGATAGGTTGACAAGAAAACATATTGCTCTTGTCTCGAAGAAGTCTCCTAAAAATGGGAACAAAGCACTAAAGGAATATAATATAAAACCATTACCAGACCATATGTTTGTGATATAACATGAGGCATTTTCTTGCCAGGATATCACATAACCATGGCAAACTGCCACTGACTTCACTCTTTCTGCCATAAAAGAGAGAGAGAGAGAGAAATTCAACAGACATTCTTGGGATAAATTACATTAATGTTTTATTATAAGTATTTAATTTATGAAATATATTCCTGGCAATGCCACTCACCAGAATAAATAATTATATCATTGGACGGAAAGGATATTATTTTGTCATTCCTAAGTCTGCCCTTTCTGTGACTTGTCGTTTTATCGATGTTAGAAAGACAGATCTGGAATCCATTTCTGTTACTGTGCTTCTTGCCCTCTATTGTGTGTTCTGATTTCCAAGCCAGTTTGCCCTTTCCCCCCTTATTTCCTCAAGAATCCGTTAGGAACTTAATTGAAAGAACGGAATGAACACTAAGCCACAGCTGGACAGCCCCTGGTGTTAAGGTTACCCCACTAGCCCCTTAACTAATTGCTGACCTCTTCCTCTGTGAAAGGGTGGTCTTGGAAGATCTACAAATTCATTTCCCACCAGAAAAATTCTTTTGTCCAAAGCTGGCAGCTCATGAGTGGGTGAGGGGAAATAGAATGCTGTTATAGAATATTCTAAGCATTATAATTCATGAGTTTTAAAATTGCCTCTTCCTTAGAGTTCAAATAATCACCGCTTCTGTTGTTATTGTTGTTGTTGTTGTTTTGTTATTAATATTTCTTGGGAAGAGAGCTGTGAATACTTTCATGTTATTTAATTAAAAATTTAGACACATCTTCGAGATTCACAGTAAGAAACTCTTTCTAATAAAATATTGAAGCTGTATTATAGAGAAAAGTTGATTTTAGAATTTGAGGATTTCATTTTTTGTTAATGCTGGAATTAACAGCAGTGTGTGTGTGTGTGTGTGTTTACTAAAAAATAAAAAATAAAAAAAGGAAAACTATTTCCCCCCAACTGGTAGAGACCATGAGATTAGACATGCAATGTCTTAAGTTACCCGCATCTCTAGGGAGGCAGTAACTAAAGCTATATCGTATATAGTTACCATATACAGTTCACCTATCAGATGAAGCCTAGAATTAATAACACTAAATCCTATACTCAGAAGGAAAAATACTCATCCTCTTATTTTAGGTTAATAGTCATAATGAGATTTAAATCCATGAAGAAAACATAAAGAAAATCCAGACAATTAGGGAAGCTAGAAAATTGCCTTCCTTTTCACTTTACTGATACAATAAAACTAGTCACCTTCTAGAGTTATGTGCTGTATATGTGTAATAAGAATTGTAATGCATTCTGCTGTCATTTATTTTTAAAAAATCAATTAAAAAATTTAAAAAATAAAACAGTCCCTGAAAGTTTAGCTTTTCCATTCTAATACATGTACTTAGATTAGTCGAATATGAAATGTAACACAGATATTTATAACATATGTTGATATCTAAAGAATTGCACTAAATTGTAGAGTATAACTTAGATCTTTTTGAATCCTACCTTCCCACGTTCTTAAGCTCCAACTCTGAAGTACTTCATGCTGCTTATGAAATAGTTAGTGTCCTGAATGAAAGTGTTTTGAAAATCCTGTAAAGTACAGGCCATCTTAATATACAATTTACATGGATTAGCAGCAGCATGCCTGAATGCTTCTCCAAGTTTTGTATGATTATTATTCTAAAGTGCCTGATAGAGGATGAGCACTGACATTTTCTGCCTACTATGCTATTGCCAAGACACAATTTATAAACATCATCAGAATTTCTGATCCAGATGACAATGTCTTCATGAAAGAATTCGGAGTTAATGTCCCTATAGTTTACAGATAAAACTTTTTTTATCATATATAAATAATGTACACATATGTATGTACTCAAATTATATATACAAGATATTTATGTGTATATGCATGTTTATATATACATGTGTGTGTTAATTAATTAATTAATCTTTTGTAAAGTGAAAATTCCTATCAGATAGTTAAAAAGGCAATCTGCAGACTGGGAGAAATATTTGCAAATCTATATCTGAACAAGGACTCACATCTAGAATATATAAAGCACTATCAAATTCAATAGTGAAAAACAAACAATTCAATTAGAAAATGGACCAAAAGATATGAAGAGATATTTCACCAAAAAAGACACAGGTGGCATGATAACAAAGTACATGAAAAGATAGTCAGCATCACTAGCTATTAGGAAAATACAAATTAAATCCACAGTGAGATACCACATATACCCATTTGAGAGTTAAAATTAAAAAATATATGGATACCAAATACTTTTGGTGAGACAGAAACATGCATATACACGAATGGATATGTAGATCATGTAGCTGCTCTGGATAATGATTTGGCAGTTCCTTATGAAAGTAAATAGAGACATACCATATAATACAGCAATTGCTCTTTTGGATATCAGTTTTATAAAAAAAAAAAAAAACTTATGTCTACAAAAACCTGTATACAAATGTTCATAACTGCTTTATTGTAATAACCTCAAACTGGAAATGATGAAAACATCTTTAAATAGGTGAGTGGTTAAACAAAGTGTGGTACATCCACAACATGGAACACTACTCAGCAATAAAAAAAGAGTGGACTGTTGATATATGTGATGACTTGGCTATATCTCAAGGACATTATACTCAATGAAAAAAGCCTATCACGAAAGGGCTCTTACTGCGTCATTCTATTACATGATATTTTCAAAATGACAAAATTTTAGAAATGATAACAGATTCCTTGTTGCTAGGGGTTAGAGATGGTGGGGGAGTGAAGAGTAGTAGTGACCATGACCATAAAGGGATAGAGGTCCACTCTGTGACAGTGGAATAGGTCTGTATCTTGATTATTGTGAAAATTGTGCAGTCTATGCATGTGATAAAATAAAAGAATTTTGCACACACATTGTATCAATGTCAATTTCCTGGTTTGGGTATTGTAATATTATTAAATTCAAAAATATCTTTAAAGTCTTAGAGAATTCAAAGATATGTTAATTATTCTTAACAGGGTGAAAGACTGGTGTTTTAACACATTTATTCCTTAAACATATGTTAAAGGCCTGAATTATTAGATTTAAATCTCATTGGCTCATTCATTTATTAAACATTGGTCTTAGATATTTTCTTATTGTCTCCAAATCTCAATTTCCTTTCCTGTTAATAAATAGGCATGAATATTAATATTACTTACCCCTAGTATTTTTGCAAATATTAAAAATTGACAATTTATGTGTCATTCTTAACAGAGTATCTAACATCTAAATAAAACCCAATAAATTATAGATGATATTGCTTTTCTTTTCTTTAGACATTCACAGAGCTCTGAACTGTTCTTTTATTTTACTACTATATTTAAAGTGATATATGTTTATCACTTAATTGTTCAGCAGCTGGGAAATTTTGTGAGTTCAAGGACTGAGTTGTAATTTAAATGTCTCAAACATCTAGAAAATTATTACATGAAGGTAAATTGTTAATACATGCATACAAAATGCATAATCTGCATTGTACAATTCAATGGTTACCTTCTGGAAATTATATCTCAGCAGCAACTGACACAGTTAGCCACTCTCCAATTTTAAATTCCTTTTGTCTTCTTTCAGGACATCCTTTTCTTTTGGTTTTCTCTTCCATGTTTCTGGCTAATTCTGCTTCTCTCCTTTGTTCCCCACTGTCAATTTTTATATATTAACATCTTCTTTGCTCTCTCCTAGACTATTTTTCTTTCTTAATCCGATGTTTTCTTCCTAAATGATCTGACCAATTGTCAAAGTTCCGTGCTGGTAAGACCCACATGCATTTCATGTTTCCAGTTCACACCTTGCTTCTAGACCATCCAGATTTCCACTAAGATATTTCCACTTAGTCACCTTGAAGGCAGTGTGTCTTAAAATAAATATGTGTCAGTCAGGCATCTAGCTTAAAAGAGAGAAATTCTAATGAAAGTTCTATTTGCAAAATTGTGGACAATGTGAGGAGAAACAGGGAGGGTGGTGTTTTATTGTAGGCCTAGTAACAGCAGGACCCTGGTCTGAAGGGCAAGAGAATGGGTTGGTGATGGGGGGGGGGGAAGGG